>NW_027514430.1:0-600000 GCF_048772815.1 Callospermophilus lateralis
GTCCAAGAAGTGTGATAGCTTGGTCAAATGGTGGATCCATTCCCAGCTTTCCCAGGAATCTCCATACTGCTTTCCAAATTGGCTGCACCAATTTGCAGTCCCACCAGCAGTGTACAAGTGTCCCCTTTTCCCCACATCCTCGCCAACACTTACTGTTGTTTGACTTCCTAATGGCTGCCGATCTTACTGGAGTGAGATGGTATCCTAGGGTGGTTTTGATTTGCATTTCTCTGACTGCTAGAGATTGTGAGCATTTTTTCATGTACTTGTTGATTGATTGTATGTCCTCCTCTGTGAAGTGTCTGTTCAGGTCCTTGGCCCATTTGTTGATTGGGTTATTTGTTACCTTACTTTTTAATTTTTTGAGTTCTTTGTATATTTTGGATATTAGGGCTTTATCTGAAGTGAGAGGGGTAAAAATTTGTTCCCAGGATGTAGGTTCTCTATTTACCTCTCTTATTGTTTCTCTTGCTGAGAAAAAAAAAAAAACTTTTAGTTTAAGTAAGTCCCATTAATTTATTCTTGTTATTAACTCTTGGGCTATGGGTGTCCTATTAAGGAATTTGGAGCCCGACCCCACAGAATGTAGATTGTAGCCAACTTTTTCTTCTATCAGATGCAGTGTCTCTGATTTGATATCTAGCTCCTTGATCCATTTTGAGTTAACTTGCTTGCTTGGCGAGAGAAAGGGATTCAGTGTCATTTTGTTGCATATCGATTTCCAATTTTTCTAGCACCATTTGTCCTTCGTATATTGCAGGTTTTTAGCCCCTTTTATCAAATATAAGAAAGTTGTAATTTTGTGGAATGGTTTCTGTGTCCTCTATTCTGTACCATTGGTCCACCTGCCTGTTTTGGTACCAGTACCATGCTGTTTTTGTTACTATTGCTTTGTAGTACAGTTCGAAGTCTGGTATCGCTATACCTCCAGATTCAAACATCCTGCTTAGAATTGCTGTTGCTATTCTGGGTCTTTTGTTTTTCCATATGAATTTCATGATTGCTTTATCTTTTCTACAAGAAATGTCGTTGGGATTTTGATTGGCATCAATTTAAACCTGTAGAGAATTTGGGTAATATCGCCATTTTGATGATGCTACTTCTGCCTATCCATGAATTGGGTATATTTTTCCATATTCTAAGATCTTCTTCTATCTCTTTATGTTTCTGTAGTTTTCATTTATAAATCTTTCACCTCTTTTGTTAGGTTGATTCCCAACTATTTAATTGTTTTTCCAATTATCTTATTTTCTTTGAGGATATTTTGAATGGAGTGGTTTTTCTCATTTCCATTTCAGAAGTTTTGCTGCTGATATACAGGAATGCCTTTGATTTATGCGTATTGATTGTATATCTTGCCACTTTGCTGAATTTATTTATTAACTCTAGCAGTTCCTCTGTAGACCCTTTTGGGTCTGTTAAATATATTATCATGTCATCCGCAAATAGCGATAATGTAAGTTCTTCTTTTCCTAGTTTTATGCCTTTAATTTCTTTTGTCTGTCTAATTGCTATGCCTAGTATTTCAAGAACTGAATTAAATAGAAGTGGTGATATAGGGCATCCCTCTTGTTCCAGATTTTAGAGGGAATGCCTTCAGCTTTTCTCAATTTAGGATGATGCCAGCCTGAGGTTTAGCATATATAGCTTTTACAATCTTGAGGTAAGTTCCTGTTATCCCTAGTTTTTCTACTGTTTTCAACATAAAGGGATGCTGAACTATGTCGAATGTTTTTTTCTGAATCTATCGATACGATCATATGGTTGTTGTCTTTAAGTCTATTGATGTGGTGAATAGCATTTATTGATTTCCGTATAATGAACCAGCCTTGTATCCCAGGGATGAATCCTACATGATCATGGTGCATAATTTTTTTGATATGCTTTTGTATTCGATTCACCAAGATTTTATTGAGAATTTTTGCATCCAAGTTTATTAGAGATATTGGTCTGTAGTTTTCTTTCTTTGAAGTGTCTTTGTCTGGTTTTGGGATCAGGGTGATATTGGCCTCATAGAATGAATTTGGAAGAGTTCCTTCTTTTTCTATTTCTTGAAATAGCTTGGAAAGTATTGGTATTAATTCCTTTTTGAAGGTTTTGTAGATCTCTGCTGTATACCCATCCGGTCCATGACTTTTTTTGGTTGGTAGTATTTTGATGGCTTCTTCTATTTCTTCCTTTGTTATTGGTCTGTTTAAATTGTGTGTGTCTTCCTGACTCAATCTGGGCAGATCGCATGACTTAAGAAGTTTATTGATATCTTCACTATCATCTATTTTATTGGAACATAGGGTTTCCATATACTTTCTAATTATCTTCTTATTTCTGTAGTGTCTGTTGTGATATTGCCTTTTTCATCCCGTATGTTAGTAATTTGAGTTCTCTCTTTTCTTCTCTTCCTTAGCATGGCTAAGGGCCTGTAAATCTTATTTATTTTTTCAAAGAACCAACTTTTAGTTTTATCAATATTTTCAATTTTTTTTGTTTCAATTTCGTTGATTTCTGCTCTAATTTTAATTATTTCTTGTCTTCCACTACATTTGCTGTTGTTTTGCTCTTCCATTTCTAGGTTTTTGAGGTGTAGTGTGAGTTCATTTATTTGCTGATTTTTCTTTTTTTTTTGAGGAAAGAACTCCAAGAAATGAATTTCCCTCTTAAAACTGCTTTCATTGTGTCCCATAGATTCCAGTATGTTGTGTCTGTATTGTCATTTGTCTCTACGAATTTTTTTATCTCCTCCTTTATGTCTTCTGTAAACCATTGATCATTCAGTAGCATGTTGTTCATTTTCCATGTGATGTAGGATTTTTCCTTCCTTCTTTTATCATTGATTTCCAGATTCATTCCATTATGATCAGATATGGTGCATGGTATTATCTCCACGACTTTATATTTACTAAGAATTGCCCTATGGCATAATATATGGTCTATCTTTGAGTAGGATCCATGTGCTGCTGAGAAGAACGTGTATCCACTTTTTGATGGTTGATATATTCTATATATGTCGGTGAAGTCTAGGTTACTGATTTTGCTGTTGAATTCTATAGTTTCTTTATTCAGTTTTTGTCTAGAGGATCTGTCTAATGGCTAGAGCGGTGTGTTGAAGTCACCCATAATTATTGTGTTGTAGTTTATTTGACTCTTGAACTTGAGGCGAGTTTGTTTTATGAGTGTTGCAGCTCAATTGTTTGGTGCATACAAATTGATAATGGTTATGCATTGTTGGTGCAAGGTTCCTTTTAACAGTATATAGTGTCCTTCTTTATCCCTTTTGATTAACGTAGGTTTGAAGTTGATTTTATTCGATATGAGTATGGCCACTCCTGCTTGCTTCCGAGGGTCATGTGGGTGGTATGATTTTTCCCAAACTTTTAATTTCAGCCTCTGTATGTCTTTACCTATCATATGAGTCTCCTGAAGGCAGCATATTGTTGGATTTTTTTTTTTTTTTGATCAAGGTTACTAGCTTATGTCTCTTGATTGGTGAGTTTAGGCCATTAACATTTAAGGTTACAATTGAAATATGATTTCTACTTCCAGTCATGTTTGTTTGTTTGTTTATTTATTTATTTATTTATTCATTTATTTATTTATTTTGGTTAGTTTTTACTTTTTGGTTATTTTCCTCTCCCTTTACTGAGATACCTCCTGCTGCTAGTTTCAGGCATTACTTTTCAAATCCTCTTCTTGTAGTATTTTGCTCAAAATGCTTTGCACTGCTGGTGTTCTGGCTGTAAATTCTTTTAGCTTTTGTTTATCGTGAAAGACTTAAATTTCATTGTCAAGTATGAAGCTTAATTTTGCTGGATACAGTATTCTTGGTTGGAACCCATTATTTTTGAGCGTTTGAAATACTTTGTTCTAGGATCTTCTTGCTTTCAAAGTTTGTGATGAAAAAAATCAGTCGTTAACTTAATTGGTTTACCCCTGAATGTAACCTGCCTACTTTCTCTCGTAGCTTTTAATATTCTCTCTTTGTTCTGTATGTCCTTGTTTTGGCTATCTTCATAAATATTTGTCTTGGAGTTTGTCTATTATGGTTTTGAATGCTTGGGGTCCTGTAGGCTTCCAGGATTTGGCAATCCATTCCATCTTTCATCTCTGGGAAATTTTCTAGAATTATTTCATTTAATATGTTGTCCATTCCTTTGGTTTGAATCTCTATGCCTTTTTCTATCCCAATGACTCTCAAATTTGTTTTTTTTTATGACATCCCATATCTCTTGAATAGATTGCTCATGGGATTTAAGCATCTTTTCTGTGTTTACTCTATTCTTTTCAAGTTGATAAACTTTGTCTTCATTATCTGACGTTCTAACTTCTACTTGATCTAGTTATTTGTAATACTCTTCGTTTGAGTTTTTAATTTGGTTTATACTTTCCTGCATTTCTAGGATTACTGTTTGATATTTCTTTTTAATGTCTCTATCTCCTGGTAAAGCTCATTATTTGCCATTTGAATTTGTTTGTTTATTTGATTTTCAAAATATACTTTTATTGCTTGGACTTGCTGCCTCATGTCTTCTCTAATATTCCTTTCCATCTGAGTTAGGTATGCCTTGAGTTTTTTCCCTATCCCTATTTCTGATGCTTCACGGTCCTCCATTAGAATTTAGTTGTCCTGCATTTTTTGCACACCTTTTTTTCCCTTGTTTTTTCATGATGTTCACGTTACTTTTCAGCTCAATTTGATTGCTGTGTTTCTGCTTTCTTCAATAGATTTGTTTTGGTTTTATATATCTCTGTTGTCTCTCTTTTGTGTTTGTAGACTATGCCTGCAAAAGTGGATTCCACTTGGAAGGAATTCTGACAGCTGAGCTCCAGTGATGTCACCTGTCTGCTATGGCGGGCCCCAGGCTCCTTGCCGGGGTGTTTGAATGGGGGGGTGGGACTGGACTGTCTCTGGTTGGTTTCACCTCCCGGTCGCTGGCGGGCGGGCGGTCTCCAGCCATCCAGTCGTGCAATCAGCGAATGGGCTGTCACCGGCGGGCGGGTGATCTCTAGCTGCCCAATTGCGCAGGCAGCCAGCGGGTGATTGGTTGCTGGTGGGCAGGCGTTCTCCAGCCTCCTAGTCACGCGTGTCTGTCCTCTGGTCCCCTGGTTTCCTCTGCGAGTCCTGATTTCCCCTGCTACACCAGATTTCCCCTGAGTGATGCCTCTTGGCAGCTCAAACTGTACTCTTTGCCTGCCGTTCCTTGGGTGTGGAGTGTGTCTATTGGGAACACTGGCACTCTATTGGTTTGATTTTTTTCGCTTGCCCCACCCATTGCGCTGGCTAGACAAGTTTTGTTTTCACCGGTGATGGGAGGGGAAGTTGAAGGTCAGGTGCCACTAGTTTTCCCCCCGTCTTTATGAAGGCTTTCTCTGGTAATCCCTCCCCCGGAAAGCCTAAGAGAGAATTTTTGCGAATTACCTGCTGTATGGGAGATAAGCTGAGTAACACACACCTGTTTTGTTGTTGCAATCTGTCGGAGAGTGGTGGTGGGATACTTCAGCTCTCCAAGATGGTGGCCGTTGGTTTCCTCGGTGGAGTTTCCGTTGTGGGGGATAGAACTGTAACACTTTCTTCCCCATCTGAAATCCCGAACTCAGCCCCGGGCTCAGTGGCGGGTGAGCCAGCCGGATTCCACAGAATCCGCAGCAACGTTTCTCCCTGCATGCTGGTCGCTTCACGGTGGAGGCCTGCCGTCTGTAGCCACGGCATGGGTCGCACGGATCAGCCACCCCAGATCTTCGGTCGCATAGTTGGCTCTTGTTTGAGACTCAATTACAGGACCTCGGTGGTGGAAATCATTCTTCTAGGTTCCAGGCACACCCATTTTTCTGTAAGATCCTAACAAGATACTTTTTCGTCATTCTAACTCCTTATTCACATGTGAAGTTGCGCAGTACAAAGGGTGTGATGCACTCTATTCATGGCCATCTTGCAATGTCAAAATATTAGGATTTCTATGCACCATTTACTGAAGATAGTTTTCAGTACTAGTAAACCAAAATGTTATTTCAGGTGGATGAATATTTCTGAGAATAATCTTTTGAAAAGTAGATTATAAATCCACATACATGAATATGAATGAAATTTGGGAGTGCATAATAAGACACATATATTTCATATTTTGAAAAATCTGGAGGGTATATATATATATATATATATATATATATATATATATATATATATACAGACACACACAGAGAGACATTAAAAAGTAGCATTATATATGCCAATCGAAATTCATCATGAAATACATATCATCCCCAGATTCAAAAATATTTATTTTACTGAACATGGATTTATGTATAATGCTATTTAAATAGGAGGATCACCCATAGGTTGAATTCTCAGTTCCAACAGCTTTTAGAAGGAGTGATATCTTCTCACAATTTCTATATGCCAAGTCAGCCACCTCACCAAAAATATACGTGTGATACCAGGTATGAATCTATATGTGCATATAAAACTACATGTGCTAAATAGGCTACAGAGAAAGGGAGACAGGAATTCACATATTTGTTAACTTTAAAAAAACATGGAGAATACTTTCAACCAAATAATTGACTAGATTCATAACTCCTACCCTATATAATGCAAAAGGCAAGTCCAACTATACACGATGCCTCCTCTGAACTGCTTGTATTTCAATTCTGTTTGGGTTATTATTCTAGTCAGAGTTTAGTAGCGTAGGGGTTAGTGTGAGGGATTCACTATTTTGACTGGAAAATTATAAAATGAATCCAATGTGTATGCAAATATGTGCTACAAAAAATTGTTCCCACTGTCATCCAGAACAATGGCTTGACATTACCTAGTCCCCAAGTAAGACAAAATTAGAGGAGAAGAGTTAGAAAATCTGTGAATACATATTTGGAATAGAATATGCTAAGGAGTTTCCAAAAGTAAGGGACAGGGTAAACACTCCACAAACTGGAGCTCTTCTGGCCTAAAGACTTCTTGTGGAACTGCCTCTGAGGTTGGGCACTTGAAACATATGTTGTTGTCAAGTGTTTTAGCTTCGTTTCTAGTGATACCAATAAAGGTGGGTCTGCATCTATGTGATCTGGAGGACATGGTTTCTTATTTTCCACTGAACATGAGCAGCAGTGCTGAATTTGCTATTTGTAGCTAAACTGTGGCCCCTGGGGTCTAAGTGTCTCCCCGTGTGGACTGTGAAGCCATTTTGTGATCCTAAAGTTTTCATGGTGTTTCTTGCAGCTTCACTGGGAGTTTGGTATTTGCTTCACAAAATACAAAGAGGTCAACTGGGACACAGTGCTGGAGGGAGTTCTGTCACGTGTGGTGGGTCAGTTTCTGCAGGACAATGCACCAACCATGCTTCTATCCCACATAACTTTCCCCATTGACCATAGCAACTTGATTCTGAAACTTTCCCTGAAACTTCTCAATATTACAAGATGCCTTTACATAGAAGGGACTGCTTGCTGCACCATGTCAGTCACAAGACATTTGGAAGCTAATGGCATATCCACATGGCCCCACCACCAATGTTTTATCACACACCTGCCCACTACTGCTCTAGGCCAAGTACTCAGCAGGCTCCAATTTATTGGCATCTCTGTTCTACATAATTTTCATGAAACTCAGTCAATCAAGGCACTGTCTGGTATACTCATGATCAGCAACAGGACATCCAAAGGATCTCCAGTGCCACCTGGTCATGGGAATTTCAAAAATTTCTTGGTATTTATCTAGCCATTTTTGAAAGATGAAGTTGGAGGCACTGTACGTTTCAAATCAATCCAGAACCATTAAATTTTGAGGAAGCTCATGTCAATGAAAGCTATGGAGAATTCTCACAGGCAAGGCTTCCCAAAGATTGGCTAAATGGTCACGTGAATCCAGGCCCATTGAGGTCTACAATGTGAGGTCCATGTGTGTTTTGACTCTCAACTATGGCTGCCAAGTCTTTCAGAATAAAATCATGTGATATCTTGGCTGTGATTCCCAGTGCTTTGTGGAAATACAACCTGGGCATACATCTCAGTTTCCAAGGACGACTCTCATGCGTGGACTCATAACATCCCAACACAATTCATGGCAATACATCTCTGAGGTCAGTTCCAGAACTCAGTCTCTTAGGGGAATCACACCAGAGTTCATGTCAAGGTGGACCCAGTCATCTCTTCCAACCACCACACAAATGACCACAATTAAAACCAACACACTCCCACATGGCCCTCATGATCTTTCATATAAACACTCTTCATAACCTCAGGTTGAATGTTTCTATGAGGGGTGCAGACCAAGACAGTCTCCAAAATAATCTCCCTTGCCCCTAATGTGCCTAAAAACAGGGTGGCTTGGACACCCTTCCTGTGAACCTGGTGTGATCACATAGGCCTGCTGTTAATACATCTCTGCTTCTCCAATTTGAGGACTACTGACTGTGGGGTTTAGATTCTTTGTCTGAATTGGAGACATGAGGAAACCCAAGCTCCTACGGGCTAGCCTCTGCAGGGCTTTGAAGAAATTATTTGACCCAAAGCATTCCTATTCTAACTTGATGTAGGTCTAGAACCTCACAAAGGAAGGGGAGAGACTTGATCCAGAATGACTGCTCTTTTGGCTATTTTGGTTTTGTATGCACACATGGGATCCTTCTTTAGATCCATCAGGTGCTGAGAATCTAAGTCTAAGCCTCACACAGGGACAAAAGGCTGATTCAGACACATCCTTTCCAAAGGAATTAAGCAAAAAGCCTCAAGTGATGCCCATTCATTTCCATGTGAAAACAGTTTTTTTCAGGCTTCAAAAAGGGGTGGCCTGAGGCAAAGACCTTTCAGACATTCAGGGCAGCAGAACAATTGGTAATTAAAAGGCCCAAAGCAGGGTTTCTCCACTGAGACTCTCCTGATCACACTGATACCTGAGTTTTCTGAGATGCTCGCCATTCCCTTCAGCTATCCAGTACATGGCGATGTCACAGGGCTTGGAAGTGGTACATATATTGGACACAAAACCATGAGCCTATTCTGGAGAGTGGCCAGAATTCAGGAAGAAAGCAGAAACTTTGAAAGATAGCAAGTGTTGCCCATCGATAAGGCAAGCTGAAATCCATTCATAAATTGGGCAGGATGAATGCTGGGAAGCTTTCAACTAGACAGGACATATCAATTGATGCATTCTCTTTTCTAATGTCTACAACCATGGACACCGTGGGATACACAGACATAGAAACATTCGCCTTGTCAAACGACTTACTCGAAACAGTCTACACCAAACCAAACATACCGACTTTCCTACCTATTCTGAGAACATGAGACAAATATACAAACTCACACCCACACCCACAAAGGCACCTCCTTCCCCGAAGTAGGTCTGTGACTATCCAGAGTTTCTCTAATTGTGGACCATATTTTATTCCCACAAAATGGCCTGTCCTGTCTCAGATCTGGTCTCTTTGGTCAACATTTTGAACTACTGAGGAGCCAGCGGTGATCCAATACCTGCTTTCTCAGTAAAGGTGACTTTTCAGAGCTTTCTGGCATTTGGCCATCCTCACATCAGTAGGTACCAAGAAAGACTAAATCTGTCCTTGCTAAATCCAAGCAAGTGAGACCCCTGGGAGTGGGACTGGGACTGGATTTTGGTGACTGGCTTCCTGGATCCCAAGTTCAGAGAGTTCTGTCACCAAGGTTGTGAGGTGAGGTCACTTCCTTCAGAAAGTGAATAAGGTCACTGCCTTGGCAACCACGTTGTCCTAACAGTTGCTTCAAAGAGTCCCATGAAATGGAGGCTGCCCCTACTTCCTGTGACACTTTCACAACTTAGAATGGTATATCAACCATAGGCACCCTGGAACAGCTCTCAACACAGGCCTGGTTGGGTCCTTCTTCTCTAAATTAAGAAGACAGAGGCTGATTCAGACACATTCCTTCATCCTGACCAAGTTTTTTACAATGAAAGATGACTTTTGCTCTCTCAGTTCCTACATAGCTGCCTACAACTTCTGCAGGGATCATTTTTGCATGGACCTTTGAGTTTCTCAGTAGTTTGAAGGAATCCTACATTTTTGTATTGTAAGACCATCTCTGTCCCTGCTCTTCTGTAAAGTTAGATTGAGGCAACAGTGTATGGTTAGGGTTAATAACAGGTTTGATTTGGGTTAGGAATCATTCAGCTGGATGAATAATGGTATTGATGACCTGCGATAATTACAAGAATATATAGGTAAAATATAAGTATGAAAACAGAAATCTATGTAAGATTTAAAACCCAGAAGTGTATTAGGACCTTGATTGTGATACTTAGCTTTGATTTATTTTCTGCACAGATGTCTCAGGTACATCGATATACAATTGCATTGGACCTTGTGCCTTGGATGATTGATTGTCAAAGATAACTTCCAGTCAAAAAGTGATAGTCGGTAAGATTAAGAAGATAGTCGGTAGTTTAGAAAGGAGAGTGAGTATAGAATTTGCACCAAAAGTTCTTTAGCTATAGCTTTTCGGGTATAGAGTAAATGTAAATGTCAGCACATGTGAAGAGTCAGCCACAATGATGAACTGGGAAAAATATGTAGGAAAATAGATATCAATAGAGACATTAGGAAATCTGGCAAAGTATAGTCGTTAGTGAAAAGTTAGTAAAATAGGTAGTTGTGTCTTCATGTTTTTCTGTATACTTAACTTCCCTCCCTGCCCTCCCCAAGGAAAGTATATAAGCCCTGTTTAAGCTGTTCTCAGGACTCTCTGCTCTATCGAAGTGAGCTCTGAGCCCCAGCATGCTGGACCACCAATAAACCCTTTGCTTTTGCATGAGACAGTTTCTTAGAGGTCTCTTCGCCTGACACTCATCCGACCTTTACATATGGAGGTTCCACCGAGTTCTGGCAGCAGCGGACGAGAGACCCCAACTGGCTCCTCAAGGGATTTGTAAGGCGCCTCTTTCTGGTGTCAGGTTTCAGGTTAGAGCTTGGCAAAATGGCTGTCAATGAAGAGTGTGAGCTCTCTCTCACGGTGGCTGACAGATGTGTCACAGAGCCACAGGCCACCACCCTGAGGGACACCCCAGAGGACTCTGAAAATCAAGGAACAATAGTCTCCTCAACTCAGTGATATTTTGTTTCAGATTCGGTATTGCCAGCCCATCAGGTATTGCCGGCTACTCAGTCCTCGTCTCAGTGTTGGACGTCCATTTCCTGTCTTTATTGTCTTGTCTTGTCTGTGTCATGTGTCGTTGCTTTCACTGTTTGTGCATTTTTCATTATGGAAAAGAGCACTTCAATGCCTCAGTCCCTGACCCTTGATCACTGGACCAAATTCGGCTTAAGGGCTCAGAATCTTTCTTTTTCAGTAAACCGCTGGACCTGGCAGACTCTCTGTGCCTCAGAGTGGCCCACCTTTTAATTCGGATGGCCCTTAGAAGGATTTTTCTACTTCTCACGAATTTAAAAAGTCAGAGATATTGTCTTTCAGGAAGGGCCACATAGCCATCCAGATCAAAAGCCATATATCTTAACCCGGCATTACCTCTGCAAATCTCCTCCATGGGTGAAGCCTTTCTTTGCCCCTGCCCCCGCTCCTAATCCTTCCCCCACGATCTCTCAAACCCTCTGCTCCTCCTCCTCCTCCACCCTCTTTTCTGCCTAAGTCACAAGATTTAACTCTACTGGACTCTCATCCCTCTCCTTATCCCATGCCATGGTCTCCCAACCCCCAACACCCTCTAAGTGATTCCCCTGCTACTGACTCAGCCTCTCCGCCATTGGAGGAAGCTAAGCCAGCCCAGCACCCTCCAGAAAACTCTCCCGCGGCACACACAGCCCCTCCTCCCCTGGAGGAACCTGGCCCGGCTAAAGAAACTCACCATCAATGAAAGATTGAAAACCCTGGAACTCCCGTGATGCTCCCCCTCCATCCCTATGTGCCAATGATTGATGATGGCCATGGGGAAAAAATGCAAGCCTACCAGTATTGGCCTTTCTCCTCTTCAGACCTATATAACTGGAAAAATAACAATCCCCCCTTTTAAGAGGACCCCACTCGTGTCTCAGGTGTGGTTGATTCATAGATGTTTTCACACCAGCCTACTTGGAATGACTGCCAACAACACCTAGGGACTCTCTTCATGACAGAGGAACAAAAGAGAATCCTCCTGGAAGCTAGAAAATAATATCCTCGGACCAGATGGGTGACTGACACAACTTCCCAACATATTCAACCCAGCTTTCCCTAGAATCGACAAAACTGGGACCCCAACACCTTTGAAGGTAGGGAGCATCTGTCCACTTATCTCCGGGCTCTAATAGCGGGTATCTTAGTGGCTGCTAGGCGACCAACTAATTTGGCCAAGGTAATAGAGATTATTCAAGGGCCTGATGTATCTCCCTCTATGTTTCTAGAGAGAATTATGGAGGCATATAGGAGATATACTCCTTTTGATACTCAGGCAGAGGCTCAAAAGGCATCTGTCATGATGGCCTTTATTGGGCAACCTGCCATGGATATTTAAAGAAAGTTACAAAACTTAGATGGATTACAAGATATGACTTTGAGAGATTTAGTCAGAGAAGCCAAAAACGTATACTATACGAGAGAAACTGAGGAAGATAAGGAAGCAAAGGGTGGATAAAAGAAACAAAAGACAGACTAAGGAATTGACTCAGGTCCTGGTCACAACAACAAATAGGCCAGAAATAAGAAACATGGAGACAGGAAGGGATACCTGGGCCCAAACTAGAGGCCACCCCTGGCCTCAGATCAATGTGCCTACTGTAAAGAAAAAGGACACTGGGCCAAAGAGAGCCTTAGAAAGAGACAGCCACGCCAGCCAGCCATCCTGACTCTGGAGGATGACTAAGAAAGTTGGGGATCAGATCCCCTCCCCGAGCTCAGGTTAACTTTTGAAGTGGAGGGCACCCCAGTAAACATTGAAGTGGATACAGGGGCAATATACTCAGCCATTAAGGCTCCATTTTGCCCTCTATCAAATAAAAGGTCTCTAATTCAAGGGGCTAATTGCAGTAAATATCGGGCTTGGACAACTAAGATGACCTGGGACCAGGGGAAAGGAAAAATCCATCACTCCTTCCATGTAATCCCAGAATGCCCGGCCAAATTGATAGGCAGAGTTCTGCTCACCAAGCTCCGGGCCAAAATAACTTTTAACCCTGAAGGCCCCCAAGTGGAATTTCTAAATCCTTCAGTAAAAACTCCTATATTCACAGCTCTAACTATGTCAGTAGATAATGTACATCAAATCACTCACCTTAGTTTAAAGAAACTACATTCATTTATGAAGGATCAAGAACAGAGTTTTCCACTAACCGACTCACAGTTAAAGGAAATAACTGAATGGTTAACAAAAGCCTGTCAGGTCCATCAAATGGTTAATTCTTATCCTTCCAAGCTTCCTACAGAAAAGCACCTATGAGGAACCAGACAAGGACAATTCTGGGAAGTGTACTTTACTGAAATAAAGCCAGCAAGTTATGGACTTAAATATCTCCTAGTCTTTGTAGATACATTTTCAGGATGGATTGAAGCCTTTCCCACCAAAAAAAAAAAAAAGGAAAAAAAGAAAAATAAAGAAACAGTGCAAATTGTGGTGAAGAAGATCCTGGAAGATATTTTTCTAAGATACGGTCTGCCTAAAGTAATAGGGTGTGATAATGGACCGGCATTCATAACCCACATAAGTCAGGGGTTAGCCAGGACCTTGGGGATTTATTGAAAGTTACATTGTGCTTATAGACCCCCGAGTTCAGGACAGGCAGAATGAATGAATAGAAACATTAAAGAGACCATAACGAAATTAAGCTTAGAGACCGGCATAAAATATTGGACTATGCTCCTGCCTTATGAACTGTTTCATGCAAGAAATACTCCCTCTGTTTCTTTGTGTAACCTCACCCCCTATGAAATTTTCTATGGTGCCCCTCCTCCAGTAAGGGACCTAACCCCAACTCTAAGACCTAACGATTTCTTTCACACCCATTTGCTTTACAGACTTAAAGCTCTTGAAAGAACTCAGGATACCTGTGAAAACAGATGGCCACTGCCTAACAACCTGGGGACGAGAGGACTCCAAATCAACATCAAGTAAGATACTTCTTCTATGTAAGACGACATCAGGTGTCATCCCTGGAACCCCGCTTGAAAGGACCATACCAGGTGCTACTTATAACACCTACAGCGGTAAAGGTAGACAGAATCATTTCCTGGATTTATACCTCTCATCTCAAGCCTGCGGCCTGTTGAGACACTGGCTGGAAACTGGAAAAGACTGGCAACCCTTTCAAATTGTGTATTCGCCATGTGGATAAAGCTATAGACTCTCCCCTTGACCACCAGTAGTCCTAACCCTCATCAGCCCGTTCAGCAGCGATGGCTGATCACAAATCCTACTGGAAGAGAATTATGGTCTATCTCGTATACAGCCCAATTAGGTAACTAGTGACCATCTCTCTACCCAGACATTTATTAGCTGGCTATACGTCTTTCCTATTGGGATATCCCTGATGAAGAGGATGCCACTAAAATTCCATTAAATCCCTTCCAAACGGTAGACAATGAAAACAAACCTAATGGATGTAGGGACAAGTGAGCCAGATGCAGGTTGGCTAGCCTAGATTACTATGATTGCCTGGTGGACTATCAAAGCCACATGAAATCACGGCTGTGTGGGGGGAAAGCCGACTTCTTCTCTAAGTCATGGGGATGTGAGCATACAGGGACTGCCTGATGGATCTCAAGCTTCTCATCAAATTCTGTAGAGAAAAGGGAAAGAAAAGAGAAATTGGATGGAAATGGAAGGAGACCCTCATTGTTATACAAAATTACATATAAGAGGTTGTGAGGGGAATGGGAAAAAATAAGGAGAGAAATGAATTACAGTAGATGGGGTAGAGAGAGAAGATGGAAGGGGAGGGGAGGGGGGATAGTAGAGAATAGGAAAGGTAGCAGAATACAACAGTTACTATTATGGAATTATGTAAAAATGTGGATGTGTAACCAATGTGATTCTGCAATCTTTGTAATGTTTTGAAGAACCAATAAAAAAAATTCTGTACACAGCATTGGCCATATTACCAATTAGATAACCAAAACCGATGGCCCACAGTGGGGTCTCTAGGTCCGCAAATTCTGCGTGACATTTTTAACTTCTGCAAATGCTCAAAAGTGTGAAAGGAGATTCCCCTATGTGGAGGCCCTTTCCCTCCTTCGCTCACATCCTGACCTATGTTTCTCCAATAGATCCTCATCCTTAGCCTTCTGCTCCAGTCTCTCTGCTGTCACTATCACCTCAGCAACATGATTTCTCCCCTCCAATTACTAGATCAAAAATCCAAACCTCTGCCAGTTCTCAGACCATTGCCCAATTGCTGAGGTAGCAGGTAATGAAGTACCCCTCCACCAACTCCCTCCTCTCTTCTCCTATCAGTGTCCACACCGGATCCCACCAGGTCCTCTTACCAGCTAACCCAAATCTCAAACCAGCTGAGGAGAGCCCTCAGACCCCTATGCAAGATGTAATGAAAACGGACTTAAAAGTTTCTTTGTCATCACTGAAAAAAGGTTACTCAGAATTTAAAGTCCCTTACAGGCTTTTAGTGATACTAACTCCAGTCTTCTCCTCTGCTCTACCTGTTCTACTGCTCAAGTTTTTGTTGCTAGGAAAATCCCAAACCCCTTTCCCATTATTCCTTTACATCTTTCCTTCCTCATTCTCAGATCTTCAGAACTGCTCTCAGCCCCACCTACCCCATCTGCCCCCTCTGTACCAGGCCCACCGAAAAGTCTTATCTGACCTTCTTCAGAAGTCTTCATCATGGCTGACTTTAGGACTTTCAGCAAAAGAGTCCCTATAAAAGACTTCAGAGTAGATAAAATTCCTCTTTACATGTTGCCCTGTTCTACTTGGCCACTGGCTAAAAAATCTGCACTCCTAACGTAGACACCCCCTTACTAGTTTTTCACAAAATATGTGTACAAGGCCTCTGACCATGAGCTAGGGATTCACAGAGATGGCTACATTTCTAAGATACAGAAGTTACAAACTGGGCTCCATGGTAACAGCTGGCAGGGTGAAAATTAAAGGGAAGAAAGAGCTCTCCCTAACCCAGGTGTCCTTGAAAAGTTAACTTGCCAAGAACAGAGGAAAAAAAAAGAAAAATAAACTGCTTTTTGTGAACTTCTGCAGACTGTGAACTTCTGCGCCCCTTCCTTTACATGTTGGGTACAAAATTCTGAAACTACCTAAACTTGGTTTTCAGGGGATTTATTGATTACAACAGAAGTAATGCCCTCTGAATCTGGTTGCAAACGAATAGGACTGTTTCCCTGTCTTCGGTACTATCTTAGGCGCCTTGCCTTGTCTGTCCCTACAGCAGTATAATTCTATATACTTAAACATTTTTTATGTTTTCATGAAGTTGTCAACAGATATGATTAATTGTGTAATGGTGCAGATGTTTCCCAGAGTGCTTTATCCTGATGCATGTTCATTTGAAATTCAAATAGGGGGAAATAAAAACTGGTTCCAATGGGCACATATATCCCTCACTTTAGCCATCCTATTAGAAATAGGAGTTGCAGCAGAGGTGGGCACAAGAACCACTGCCTTGGTCCATGGGACACAACAAATGACACAATTAGAAGCAGCAATAGACCAAAACTTAAAGATATTAGAAACCTCCATCACAGCTTTGCAGAAATCTTTAACCTCTCTCTCTGAAGTTGTTTTACAGAACAGTCAAGGGTTGAACCTCCTCTTCATGAGAGAAGGGGGCCTTTGTTCTGCATTGATGGAAGAATGTTGTGTTTGTGCTGACCATTATGGAGTTGTAAAAAAATCTATGAGTAAATTAAAAGGACAACTTGAAGAGTGTCAATGAGAGAGAGAGGCCAAAAAAGGGTGGTTTGAGTCTTGGTTCACACAGTCCCCCTGTTTAACTACGAATTTATCAACCCTGGCTGGTCCAATAATAATCCTCATATTATTGCTAACTATAAACTCTGTTTGTTCAACCATGTAATTTCTTTTCTCCAATCTCAAATTGGACAAGTTAAACTTATGTTAATACCTCACTAGCAGACATAAAATGTGACACCCCCCCAATGATCACTTTTATGACTAAAAGTAGCTAGAAGAAAAGGTGGGGAATGAAAGGTTAATAAAATAGGCACTTGTCACTTTCTGTTTTTCTGTACGCTTAACAAAACACTGTTGAAATCTTGAGAAATGTTTGCTAATCTTGTTCCCAGAATGTGCTGTCCCCAACTGCCAAACTACAGAATGCACTCCCTCACCCGGTTACGTGCAAACTGCCCACTCGCCTTGATCCATTAATAAAAATCCCTCCCTGCCCTCTCCAAGGAAAGTATATAAGCTCTGATTAAGCTGTTCTCAGGGCTCTCTGCTCTATTCAAGTGAGCTATGAGCACCAGCACGCTGGACCCCCAATAAACCCTTTGCTGTTGCATGAGGTAGATTCTGGGTGGTCTCTTCCTCCGACGCTCACCTGACATTTACTTGGATGACTGAATGTAGAAAAGAACATCCATTCAAAATGGGATAGTCAGTAAGATTAGGAATATAGTTGGTAGGTTTAGGAAGAAGAGTGAATATAGGATTTGGAAAAAAAAGTCCTTTAGCAATAGAGTTTCATATAGAGAGTGAATGTAAATGTCAGCACATGTGAAGAGTCAGTCACAATGATGTACTGGAGAAAACATGTAGGAAAGCAGATATCAATAGAGACATTATGAAATCAGGCAAAGCATAAAGTTAGTGATAGGATTACACATTCAACATGTTTGACTTTAATTATATAATCTAAGGAAAAAAGAAATATGTAGTCGTCAATAGGATTGACATTTGAGAGCATTAGGCAAGTGGACATGGATGATTTTAGTAATGCAGGTTCACTTTCCATTTAGGTTTTGGTACAATCATAAGTGTGACCTTTGCATTTTGTTTTCAGAATATTACTGTGATACAATGTATATGTAGATCAGGTGACATGAGTATTTCTTGTACCATTTCTGGGAGCAATATTTTGAAGACGTACAAATTAGTATTGGGGGTACAAAGAGTTGTACCCTGTGTCTATGAATATAGAGGTTTCCTGGCCTAAAGACATTTTGAGAAACTGCCTCTGAGGCTGGGCACTTGAAATATATGTTGTTGTCAGGAGCTTTAGCTTCCTTTGTTTTGAGACCATCAAAGCTAGATATGCATCTATGTGACCTGAAGGACATGTGTTCTTATTTTCCAATGAAAATGGTGCAGCAGTGATGAATTCTCTTTTTGTAGGTAAACAATGGCCATTGGGGCTAAGCGTCTCCCCGTGTGGACTGTGAAGCCCTTTGGTCATACTCCACTTTTAATGGTCTTTCTTGCTGCTACAATGGGAGTTTGGTATTTGCTTCACAAAATACAAGGAGTCCAAATTGGTCGCAGTGCTGCACGGCATTCTGTCACATGTGGTTGGTCAGTGTCTGCTGGAGAACGCACCAACTAGGCTTCTACCCCACATAGTTTGCACTCTTTTCCATAGCAACCTGATTCTGAACATTGCCCAGAAACGTCTCCATATACCAAGATGCCTTTTCATATAATTGTCTGCTGGCTGCACCATGTCAGTCACAGGACATTTGGAAGCCAATGGCAGATCTACATGGCCACAGCACAGATGTATTATCACACACTTGCTAACCACTACTCTAGGCTCACTACTCAGAAGGCTCCAACTTACTGGCATCTCTGTTCTACAGCATTTTCATGAAGCCCAGTCAATCAAGGCACTGTCTGGTATACTCCTGATCAGCAATAGGACATGGAAATGTTTTCCAGTGCCATCTGGTCAAGGGAATGTCCAAAATTTTATGGTATTTTTCTCGCCATTTTTCAAGGATGAATTTGGAGCCACTGTGTGTTTCCCATTCATCCAGGAACCATAAAATTTTGAGGAAGCTCATTTGAATGAAACCTCTGGAGAACTCTCACAGGCAAGGCTTCCCAAAGAGGGGGCAAAAGGTCACATGAAGCCAGGCCCATTGAGGTCTACAATGTGAGATCCATGTGTGTTTTGTCTCTTAATTATGGCTGTCAACTCTTTAAAAATAAAATCATGTAATATCCTGGATGAGATTTCCATGGCGATGTGGAAAGCCATCCTGGGCCTAGAACAAAGTTTCTAAGGGCGATTCTCATGCGTGGCCTCCTAAAATCCGAACACGACTTCATGGCAATACTTCTCTTAGTTCAGTTCCAGAACTCAGTCTTATGGGGAATCACACCAGTGTTCAAGCCCAGGTGGACCCAGTCATCTCTTCCAACCACAAACAAATGACCACAATTAAAACCAAAACACTCTCAAATGGCCTTCAGCTTCTTCCATATAGACACTCAACATAAATTATATAACTGGTACCAACTTTAAATAATGGATTGAATTGTTATCTGAAATTATACAGGAAATCTTATATTGATATACAATCATTCATTCCAAAAAGTTATACATCTAATGGTAATATTAGGGTTACGGTTTATCATGAAGAGTGTGGGAGTTTTGCTTCAAATTTTTATGGAAATCGAAAACAATGTGTTTGGAAAGAAGTCTCATGAGAAGAACAGTCAAGAAACCTGGAGGAATACATGTGTTCTGAAGCAGGAAATGATTGAAAGTGAAACAAATGCCTATTAATTTGTGAACCTGTGGATGAAATATATATCCTATGGTGCGCATAAACTGAAGAAATAGTAATGTACCAGTGTTAAATAAAATGAACTTCAAAATACACATCATGTTCCATAGGAATCTATTTGCATTGATGTTAAACTGGGTCAGTTACTGTAGAAATATTAGGATTGTATGCACCATTTACTGAAGTTACTTTTCAGTACTAGGAAACAAATATGTATTTCAGGTGGATGTATATTTCTGAGAATAATCTTGTGAAAAGTTGATTATGAATCCACATAAATGAACATGAATGAATTTAGGTAGTGTATATAGGACACATATATTTTATATTTTGAAAAATTTGGAGAGTATATATATATATATATATATATATATATATATATATATATATATATATATACACACACACACACACACAAAACACAAACACAGACAATGAAAAGTATCAATATATATGCCAATCGAAATTCTTCATGAAATATATATCATCCAATGATGCAAAAATATTAATTTTACTTAGCATGGATTTATGTATAATGTTTTTTTTTACTAGGAGGCTCCCCCATATGTTGAATTTTCAGTTCCAACAGCGTTTAGGAGAAGTGATCTCTTCTCACAATTTGAATCTGCTAAGTCAGCCACCTCACAAGAATATACGTGTGATACCACGTAGGATTCTATATGTGCATATAAAATACATGTGGCAAGTAGGCTACAGAGAAAGGGAGACAGGTATTCACATATTTTTTAACTTTAAAAACACATGGAGAACTATTTCATTTAAAAATTAGCTAGATTTATAACACCTACCCTAGATCATGCAAAAGGCAACTCCAACTATACACCATGCCTCCTCTGAACTGCTTGTATTTCTATTCTATTTGGGTTATTTTTCTCCATCATATTAGGATTAGTAGTCATAGTCTAGTAGGGTATGGGTTAGTGCCAGGTGTCCCGGCCGGCAGGACACATCAACGTGGGCATCGAACATATTTGGGAAGGAATGAAGGGACAAGAGACAGGACAGATGACACCCAGACAGGAGTTCTGATCAAGCTGCAAACTTTTATTGTTCTCACAGGGTGTTTATATGCTGCTGATGGGAAAGCTCTCTTATCGGCAGTTGCTGGATGTCTTCACAGGGTTAGATAACCGCAGGATATTTCAGGAAGACAGATGGCGACAGGATGTCTCAGGGAGATAGATGGTTGTGGGATATCTCCCAGGCAGGATGTCTCCCAGGGGGCTGTTTCTTGTAAGTGTCAGGCTATTCTTTGAAGGAGAACTTCCTTTTAGCCCCTGACATCTCCCCCTTTCTTATATAAAATATTTGACCTACCTTACCGGCCATGTTTTTAGGGGGGGCTTAGAGGCTCTGTTTCTCTAGGAGGCCTTAGAATATCTCCTGATCCGAGAGAGCATCTTTACTAGCAGATTTCGTGGTGGCCTTGGCATGTTTTTGGAGGAGATGGCCTTGAAGGGGAAGCATGCCAACCGCCATGCACCAGAGCATGTCACTCACAGGTCTTGTGTTTGGGGATCCGTGGATCCATCCTTTTGCAATCCTTCCTGCACCCTCCGATATTATGGCCTAACGTCCTCACTCCATGGGTGCGTCTTCCCCCAAGCCGAAGGGCCCATGTAGACAAACCCTTATGGCAAGGGCAGAAGATGGTTTGCCAGAGCTGTTACTTATAGTTTTATGTATGAAAGAGAGATTTGTGGGGATGTAAACTTAAGAAATAAGCCTGTGAGAAGGGTAGAACATCCTTTTAAAAGTTGACAGCGTGGTCTTCCATCTCCAGATGATGATAGTGGATTTGTAGGGGCTTAGAGGCCATAATATTAATGTGTTCTTTAATAAATTGTACCACACTGTTTATAATGCAGGGTCCTATGGTCACCATTAAACGTAAACCCAACAAAGGGCCTAATAGGGGAAGAAGGTAGGGTAGAAATCCATTAAGCTTTGTCCAGAGGGGATTTTCAAATAGTTCCCTTCATCTCTTTTCTAGATCTTCTTGAAGCTGCTTAAATTTAGTGCATACTATGACTGATTTATTGGCATAAAAGCAGCATCGTTCCCCTAAGGCCAATCAAATATCTCCCTGGTTAGCAGTCAGCAAATCTAAGCCTCGTCTGTTTTGAAGGAACACTTTTGCCAGGAAGTCTATTTGGTCCTACAAATCTTTAATGGTTTCTGATAGAGTTTGTACATCATTTTAAGTTGTTGAGACAGGCGATGGTAAGGGTGTATTGCCGTGCCTAAGCCAGTGTACCTGTGCCCACAGCAGCTGTTATTCCAAGGCTGGCAATAAGTGATAAGGCCTGTATCGCCCGCCTCTGTCTTTTGACTAAGGTGTCTAGGCTAGAGGTTCGTCTCCTGGGACAATAGTTATATCAGGGTGTAATAAGGCAAAAACACAGCCACTGTTCCAATTCGCTGGAAGCCTGGGGAAGGCCACATTTCCTCCACACATAACAACTGTGCCATTGGGGGGACAAAGAGATGGGATGGGTGAGGAATAATTTTGTACTGTTGAGCAATTTCCAAAGGAAGCAATTCCAAAATCCATATCATAGGTATTATTCTGCATCACGCCTAAAAGACATAATGTAAAAGTGCCTATAGGCTGTACTTTAAAGGGAAATCCGGGTTGGCATGTATTATCATTGTCCATAGTAGAATTAATTGGAACTGCCATAGGCAGGCTTGCCCCTGTTGTCATGCAGAGCCAGCAATTACCAGCAAGGGTGGGGTTGGAATTATTAAGGAAGGAGAAGGTAGTTTGCAAAATATCTAATGTATTGGTATCTAAACCTGGGAACTGGGATTTCGGCTACATTAAGGGATGATATGTGAGCTCAGGGATTTGGGGTTTCAAAAGTTTGATTATCTGAGGATGCTTGACTGCATCAGTGTGTCCTCTACCATCAGAGACCCCTGTAGGGTCCTTAATGGGCCAGTAGGAAGTTTTTCCGACAGTGCCTTGGCACCCAGCTGACTGTAGCTTGGTTTATTTGCCTTCTCCTCCCTGGTCAAAGAGAACGGGGGTATAATGAATAGTGGCCCCCCCTGCTTCATGAGTTTTACTTAGGGAGGCTTCAAAAAATCATTCTCCCTGCTTGTTAACACAAATTGAGGCCGACACAAAACAAGAGACATGCATCGCCTGGGTATGCGTACGGGTTGCAGAACAATTTTGGAGAGCTTTACTTGTACTAGGGGGAATAATCATTGGCTTGTTAACACATACCCATTTAGGCTGATGAACTCCTCTGAATTTATGGTCAACCTCGGCACGGAGGTAAGCCACCTTAGTCATGCAGTCAGCAGTCTGGTTCCAACTAGTGGGAGCCTGAGTCCAAGATCCTCCGTTGCCTTCACGGGGGGAGGGGGGGGAAGGTACTCCATGATGTTGGAAGGTGGAGGGCCCAGGCCTCCGTGCACAAACCTGTTCAGCAGAAGTGCCTTAAGCAGGATCCTCACACAGATTGTTGGATGGATCCGAAAAAGGGGAAAATTTGTACTCAGGGAGAGGGCCTCCGTCCCCGGTTTGAGGTAAGTCATTAACCTGTTTAACCAGGCATTCTGGTAACCATCTTGGGGCTGCTAGCTCTTGGTCCAAAACACAAGCTGAGCCTCATTCCCAGATGAGGACAGGATGTGGGCATTTCCATTTATTTGTAAGGGGATTTCGCCACATAACAGGTGGCTGATCAGAATTGGAAAAGGGATGCCAGTGTGTGTCTGCAGCCGAAAGGCCTTCACTGTCTAGGGTAAGAAAAGAAAGGGCAAATAATGCATGGTTAAGGCAATGCCTGTGAGTGGTAAATACAAGGGCGGAAGCCTTAAGGCGAAATAGCCAAGTCTTTAAGGTAAGGTGGAACATTCCACAATGCCTTGGCCCTGAGGTTTGTATTGAATTCCAGTAGGATGACAAAATTGCAAGGTAGCACAAAACTGTTTAAACTTGGCACTGGTATATGGAGGACAATTATCTGTTTTAATATGTATTGGTTTACCCATTATGGAAAAGGCTGAAACAAGATGAGAAAGGACATCTTTGGTAGCCTCTCCAGAATGTGGTGATGCAAAAATAAAGCTGCTGAAGGTATCGATAGAAATGTGTATATATTTGGTTTTTCCAAATTCAGGAAAATGAGTAACATCCATTTGCCAAACCTGATTTCGCAGTAATCCTCGGGGGTTAACTCCCAAGTGTTGAATGGGGAGGGAGAGAGCGCAAGCAGGGCATTCTTTTACTATTTCTCGTTTCTGTTGCCTGGTAATTTTACAAAGTAATCGAAGGCTCTGGGAATTTAGTTGATGAAGATTGTTTAGCTCTGTGGCCTATTGAATGGAGCCACCAAAAATTGGAAAGATGGTAGGAGTTGCTGCATCAGCTTGAGCATTACCTGTGTTAGAGGGCCGGTAAGATCAGAGTGTGCCCTGATGTGTCCTAAGAAAAATGGGTGTTGTCTGGCCTGAATTAGCTGCTGAAGCTGGTGAAACAGAAAGGCCGCATTGGAAGAAGCTTTAATGGCGGGTGAAATCTCCAGCAGGGGCACAGAATGAGCAATGTAGGCACTGTCTGTATGAATATTAACAGGATTATCACAAAATGTTATAAAAACTTGTGTTATGGCAAACAATTTCACAAACTGTGCTGAATGATAGACAGTATCAAAGGTGGTAGGCTGGTTATTGACAACAAAGACCGCACAGCCATTACTGGAACCATCTGTAAAGACAGTAAGGGCTTGGAACTGGGAGCCTTTTGAGTAATTTTGGGAAAAATAAATGGATGTATCTGGACAAAATGTAAAAGGGTGTCATTGGGGACGTGGTTATCAATTGTTCCCAAATGGCCTGATTGGGCAATACCCCATTCATCCCCTCTCTGTAGTAAAAATTGGGTTTGGTCATTAGTATATGGAATTAAAATATTATCAGGGTCTTTGCCAAAATGTTGTCAAGAAAGCAAACGACCTTTAATAATAATAGAAGCTACCTGAGCAAGATAAACAGTAATAAACTTGGAGGATGTGGTGGATAAATGGACCCAAAGCAAGGGGAAGCCTTTATTTTTAAAATATGGATATCACTGCCAAAATTTTCCTGAGGGTATATGAGGAGTGTGTAAAAGAACCAGAACCAGAGGAAGGTTAAAAGAAATTTGTGTAACAAACTGTTTGGCAATGGCCTCTGTGACTTGGTTTAATGCCTGTCATGCCTCGGGAGTAAGCTTTTGAGGGGAGGAAGGGTAGGAATCACCTCTCAAAATATCATTAAGGGGCAAAAGTACACAAGTGGATAATTTTAAATATGTTCTTAGCCATTGAATATCTCCCAGTAATTTTTGAGAATCATTAAGGGTGTGAAGATGGTTCACACGCAGTTGTATTTTATGAATTTGGATCTGATTATCTTGAAGTTTAAGGCCCAAATAGGTATAAGGGTCCTGTGTTTAAACCTTATCAGGAGCTATCTGTAGTCTCAAGGTAGTGAGGGTTTTCTAAAGGTCCAAGTAACAATTATTAAGGTCATGGTAATTAGGTGCAGCAATTAAAAATTCATCCATATATTGTAAAACATAAAATTGTGGTCATCACTCTCTCACAGGGTCTACTGCTTGAACAACTTATATTTAGCAAAGACTAGGGCTGTTGGCCATACCTTGGGGAAGAACCTTCCATTGAAATCTCTGCATAGGGCCGTGGAAATTAATGCAAGGGAGACTAAAGGCAAAATAGGGTCTATCCTCAGGATGTAAAGGAATGGTAAAAAAGCAAACTTTTAAGTCAATAACCATTTTACAATAGTTTTGGGAATAGCCATTGGTGTGGGAATTCGAGGCAGTAGTGCTCCCATCAGGCACATAACGTTATTACTGGCACACAAATATTGTAAAAGATGCCGCTTGTCTGATTTTTTCTTGATAACAAAAATAGGAGTAATCCATGGTGAGGTTGAGGGCTCTACATGGCCGGCTGCCAGCTGTTCCTGCACTAACATGGAGGCAGAATCCAATTTTTTTGGGGGGTAAGGGGCCACTGATCCACCCACACAAGAGTCTGAGTCTCCCAAATAATTTTATCTGCATGGGGTACAGGAGGGTCAGAAACCGACACTAAAAATCAGAATACCCAAGTCCATATGTATTTGTTTTTTTATGGGTTTTATAGTCCCCACCAGTCCTTCTCTCAGTCTCACAAGGCCTGTACCAGGGACAAAATTTATACGAAGCATTTGATGAGTCACCATGGAATTGGGACTGGCAAGAATGACTTCCATTTGACTCAAAATATCTCGGCCCCATAGGTTAATAGGGAGGTCAGGAACAATGAAAGGAGTGACAGTCACCTTATTACCCTCTTTATCAGTAAAGCTAAGAGCCCTAGAACTGAAATGGGGATTTTTTGACTCTTAACCCTTTTAGGTCATTCAAGGATGGGGTGATGGGCCAACCTGATGGCCAGTATTTGTGAGAAATAATTGTGGCATCAGCTCCAGTATCTAGAATTCCTTGGAATTCCTTTTTTTCAATAAGTAAGGTAAGGGTGGGTCTATTGTGAGAAATGGGCTGAACCCAATATACATCAGAGGAGCCGAGGGAGGCTGTCCCCCATTGTATGTTTCGGCGGTGGAAGTGCCTCCTGAATCCAAGGGAAGGAATATTAATTGTGCAAGTCTTGTTCCTGCTGGGATGGCCGCCACTCCATTAATAGCTGTTGCTAGTATTTTTATTTCTCCAGTGAAATCATTATCATTAATGCCAGGGAAGACCTGAACACCATTTAAGGTAGCAGAGGCTCTTCCAAGAATAAGGGCACTCGTATGAGATGAAGGGGGACCCATAATTCTAGTGGGTATTATCTGGTGCCCTTGCATTGAGTCTAATATTGTATCGGTGGTGGCACAGAGGTCCAATCCTGCGCTGCCTGGGGTGGCTAGTTGGAGGGAGGCAATTGTGGGGAAGAATTTTGTGGTAGGTTTGGAGTTTGGAAGGGAATAAACCTTATTGCCCCTGGTTTTGTCCTGGGGGAGGTCGTGGCCAGGGGCTGGCCCCGCAGGGGGTTTCCTGAGAAGCAGGAAGAAATAGGCTGTCTGAGGCCATTTGTCTTAGATCTACACTTACTGGCCCAGTGATGACATTTACCACATCTAGAACAAAGGGTAGCTGGGGGCGGTTTAGCCCCAGTTTGAGGAGACGATATTCCTAGGCTTTGTTTGTCTTTCAGACACTTGCGTGCAAAATGGCCAGGTTGTTTACAAGTAAAGCAAGTACATGAGCCAGGATTGTGAAAGACCTTGGTAAAGGGGGCATGTAGGGCGAGACCCATGGCATGGGCTGCACCCACCCCTGCACAGAGTCTAATAAAGTCAGAAAGTTTCCCTTTTTCCTTATCTGGTCGAAGAACATCCTGACATGCCGGGTTGGCGTTTTCAAAGGCAAGATGTTTTACAAAAGTTCTTTTGCTTTCGCTTGGTCCAAGCAAGCATTCTGCAGCTAAGTTAAGCCGGGGAACAAGGTTTCTATAAGGGTCGTTGGGCCCTTGTCAAATTTTTGCCAAAGAAGTGGTAGCCAAGCCAGTTTGAGGGAGGCATCTCCAAGCATGTAAGCAAGCCATCTGAATCTGCGCCAAAATTCCAGCAGGGAAACGTGCCTATTTAGTTTTAGTGTCAAATGGCGCATAGCCCACTAGCTTAACATAAGTTCAGGATTTAGAGGAGGCCTTAGTTAATTTTTTTTGAGCAGTTTCCTGACAGTGCTCCTCGAAATCTGCATTCCATAACAGGAAATCTCCGGCACTGAGGGTAGCTCGGTCTAAAAATTTCCAATCATTGGGAGTAAGCCATTGTGCGTTGTGGCTTTCTAATAAAGTCAACTTGTAGGGCACAGTGGGGCCATTGTGAGCACAAGTCTTTTTATGTTTTTCAAGAAAACGCAGGCTTAATTTTTTTGTAGACACTCTGGGTTCCTTCCTGCCTAGGGGTGAACTCCTCATCCTCTGAGTCCTGATCTCCTTGATCCATTTCCCCCACTTCCTCCTCTTGATCCTCTTCTAAGTCTTTGACCTCAGCCTGGGCAGGCTTATCTATCTGACTGCGGGTGACTGGGAAGGCGAGAACAGGCTGATGGAGTGGCTTAGCCTTTGTATTAGACCGCCGTGGGCCAGCTTGCATTGACTCCGTGCCTAAGGCTAATGAACAGAGCTCAGAGTCTAGGGATCTTAATTCTTTTAAAAGTTTGATCTGTTCCCGTCTATGTTGGAGAGACTCTCACAAGGGAGCCAGGCTAGGCAAGGGAAGTGGGGAAAAATATCTGGGTTGCATTTTGCTCCTGAAAGGCTGGAGCACAAAAGGCAGGAGGGATATAGGAGGTAGGTAGATGTGTAAGTCCTATAGGCTGTGGCAGGGTCCTGAGAGGTGGCGCATCTTCTGAATGGTAGCTTGCTGCTTCCTTCTCCAAGGTAGCCTCCGTCCCAGGGGTCAATGTGTCTCTGGGATTTAAAACTCGATAAAGGTGTTTGGTAACCTTTGGAGCCTTATTCATTAGGGTGGTATTTTGAGGGGGACTAGGAAGGTTCCCAGGGTCCTGGGGAGACTGAGAAGGGTCAATGTCTATACTAACTGATGGGCATGCCGTGGGGAGACGAGAGGTGTTTTGCATAGTCTCTTCTCCAATCCTGACAAGTTGTAAGGTACCATTGTCAAAGGGTGAACTTTTAAGAATTTCATTAATTAAGTTCCAGTAAGAAAAGGTGGGAACTGGCACTTTTTCTGGGCCAAAGGTTTCATCATAATCTTTTAAACAGTCTCTTACTCTAAGCCATCTTTTGCCATCAATGGTCACTTCAATGTGAAACCATGGACACAATTCTCCTATGTATTAGAAGAAAAATTTTAAGTCCTTTTTCTTAACACGCACCCCCCATGTCTTGAAGGACTCCTTGAGGCCTGACAAAAACAAATCATGTGACGAAACTGCTTGTCCCATGGTGGGTCACTCACCGTGCGTCATCCCCACTCTCCTCCTGGATCTGTCTCTTTGTGGTGTCTGCTGTGGCAATCGCGAGCTCCACTTGATGAAGTCTTCCAGGAGGACGGGGTTCCCAATCAGTCAAAGGCTCGAGCCCCAGTCAGTGGGTGCCAGTAGTCATGGCTGGAAAGACACATCAACAGGGGCAGCGAACCTAGATGCGGAGGAATGAAGGGACAAGAGACACGAGAGATGACAGCAAGACAGGAGTTCTGATCAAGCTGCAAACTTTTATTTTTCACACAGGGGCATTTATATGCTGGAGATGGGAAAGCTCTCTTATCCGAAGTTCCTGGATGTCTTCACAAGGTGAGATAAACTCAGGATGTTTCAGGAATACAGATGGCAACAGGATGTCTCAGAGACACAGTTGGCTACAGGATGTCTCCCAGACAGGATGTCTCCATGGGGGCTGTTTCTTGTAAGTGTCAGGCTATTCTTTGAAGGTGAATTCCTTCTACGCCTGACAGTCAGGGATTCAGTATTTCAAATGGAAAATTGGAAAAAGAATCCAATGTGTATTCAGAACAATGCCTTGACATTACCTTCATCCCATGTAAGACACAATTAGAGGAGAAGAGTTAGAAAATCTGTGAATACACATCTGGAATGAAAAATGCTCAGGAGTTCACAACCTTGGAGGTGGTATAGGAGTTTCCAAAAATCAGGGACAGGGTAAAAACTCCACAAACATGGAGCTCTGCCGGCCTAAATATTTCTTGAGAAACTTCATCTGAGGTTGTTTTTAGGAGCTTTAGCTTCCTTTATAGTGAGACGATCAAAGCTGGGTCAGCATCTATGTGACCTAGAGGACATTGTTTCTTATTTTCCAATGAACATGAGGCAGCAGTGCTGAATTCTCTCTTTGTAGGGAAACTGTGGCCACTGGTGGCTAAGTGTCTCCCAGGGTGGAATGTGAAGCCATTGGTCATCCTCCAATTTTTGTGGTGTTTCTTGCAGCTGCACTGGGAGTTTGATATTTGCTTCACAAAATACAAGAAGTTCAACTGGGACACAGTGATGGAGGGAGTTCTGTCACGTGTGGTGGGTAAGGGTCTGCAGGAGAATGCACCAACAAGGCTTCTATCCCACATAGCTTGCCCTCTTGACCATAGCAATCTGATTGTAAACATTGCCCTGAATCCTCTCCATATAACAAGATGCCTTTACATACAAGGATCTGGGGCTTGTACCATGTCAGTCACAAACCATTTGGAAGCGAAGGGCAGATGCAGATGACCCGACCACAGATGTTTTAACACACACCAGCACACCACTGCTCTAGGCCGACTACTCAGCAGGCTCCAAATTACTGGCATCTCCGTTCTACACAATTTTCATGAAACCCAGTCAATCAAGGCACTGTCTGGTACACTGATGGTCATCAATAGGACATCCAAAGGTTCTCCAGGTCCACCTGGTCATGGGAATGTCAAAAATTTAAAGGTATTTATCTAGCCATTTTTCAAGGGTGAAGTTGGAGGCACTGTGGGTTTCAATTCATTCAGGAATGATTAAATGGAGAGGAAGCTCATTTCAATGAAAGCTCTGGAGAACTATCACACGCAAGGCTTCCCAAAGACAGGCCAAAAGGTCCCATGAAGCCAGACCTATTGAGGTCTACAATTTGAGGTCCACATGTGTTTTGACTTGCAACTATGGCTGCCAAGTCTTTAACAATAAAATCATGTGATATCCTTCCCAAGATTCCCAGTGCTCTGTGGAAAGCCAACCTGGGCATAGATCCCAGTTTCCAAGGGCGACTCTCATGCATGGCCTCCTAAAATCCCAACACAATACAAGGCAATACTTCTTTGAGGTAAGTTCCAGAACTCAGTCTCTAAGGAGAATCACACCAGTGTTCAAGCCCAGGTGGACCCAGTCATCTATTCCAAGCGCCACACAAATGACCGCAATTAAAATCAAGACACTCCCACATGGCCCTCATTTTCTTCCATATAGACACTCATCATAACCTCTGGCTGGAGGTTTCCATGAGGGGCACAGCCTAAGACAGTGTCCAAAATAAGCTCCCTTGCATCCATTTGCCTAAAGTCAGTGTGGCCGGGACATCCTTCCTGTGAACCAGGAGTGTTCAAAGAGGCCTGCCGTTAATATTGCTCTTATTCTCAATTTTGAGGCCTACTGACTGTGGTGTTTAGATTCTTTATGTTAATTGGAGTCATGAGAAAACCCAAGAACCTATGGTCTAGTGTCTGCAGGGCTTTGAAGAACTCATTTGACCCAAAGGATCCATATTCTCAATGATGGAAGTCAGAAACCTTACAGAGGAAGGCGAGAAACTTCATCCAAAATGACTGCTCTTTTGGCTTTTTGATTTGCATGCACACATGGGATTTTTCTTTAGATCCATCAGGTGCTGAGAATCTAAGCCACAGCCTCACACAGGGCCAAGAGGCTGATTCAGACACATCCCTTTCCAAAGCAATTAAGAAAGAGCCACAGGTAATGTTTATACATTTCCATTTGAAAACTGTTTTCTTCAGGCTTCAAAAAGGCATAGCCTGAGGCAAAGACCTTCCTGACATTCAGGGCAACAGAAGGATATGTAAGCAAAAGGCCCAAAGCGGGGTTTTTCCATTGAGAATTTCCTGGTCACACTGATATCTGAGTTTTCTGAGATTCTCATCATTTCCTTCAGCTCTCTAGTACATGGCCGTATCACAGAGCGTTGAGGTGGTTCATATCTTGAACACAATACCATGAGCGTATTCTGGAGGTTGCCCCTAATTCAGGTAGAGAACAGGAACTTAAGAAGATATTAGGTGTTGCCCATCCATTAGGCAAGCCGCAGACCATTCATAAATTGGGCAGAATGAATGCTGGGAAGATTTCTACTAGAAAGGACACATGTATTTATGCATTCTCTTTTCTATTGTCTACAACCATGGACACAGTGGGATACACAGATATAGAAAGACTAGCCTTGTCAAACGACTTACTAGAATCAGTTCACACCAAACCAAACAAACCGACTTTCTTACCTATTCTCAGAACATGAGACAAAACCACAAACCAATACCCACACCCACACCCACACAGACCCCCAAGTACGTCTGTGACAATACGGAGTGTCGTTTGATGGTGGGCCATAAGAAATTCCCTCATAATGGGCTGTCCTGTCTCAGATCTAGTCTCTTTGGCCAACTTTGTGAATCTGTAAGGAGCCAGTGGTGAGCTACTATCTGCTTTCTCAGGAAAGGCCCCTCTTCAGACCTTCCTGGCATTTGGCCATCCTCACATAAGTAGGTACCAAGAAAGACTGACTCTGTCTTTGCTAAATCCGAAAAATTTTGACCACTGGGACTGTGACTGGGACTGGCTCTGGATGCCTGGCTTTCTGGAACCCAAGTTCAGAGAATTCCATCACCAAGGAAGTGAGGTGAGGTCACTTCCTTCAGGAACTGAATGAGGTCCATACCTTGGCAACCACTTTGTCCTAACAGTTGCTTCCAAGGGTCCAATGAGATGGAGGCTGCACCTACTTACTCTGACATTTTCACAAGTTAGAATGGTATAAAACCATAGGCACCCAGGAACAGCTCTCCACACAGGCCTGGTTTGCTGCATCTTCTTTACATTAAGAAGAGAGAGGCTGATTCTGACACAACCCTTCATCCTGACCAGGTTGTTTGCAATGAAAGATGACTTTTGCTCTCTGAGGTCCTTAATAGCTTCCTAAATCTTCTCCAGGGATCATATTTAATGACCTTTGAGGTTCTCAGCAGGTGAAAGATCCCTTAATTTCTGTCTTGTAAGACCAACTCTGTCCCTGCTCTTCTGTAAAGTTAGATTGAGGGAAGAGTGTATGGTTAGGGTTAATAACATGTTCAATCTGTGTTAGGAACTATTCAGCTGGATGAATAATGTTATTGGGAACCTACAATATTTATAAGAATATGTAGGTGAAATATATGTATGAAAACAGAAATCTAAGATTTGAAACACTGAAGGGCATTGAGCCCTTCATTGGTATACTTAGTGTTGACTTACTTTCTGCACAGATGTCTCAGATAAATCCATATACAATGGCATAGGACCTTGTACATTGGATGATTGAATGTGGAAGAGAACATCCAGTCAAAAAGGGATAGTAGGTAAGATTAGGAAGATAGTTGGTAGGTTTTGGAAGGAGAGTGAGTATAGGATTTGGAAAAAAAAACTTCTTTAGCAATAGGGTTTCTGTTAGAGGGTGAAGGTAAATGTCAGCACATATGAAGATTCAGTCACAATGATGAACTTTGCAAAATATGTAGGAAATCAGATAATAATAAAGACATTACAAAATCAGGGAAAGTACAAAGTGAGTGATAGGATTAGACATTTTGAACAGGGTTGAGTTTGAATATATAATCTTAGGAAGAAACAAATATGTAGTCACCAATAGGATTGACATTTGAGAGCATTAGGCAATGTGGACATGGATGTTTTAGTAATCCCTGTTCACTTTCCTTTTAGGCTTTGGTACAATCATAAGTGTAACCTTTGCATTTTGTGTCCAGAATATTACTGTGATAAAATGTATATGTAGATCACGTGACATTAGTATTTCTTCCAGCATTTCTGGGAGCAATGTTTTGAAGTCCTATAAATTAGTATTGGTGTTACAAAGAGGTGTACACTGTGTCTATGAATATAGAGATAGTGCATGAATAGACCACATTGTGAATCAATAATATAACCTGGTCCCACTTTAAATAATAGATTGAATTCATATCTGAAAATATATAAGAAATCTTATATCGATATACCATCATTCATTCCAACCAGCAATACATCTAATGGTAATATTAGGGTTATGGTTTATCACGAAGTGTCTTTGAGTTTTGCTTCAAAAGTGATCATGGAAATCGAAAATAATGTGTTTGGAAAGAAGTCTCATGAAAAGACCCATCAAAAACATGGAGGAATACATGTGTTCTGTAGAATAAAGTGATTGAAAGTGAACAAAATGCCTATAAATTTGCAAACTTTTGGATGAAATATATTTGCTATGATGAGCATAAACTGAAGAAATAGTAATGTACCAGAGTTGAATAAAATAAATGTCAAAATGCACAACATGTCCCATAGGAATCTACTTGTATTGATGTTAAACTGGTTCAGTTACTGTGGAAATATTAGGATTTGTATGCACCTTTCACTGAAGATAGTTTTCAGTACTAGGAAACAAATATGTATTTCAGGTGAATGAATAATTTTGAGAATACTCTTGTGAAAATTTGATTATAAATACACATACTTGAATATGAATGAGTTTAGGGAGTGTATAACAAGACATATATTTCATATTTTTAAAAATCTGGAGAGTGTGTATATATATATATATACATACACAAACACACAGACATTAAAAATAGCATAATATATTCCAATTGAAATTCACCATGAAATATATGTCATCTACAGATCCAAATGTATTTATTTTATTGAATATGGATTTATGTATAATGTTGTTAAACAAGGAAGCTCACTCATAGATTGAATTTTCAGTTCCAACAGCTTTTAGGAGGAGTGATCTCTTACAATTTGTATCTGCCAAGTCAGTCACCTCACAAGAATGTACGTGTGGTATCAGGTAAGATTCTATAATTGCATGTAAAAATACATGTGCTGAATAGGATACAGAGAAAGGGATGCCTTGACATTACAATCACGGAGACTAAGGCACAATTAGAGGAGAAGAGTTAGAAAATCTGTGAATAAATATCTGGAATGGAATATGCTCAGGAGTTCACAACCTTGAAGACGGAAGAGGAGATTTCAAAAGTAAGGGACAGGGAAAACAGTCCACAAACATGGAGCTCTGGTTCCCTAAATCCTTCTTGAGAAACTCACTCTGAGTTTGGGCACTTGAAATATATGTTGTTGTCGGGAGATTTAGCTTCCATTGTAGTGAGATAATCAAAGCTGTGTCTGCATCTATGTTACCTCGAGGACATGGTTTCTTATTTTCCACTGAATATGTGGCAGCAGTGCTGAATTTTCTTTAGTAGGTAAACTGTGGCAACTGGGGGATAAGTGTATCCACATGTGGACTGTGAGGCCATTTGGTCATCCTCAACTTTTCGTCGTGTTTCTTGCTGCTGCACTGGGATATTGGTATTTGCTTCATGATATACAAAGAATTCAACTGTTACCCGGTGCGTGAGTGAGTTCTGTCACTTTTGGTAGGTCAGGGTCTGCAGGAGAATGCACCAACCAGGCTTATATCCCACATGACTTGCCCCCTTGACCATAGCAATCTGATTCTAAACATTGCCCTGAATCCTGTCCATATAACAAGATGCCTTTACATACAAGGGTCTGCTGGCTGCACCATGTCAGTCACAAGCCATTTGGAAGCCAATGGAAGATCCACATGGCCCCACCACAGTTGTTTTATTGCACACCTGCCCAGCACTGCTGTAGGCCCACCTCTCAGCAGGCTCCAACTTCCTGGTATCTCTGTTCTGAACCATTTTTATGAAAACCAGTCAATCAAAGCACTGTCTTGTAATCTCATGATCAGCCACAGGATATCCAAAGATTCTCCAGTGCCACCTGGTCATGGGAAGTTTAAAAATTTCTTGGTATTTATCTACCCATTTTTCAAGGTTGAAGTTGGAGGCACTGTGTGTTTCATTTCATTCTGGAACTATTAAATTGTTAGGAAGCTCATTTCAATGAAATCTCTGCAGAAGTCTCACAGGCAAGGCTTCCCAAACAGTGGCCAAATGATCACATGAATCCAGGCCCATTGGGATCTACATTGTGACATCCATGTGTGTTTTGACTCTCATATGTGGCTGCCAAGTCTTTCAGAATAAAATCATGTGGTAACCTGGCTGAGATTCCCAGTGCTCGGTGAACAGCCACCCTGGGCCTAGATCTCATTTTACAAGGGTGATTCTCATGTGAATCCTCCTAAAATCCCAACACAATTCATGGCAATACGTCTCTGAGGTGAGGTCCACAACTCAGTGTCTAAGGGGAATCACAACAGAGTTAAAGCCAAGGTGGACCCAGTCATCTATTCCAACGGCCACACATGACCACAATTAAAACCAAAACACTCCCACATGGCCCTCATCTTCTTCCATATGGACACTCATCATTACCTCTGGCTTGAGGTTTCCATGAGGGGCACAGCCCAAGACAGTGTCCAAAATAACCTCCATTGCCCCTCATTTGCCTAAAGTCAGGGTGTCCTGGACACTCGTCCGGGGAACCAGGAGTGATCAAATAGGCCTGCTATTAATATTGCTTTGCTCCTCCAATTTGAGGCCTACTGACTGTCAGGTATAGATTCTTTATGTGATTTGGATTCTGGAGAAAACCCAAGCACCTATGGGATAGCCTCTAAAGGGCTTTGAAGAACTCATTTGATCCAAAGGTTCCTATTCTCACTTGATGGAGGTCAGGAACCTTACAGGGGAAGGCGAGAGACTTCTTCTATAATGACTGCTCTTTTGGCCAATTTAGTTTTGGATGCAAACATGGGATTTTCTTTACATCCATCATGTGCTGAGAATCTAAGCCAAAGCCTAACACAGGACCTAGAGCCTGATTCAGACATATCCCTTTCCAATGCAATTAAGCAAGGAGTCACAGGTGATGCCCATTGATTTCCATTTGAAAACTGGTTTCTTTAGGCTTCCCAAAGGGGTGGCCAGAGGCAAAGACCTTCCTGACATTGAGGGCAACAGAACAATAGGTAACCAAAGCAGTATTTCTCCACTGAGACTTTCCTGATTACACTGATATCTGAGTTTTCTGAGTTGCTCGCCATTCCCTTCAGCTATCCAGTACATGGCCATGTCACAGAGCTTGGTGGTGGTATACATCTTGGACACAAAACCATGAGCCTATTCTGGAAAGTGGCCAGAATTCAGAAAGAAAACAGGAACTTAGGAAGATATCAGGGGTTGCCCATCAATAATGCAAGCCACAGTCCATTCATAAATGGGAAGTATGAATCCGGGGAAGCTTTCTACTAGACAGGACACATCCATTGAAGCATTCTCTTTTCTAATGTCTACAACCCCTGACACAGTGGGATACACAGACCTAGAAACACTCGCCTTTCAAACGACTTACTAGAATCAATTAACTCCAAACAAAACAAACTGCCTTTCTTACCTATTCTCAGAGCATGAGACAAAACCACAAACACACACCCACACCCACAAATGCACCTCCTTCCCCCAAGTAGGTCTGTGACTATCCGCAGTGTCCTCTGACTGGTGGGCCATACTATGTTTTCATGAAATGGCCTGTTCTGTCTCAGATCTGTTCTCCTTGTCCAACTCTGTGAAGTTGACAGGAGCGAGCGGTGAGCCACAACCTGGTTTCTCAGGAAAGGGCCCTCTTCAGAGCTTTACTGGCATTTGGCCATCCTCACATCAGTAGGTACCAAGAAAGACTGACTCTGTCCTTGGTAAATCCAAACAAGTGAGATCACTGGGACTGGGACTGGGACTGGCTGTGGGTGCCTAGCTTCCTGGACCACATGTTCAGAGATTTCGAACACCAAGGAAATGAGGTGAGGTCACTTCCTTCAGGAACTGAATGAGGTCACTGCCTTGGCAAACACATTGTCCTAATTGTTGCTTCCAAGGCCCCATGAGATGGAGGCTGCCCCTACTTCCTGTGACACTTTCACAAGTTAGAATGGTATATCATCCATAGGCATTCCAGAGCAGCTCTCCACACTGGCCTGTTTTGGTCCATCTTCTCTACATTAAGAAGAGAGAGGCAGATTCAGACACAACCCTTCATCCTGACCAGGTTGTTGGCCATGGAAGGTGACTCTTACTCTCTCAGGTCCTTCATAGCTGCCTACATCTTCTACAGGGATCATTTCAGCATGGACGTTTGAGGTTCTCAGCGGGTGGAAGATCCCCTAAATTCCTGTATTGTAAGACCAACTCTTTCCCTGCTCTTCTGTAAAGTTAGATTGAGGGAACAGTGTATGGTTAGGGTTAATAACATGTTCGATTTGGGTTAGGAATTGTTCTGCTGTATGAATAATGTTATTGGGAACCTGCGATATTTATAAGACTATAGAAGTGAAATATAAGTATGAAAACAGAAATGTTCTAAGGTTGTATGGTAATTCTAGGCTTAAAATAAAAACATGTTGGAGATTTATGTGTATCATTTGTGTTGTATAATTTGTTGAAGATGCTATCCTTCATCCATTGCATGTTTATAGCCACTTTATCAAATATAAGAAAGTTGTAATTTTGTGGATTGGTTTCTCTGTCCTCTATTCTATACCATTGGTCCCCCTGCCTGTTTTGGTACCAGTACCACACTGTTTTTGTTACTCTTGCTTTGTAGTAAAGTTTGAACTCTAGTATCGCTATACCTCCCGATTCACACTTCCTGCTTAGAATTCCTTTTGCTATTCTGTGTCTTTTGTTTTTCCATATGAATTTCATGATTGCTTTATCATTTCTACAAGAAATGCCGTTTGGATTTTGATTGGCATTGCTTTAAACCTGTAGAGAACTTTGGGTAATTTCGCCATTTTGATGAATTTAGTTCTGCCTATCCATGAACAGGGTACATTTTTCCATCTTCTAAGATCTTTTTCTATCTCTCTCTTTAGGGTTCTGTGGTTTTCACCTCTTTTGTTAGGTTGATTTCCAAGTATCTTATTTTCTTTGAGGATATTTTGAATGGAGTGGTTTTCCTCATTTCCATTTCAGAAGTTTTGTTGCTGATATACAGGAATGCCTTTGATTTATGCGTGTTGGTTTTATATCCTTCATTTATTAACTCTAGCAGTTTCTTTGTAGACCCTTTTGGGTCTGTTAAATATATTACCATGTCATCCACAAGTAGCGATAATTCAAGTTCTTCTTTTCCTATTTTTATGCCTTTAATTTCTTTTGTCTGTCTAATTGCTCTGGCTAGTATTTCAAGAACTAAATTGAATAGAAGTGGTGATAGAGGGCATCCCTGTCTTGTTCCAGATTTCAGAGGGAATGCCTTCAGTTTTCTCCATTTAGGATGATCCTAGCCTGAGGTTTAGCATATATAGCTTTTACAATGTTGAGGTAAGTTCCTGTTATCCCTAGTTTTTCTAGTGTTTTGAACATAAAGGGATGCTGAACTTTGTTGAATGTTTTACTACATCTATCGAGATGATCATATGGTTCTTGTCCTTAAGTCTATTGATGTGGTGAATAGCATTTATTGATTTCCGTATATTGAACCAGCCTTGCATTCCAGGGATGAATCCTACTTGATCATGGTGCACAACTATTTTGATATGTTTTTGTATTCAATTCACGCGGATTTTATTGAGAATTTTTGCATCCAACTTCATTAGAGATATTGGTCTGTAGTTTTCTTTTTTGAAGTGTCTTTGTCTGGTTTTGGGATCAGGGTGATTTTGGACTCCGAGAATGAATTTGGAAGAGCTCCTTATTATTCCATTTCTTGATATAGCTTGAATAGTATTGGTATTATTTCTTCTTCGAAGGTTTTGTTGAACTCCGCTGTATACCCATCAGGTACAGGGCTTTTTTTGATTGGTAGTCTTTTGATGGCTTCTTCCATTTCTTTCTTTGCTTTTGGTCTGTTAAAATTGTGTGTGTCTTCCTGACTGAATATGGGCAGATCGTATGACTTAAGAAATTTATCGATATTATAACTATCTTCTATTTTATTGGAATATAGGATTTCAAAATACTTTCTAATTATCTTCTGTATTTGTGTACTGTCTGTTGTGATATTGCCTTTTTCATTCCGTATGTTAGTAATTTGAGTTCCCTCTCTTCTTCTCATCCTTAGCATGGCTAAGGGCCTGTAAATCTTATTTATTTTTTCAAAGAATCAACTTTTAGTTTTATCAATTTTTTCAATGTTTTTTTTTTGTTTCAGTTTCGTTGATTTCTGCTCTAATTTTAATTATTTCTTGTCTTCTACTACATTTGCTGTTGTTTTGCTCTTCCTTTTCTAGGTTTTTGATGTGTACTGTGAGTTTATTTATTTGTTGTTTTATTCTTTTTTTGAGGAAAGAACTCCAAGAAATGAATTTCCCTCTTAAAACTGCCTTCTTTGTGTCCCATAGATTCCAGTATGTTGTGTCTGTATTGTCATTTGATTCTAAGAATGTTTTTATCTCCTCCTTTATGTCTTCTGTAACCCATTGATCATTCAGTAGAATATTGTTCATTTTACATGTGATGTAGGATTTTTCCTTCCTTCTATTCTCATTGATTTCCAGTTTCATTCCATTATGATCAGATATGGTGCATCGAATTATCTCCACGCCTTTATATTTACTAAGAGTTGCCCAATGGCATAATATATGGTCTAACTTGGAGTAGGATCCATGTGCTGCTGAGAATAAAGTGTATCCACTTGATGATGGTTGATATATTCTATATATTTCGGTTAAGTCAAGGTTATTGATTGTGCTGTTGAATTCTATAGTTTCTTTATTCAGTTTTTTATAGAGGATCTGTCTAATGGCGAGAGCGGTGTGTTGAAGTCACCCATAATTATTGTGTTGTAGTCTATTTGACTCTTGAACTTGAGGCGAGTTTGTGTTATGAGCGTTGCAGCTCAATTGTTTGGTGCATACCAATTGATAATTGTTATGTCTTGTTGGTGGATGGTTCCTTTTAACAATATATAGTGTCCTACTTTATCCCTTTTGATTAACGTAGGTTTGAAGTTGATTTTATATGATATGAGTATGGCCACTCCTGCTTGCTTCCGAGGGCCACGTGAGTGGTATGATTTTTCCCAACCTTTCACTTTCAGCCTGTGTATGTCTTTACTTATCAAAAGAGTCTCCTGAAGGCAGCATATTGTTGGATTTATTTTTTTGATCCAGGTTACTAGCCTATGTCTCTTGATTGGTGAGTTTAGATTTTTAACATTTAAGGTTACAATTGAAATATGATTTATACTTCCAGTCATGTTTATTTATTTATTTATTTTAATTTGGGTAGTTTTTACTTTTTGATTATTTTCTTACCCCTTTACTGAGATACCTCCCGCTGTTAGTTTTGGGCACTATTTTTCAATTCCTCTTCTTGTAGTATTTTGCTCAAAATGCTTTGCAGTGCTGGTGTTCTGTCTGCGAATTCTTTTAGCTTTTGTTTATCAAGAAAGACTTAATTTCATTGTCAAATCTGAAGCTTAATTTTGTTGGATACAGTATTCTTGGTTGGAATCCATTATTTTTCAGTGTTTGAAATACATTGTTCAAAGATCTTCTCGCTTTCAAAGTCTGTGATGAAAAATCAATTGTTAACCTAATTGGTTTACCCCTGAATGTTATCTGCCTACTTTCTCTCGTAGCTTTTAATATTCTCTCCTTGTTCTGTATGTTGGCTATCTTCATAATTATATATCTTGGAGTTTGTCTATTATGGTTTTGAATGTTTGAGGTCCTGTAGGCTTCCAGGATATGGCAATCCATTCCATCTTTCATCTCTGGGATGTTTTCTAGAATTATTTCATTTAATATGTTGTCCATTCATTTGGTTTGAATCTCTATGCCTTCTTCTATCCCGATGACTCCCAATTTTGGTTTTTTTATGACATCCCATATCTCTTGAATAGTTGCTCATGGGATTTAAGCATGTGTTCTGTGTTGACTATATTCTTTTCAAGTTGACAAACTTTGTCTTCATTATCTGATGTTCTGACTTCTACTTGATCTAGTCTATTTGAAATATTCTTGTTTGAGTTTTTAATTTGGTTTATAGTTTCCTGCATTTCTAGAATTACTGTATGATTTTTTAAAAGATCTCTATCTCCTGGTAAACCTTGTTCTTTGCCATTTGAATTTGGTTGTTTAATTCATTTTCAAAATATACTTTTATTTCTTGGACTTGCTGCCTCATGTCTTCTCTATTATTCCTTTCCATCTGAGTTAGGTACGACTTAAGTTTTTTCCCTATCCCTGTTTCTGATGCTTCTAGGTTCTCCTGTAGTATTAAGTTGTCCTTCATTGTTTCTACACCTTTTTTTCCCCTTGTTTTTTCATGATGTTCACTTTATTTTCTGGCTCTATTTGATTTTCTGGCTCTATTTGATTGCTGTGTTTCTTCTATAGATTTGTTATGGGTTTATATATCTCTGTTTTCTCTCCTTTGTGTTGCTAGACTATGCCTGCTTAAGTGGATTTCGCTGTTAAGGAATTCTGACAGCCGAGCTCCAGTGATGTCACCTCTCTGCTGTGGTGGGCCCCAGGCTCCTTGCCGGAGTGTCCGAATTGGGGGGGTGGACTGGATTGTCTCTTGTTGGTTTCAGCTCCCGGTCGCTGGCATGCCGGCAGTCTCCAGCCACCCAGTAGCGCGGGCAGCGGATGGGCTGTCGCCGGCGGGTGGGTGATCTCTAGCCACACAGTTGCGCGTTCGGTCATCGGCAGGCGCGCGTTCTCCAGCCGTCAAGACATGCCGTCAGCAGGTGGGCTGGCGCCGGCAGGAAGGTGGTCTCCAGTTGCCCAGTCACACTGGCAGCGGTCTGGCGTTCTCCAGTCACCCAGTCAGGAGGGCCTGGCCTCTAGTCCCCTGGTTTATCCTGCTAGTCCTGATTTCTCCTGCTAGACCAGATTTCTCCTGAGTGATGCTTCTCGGCAGCTCAAACTGTTCTCCGGGTCTGCCGTTTGTTGGGTGGGGAGGGTGTCTATTGTGAACCCTGGAACTCTATTGTTTTAATATTTTCCGCTTGCCCCTCGCCCCGCACTGGCTAGACAAGTTTCATTTTTGCCACTGATGGGAAGGGGAGATGAAGGTCAGGTGCCTATAGTTTTCCCCCAGTCTTTATGCAGACTTGCTCTGATTATCCCTCCCCCAAAAGCCTAGGAGAGATTTTATGCGAATTTTCCTCTGTATGTGAGATGAGCTGAGAAACACACACCTGTTTTATTGTTGCAATCTGTCTGGGAGTGGTGGTGGTTACTTCAGCTCTCCAAGATGGTGGCTGCTGGTTTCCTTTGTGGAGTTTCCACTTTGGGGGATAGAAATGTACTGCTAACTTTCCCGTCTGAAATCCCAAATTCAGCTGGGGGCTCAGTGGATGCTCAGCCAGCAGGATTCCACAGAATCTGCAGCAACGTTTCTCCCTGCTTGCTGGTCGCTTCTCGGTGGTGCCTCACCATTTGTAGACACGGGGCAGGTCACGCGGATCAATCAGAATGGATCTCAGGTTGCACAATTGGCTTGTGTTTGAGACTCAATTACAGGACCTCGGTGGTGGAAATCATTCTTCTAGATTTCGGTAAACACCCATTTTCCTGTAAGATCCTAACAAGATAGTTTTTCATCGTTCTAACTCGTTATTCACCTGCGCAGTGGCAGGGTACACTGGGTGTGATACACTGTCTTCACAGTCATCTTGCAATGCCGAAATATTAGGATATGGATGCACCATTTACTAAAAACTGTTTCAGTACTAGGAAAAAATATGTATTTCAGGTGGATGGATATTTCTGAGAATAATTTTTTAAAAAGTGGATTATAAATCCACATACATGAATATGAATGAATTTAGGGAGTGCATAATAAGACACAAATATTTCATATTTTGAAAAATCCGGAGAGTGTATATATATATATATATATATATATATATATATATATATACACACACACACATGGACATTAAAAACTAGCAATATATATGTCAATTGAAATTCATCATGAAATACATATCATCCACAGACCCAAAAATATTCATATACTTAACATGGATTTATGTATAATGTTGTTCAACTAGGAGGCTTACCCATAGGTTGAATTTTCACTTCCAACAGCATTTAGGAGGAGTGATCTCTTCTCAAAATTTGTATTTGCCAAGTCAGTCACCTCAAAAAAATATACGTGTGATACCAGGTACGATTCTATATGTGCATATAAAATTACATGTGCTGAATAGGCTACAGAGAAAGGGAGACAGGAATTTACATATTTGTTAACTTTGAAAACACACGGAGAACTATTTCAACAAAAAATTGACTAGATTTATAACTTCTAACCTATATAATGCAAAAGGCAATTCCAACTATACACCATGCCTCCTCTGAACTGCTTGTATTTCTATTCTGTTTGAGTTTTTATTCTCTATCATATTACGATTAGTAGTCAGAGTCTAGTAGGGTAGGGGTTAGAGTCAGGGATTCAGTATTTCGAATGGAAAATTGGAAAATGAATCCAATGTGTATGCAAATATGTGCTACACAAAATCTTCCCACTCCTCCAGAACAATGGCTTGACATTATCTTCGCCCCAAGTAAGACATAATTAGAGGAGAAGAGTTAGAAAATCAGTGAATACTTATCTGGAATGGAATATGCTAAGGAGTTCACTACCTTGGAGGTGGTAGAGGAGTTTCCAAAAGTAAGGGACAGGGTGAACACTCCACAAACATGGAGCTCTGCTGGCCTAAAGACTTCTTGAGAAATTGCCTCTGAGTTTGGGCACTTGAAACATATGTTGTTATCAGGAGCTTTAGCTTCCTTTGTAGTGAGATCATCAAAGCTATGTCTGCACCTATGTGACCTGTAAAACATAGTTTCTTATTTTCCAATGAACATGAGTCAGCAGTCCTGAATTTGATCTTTGTAGGTAAACTGTGGCCACTGGGTTCTAAGTGTCTCCCTGTGTGGACTGTGAAGCCATTTGTTCATCCTCCGATTTTCATGGTGTTTCTTGCTGCTACAATGGGAGTTTGGTATTTGCTTCATGAAATACACGGAGTTCAACTGGGACACAGTGCAGGAGGGAGTTCTGTCACGTGTGGTATTTCAATTTCTGCAGGAGAATGCACCAACCATGCTTCTATATCACATAGCTTGCCCCATTTACTATAGCAAATCGATTCTGAACATTGCCCTAAAACCTCTCCAAATAACAAGATGCCTTTACTTAGAAGGGACTGCTGGCTGCATCATGTCAGTCACAAGCCATTTGGAAGCCAATGGCAGATCCACATGGCCCCACCACAGATGTTTTATCACACACCTGCCTACCACTGCTCTAGGCCCACTAATCATCAGGGTCCAACTTATTGGCATCTCTGTTTTACACAATTTTCATTAAAACCAGTCAATCAAGGCAGTGTCTGTTATACTCATGATCAGCAAAAGGAAATCCAAAGGTTCTCCTGTGCCAGCTGGTCATGGAAATTTCAAAAATTTCATGGTATTTTTCTAGCCATATTTCAACAATGAAGGTGGAGGCACTGTGAGTTTCAGTTCATTCCAGAACCATTAATGTTGACGAAGCTCATTTCAATGAAAGCTCTGGAGAAATCTCACAGGCAATGCTTCCCAAAGAATGGCCAAAAGGTCAAATGAAGCCAGGCCCATTGAGTTCTACAATGTGAGGTCCATGTGACTTTTGACTCTCAACTACGGCTGCCAAGTCTTTCAGAAGAAAATTATGTGATATCTTGGCTGTGATTCCCAGTGCTCTGTTGAAAGCCACCCTGGGCCTTGATCTCAGTTTCCAAGGGCGACTCTCATGCATGGCCTCCTAAAATCCCAACACAATTAATGGCAATACTTTTCTGAGGTCAGTTCCAGAACTCAGTCTCTAAGGGGAAAAACACCAGAGTTCATGTCAAGGTGGACCCAGTCATCTCTTCCAATCACCACACTAACAACCACAATTAAAACCAAAACAATCCCACATGGCCCTCATGTTCTTTTATATAGACACTCATCATAACCTATCGCTGGAAGTTTCCACGAGGGGCGAAGCCCAAGACAGTCTCCTAAATAATCTCTCTTGCCCCTAATTTGCCTAAATTCAGGGTGGCCTGGACACCATTCCTGTTAACCAGGAGTGTTCAAATAGGCCTGCTGTTAATATTTCTCTGCTTCTCCAATTTGAGGCGTATTGACTGTGCAGTTTGGATTCTTTATGTGAATTGTAGTCACGGGAAAACTCAAGCAATTTAGGGCTTTGAAGAAATGATTTGGCCCAAAGGATCCCTATTCTAACTTGATGGAGGTCAGGAACCTCACAGAGAATGGGGAGAGACTTCATCCACAATAACTGCACTTTTGGCCATTTTTGTTTTGGATGCACACATGTGATGTTTCTTTAGATTCTTCAGGGGTTGAGAATCTAAGCCACGGCCTCACACAGGGCCAAGAGGCTGATTCAGACACTTCCATTTTCAAAGGAATTAAGCAAAGATCCACAGGTGATGTCCATTCATTTCCATTTGAACCTGTTTTCTTCAGGCTTCACAAACGGATGTCTTGAGGCAAAGACCTTCCTGACATTCAGGGCAACAGAACAATAGGTAAGCAAAAGGCCCAAAGCAGGGTTTCTCCACTGAGACTATCATGGTCACACTCTTATCTGAGTTTTCTGAGATGCTCGACATTCCCTTTAGCTATCCAGTACATGGCCATGTCACAGGGCTTAAAACTGCTACATATCTTGGACACAAAACCATGAGCCTATTCTGGAGAGTAGCCAGAATTCATGAAGAATGCAGGAATTTTGGAAGATACCACATGTTGCCCATCGATCAGGCAAGCTGAAATCCATTCATAAATTCGGCAGGATGAATGCTGGGAAGCTTTCTGCTAGACAGGAGACAACAATTGATGCATTCAGTTTTCTAATATCTAAAACCATGCACATAGTGGGATACACAGACATAGAAACACTTGCTTGCCAAACGACTTACTATAAACAGTTCACTCCAAACCAAACAAACTGCCTTTCCTACCTATTCTCAGAACATGAGACAAAAACCACAAACCCACACCGACAACCACAGAGGCACCACCTTCTACAAAGTATGTCTGTGAATATCCAGACTGTCTTCTGACTGGTGGGCCAACTTATGTTCCCCGGAAAACACCAACTCTGTGAACTTGTCAGGAGCCAGCGGTGAGCCACTATCTGCTTTCTCAGGAAAGGCCCCTCTTCTGAGTTTTCCTGACAGTTGGCCATCCTCATATCTGTAGGTACCATGAAAGACTGACTCTGTCCTTGGTAAATCCAAACAAGTGAGCCCACTGGGACTGGGACTGGGACAGGCTCTTGGTACCTTCATGGATCCCAAGTACCGAGAGTTCCATGACCAAGGAAGTGAGGTGAGGTCACTACCTTCAGGAACTGAATGAGGTCACTGCTTTGGCAACCACTTTGTCCTAACAGTTGCTTCCAAGGGTCCCATGAGATCGAGGCTTCTCCTACTTCCTGTGACACTTTCACAAGTTAGAATGGTATATGAACCATAGGCACCCAGGAACAGGTCTCCAAACAGGACTGTTTGTGTCCATCTTCTCTACATTATGAACAGAGAGGCTGATTCAGACACAACCCTTCATCCTGACCAGGTTGTTTGCAATGGAAGATGACGTTTGCTCTCTCAGGTCCTTCATGGCTGCCTACATCTTCTCCAGGGATCACTTCTTCATGGACCTTTGAGTTTTACAACAGGTGGAAGATTCTCTACATTCCTGTATTGTAAGACCAACTTGGTCCCTGCTCTTCTGTAAAGTTAGATTGAGGGAACAGTGTATGGTTAGGGTTAATAACAGGTTTGATTTGGGTTAGGAATTATTCTAATTGATGAATAATGGTATTGGGAACCTGTGATATTTATAAGAATATATAGGTGAAATATAAGTATGAAAACAAAAATCTAGGTAAGATTTGAAGCCCAGAAGGGCATTGCGCTATTGATTGGGATACTTAGCTTTGATATACGTTCTGAACAGGTGTTTCAGATAAATCGATAATCAATGGCATAGGACTTTGTACCTTGGATGATTGAATGTAGAAGTGAACATCCACTAGAACAGGGATAGTCGGTAGGATTAGGAAGATATTCGATAAGTTTCAGAAGAAGACTGAGTACAGAATTTGGACCAAAAGTTCATTAGCAATAGTGTATCGGGTAGAGAGTGATTGTAAATGTCAGCACACGTGAAGGGTCAGTCACAATGGTGAACTGGGGAAAATATTTAGGTAAGCAGACATCAATAGAGACATTAGGAAATGAGGCAAAGTATAAATTGAGTGATAGGATTAGACATTTGCAACAGGGTTGAGGTTCAAAATATAGTCTTAAGAAGAAACAAATATGTAGTCACCAATAGGATTGATATTGAGAGCATTAGGCACACTGGACATGAATGTTTTCAGTAATCTATGCTCACTTTTCATTTAGGCTTTGATACAATCATAAGTGTGACGTCTTCTTTTTGTGTCCAGAATATTACTGTGATAAAATGTATATGTAGATTAGGTGACATGAGTATTTCTTCCACCATTTCTGGGAGCAACATTTTGAAGATGAAAAAATTAGTATTGGGGTTACAAATAGATTTACTCTGTGTCTATGAACATAGAGATAATTTATGAATAGACGATACTGTGATTAAATATTATAACTTGTTCCAACTTTAAATATTCGATTGAATTGATAACTGAAAATAAACAGAAAATCGTATATTTATATGCAATCATTCATTCCAACCAGAAATACATCTAATGGTAATATTAGGGTTATGGTTTATCATGAAGAGTGTGCCAGTTTTTCTTCAAAATGATTATGGAAATCGAAAAAAAAAGCGTTTGGAAAGAAGTCTCATGAAAAAACAATCAAGTAACCTGGAGGAATACATGTGTTCTGAATCAGGAAATGATTGAAAGTGAATCAAAATCCTATAAATTATTGAAGTTGTTGATGAAATATATATCCTATGATGTGTATAAACTGAACAAATAGTAATGTACCAGTGTTGAATAAAATGAACTTCAACATAGACATCATATCCAAGAGGAATCTAGTTGCATTGATGTTAAACTGGGTCAGTTACTGTAGAAATATTAGGATTGTATGCACCACTCACTGAAGTTAGTTTTCAGTACTAGAAAACAAATATGTAATTCAGGTGGATGAATATTTCTGAGAATAATATTGTGAAAAGTTGATTATAAATCCACATACATGAAAATGAATGAATTTAGGTAGTATATGTAAGACACATATATTTCATATTTTGAAATATTTGGAGAGTGTATATATATATATATATATATATATATATATATATATATACACCCCCACAAACACACAGAACACACACACCCAGACAATAAAATGTAGCAATATATATGCCAATCGAAATTCATCATGAAGATGAAGTATATATCATCCACAGATGCAAAAATATTTAATTTACTGAACATGGATTTATGTATAATGTTGTTCTACTAGGAGGCTCACCCATAGGTTGAATTTTCTGTTCCAACAGCGTTTAGGAGGAGTGATCTCTTCTCACAGTTTGTATCTTCCAAGTCAGCCACCTCACAAGAATGTACATCTGATACCAGGTAGGATTCTATATGTGCATATAAAAATACATGTGCTGAATCGGCTACAGAGAAAGGGAGACAGGAATTCACATATTTGTTAACTTTAAAAACACATGGAGAACTATTTCAATTAAAAATTAACTAGATTTATAACACCTACCCTATATCATGCAAAAGGCAAGTGCAACTATACACCATGCCTCCTCTGAACTGCTTGTATTTCTATTCTGTTTGGGTTATTTTTCTCCATCATATTAGGATTTGTCATCAGAGTCTAGGACGGTATGGGTTAGTGTCAGATGGCCCGGCTGGCAGGACACATCAACTTGGGTGTCGATCCTAGTTGGGGAGGAATGAAGGGACAAGAGACACGAGAGATGACAGCAAGACAGGAGTTCTGATCATGCTGCAAACTTTTATTATTCTCAGAGGGTATTTATATGCTGCAGATGGGAAAGCTCTCTTATCGGCAGTTGCTGGATGTCTTCACAGGGTGAGATAACCTCAGGATGTTTCAGGTAGACAGATGGTAGCCGGATGTCAAAAGGAGATAGATGGCTGTGGGATGTCTCCCAGGCAGGTTGTGTCCCAGGGGGCTGTTTCTTGTGTCAGTCTATTTTTTGAAGGAGAACTTCCTTCAAGCCCCTGACATCTCCCCATTTGTTATATAAAATATTCGACCATACCTTACAGGCCATGGATTTAGGGGGTGATAGTGGCTCTGTTTCTCTAGGATGCCTTAGAATATCTCCTGATTTGAGCGAGCATCTTTCCTAGGAGATTTCGTGTTGGCTTTGGCATGTTTTTGGAGGAGACGTCTTTGAGGGGATAGCATGCCAACCGCCATGCACCAGAGCGTGTCATTCAGAGGTCTTGTGTTTGGGGATCCGTGGATCCATCCTCCTGCAGTCCTTCCTGGACCCTCCGTTATTATGGCCTAACGTGCTCATTCCAAGGGTGTGTCCTCCCCCAAGCGGAGGGGCCCATGGAGAACGAACCCTTATTGCAAGGGTAGAAGATGGTTGCTCAGAGCTGTTACTTATAGTTTTCTGTAAGAAAGAGAGATCTGTGGGGATGTAAACTTAATAAGCCTGTGAGAAGGGTTGAACATTCTTTTAAATGTTGGCAGTGCTGTCTTCCATCTCCAGACCATGATAGTGGACCTGTATGGGCTTAGAAACCAAAATATTAATCTGTTCTTTAATAAATTGTACCAGCCTCTTTATAATGCAGGGGCCTATGGACACCATTAAAAGTAAACCCAACAAAGGGACTAATAGGGGAAGAAGGTAGGGTAGAAATCCATTATGCCCAATCCAGAGGGGATTTTCAAATAGTTCCCTTTGTCTCTTTTCTGGATCTTCTTGAAGCTGCTTAATTTTAATGCGTACTATGCCTGATTTATTGGCATAAAAGCAGCATCGTTCCCCTAAGGCTAAGCAAATACCTCCCTGGTTAGCTGTCAGCAAATCTAAGCCTCGTCTGTTTTGAAGGAACACTTCTGCCAGGGAATTTATTTGGTCCTGCAAATCTTTAAAGGTTCCTGATAAAGTTTGTACATAATTTATAAGTTGTTGAGACAGGCGATGGTAAGAGTGAATAGCCGTGCCTAAGCCACTGTACCTGTGCCCACAGCAGCTGTTATTCCAAGGCTGGCAATGAGTGGTAAAGCCTGTATTGCCCACCTATGTCTTTTGACTAAAGTGTCTAGGCTAGAAATTGGTAGAGGTTCATCTCCTGGGACAATAGTTATATCAGGGAGTAATAAAGCAAGAACACAACCAATGGTCCAATTCGCTGGAAGCGTGGGAAGGCCGAGTTTCCTCCACACATAAAAACTGTGCCATTGGAGGGACAAAGAGATGGGGTGGGTGAGGAATAATTTTATACTGTTGAGCAATTTCCAAAGGAAGTAAGTCGAACATCAATATCATAGGTATTATTCTGCATCGCGCCTAAAAGAAATAATGTAAAAGTGCCTATAGGCTGTACTTTAAAGGGAAATCCGGGTTGGCATGTATTATCATTGTCCATGATAGAATTAATAGGAACTGCCATAGGCATGATTGCCCCTGCTGTCATGCAGAGCCAGCAATCACCAGCAAGGGTGGGGTTCGAATTATTAAGCTAGGAGAATGTAGTTTGCAAAATATCTAATGTATTGGTATCTAAACTTGGGAACTGGGATTTAGGCTACATTAAGGGATGATATGTGAGCTCATGGATTTGGGGTTTCAAAAGTTTGATTATCTGAGGATACTTGACAGAATAAGTGGGTCCTCCACCATCAGAGACCCCTGTAGGGGCCTTAATGGGCCAGTAGGAAGGTTTTCCGACAGTGCCTTGGCACCCAGCTGACTGTAGCTTGGTGTATTTGCCATCTCCTCCATGGTCAAAGAGAATGGGGGTATAATGAATAGTGGTCCCCCTGCTGCATGAGTTTTAGTTAGGGAGGCTTCAAAAACTTGTTCTCCCTGTTTATTAACACAAAGTGAAGCCGACACATTTCAAGAGACATGCATCCCCTGGGTATGCGTACAAGTTGCAGAACAATTTTGGAGAGCTTTACTTGTACTAGGGGGAATAATCTTTGGCTTGTTAACACATACCCATTTAGGCTGATGAACTCCTCCGAGATTATGGTCAACCTTGGCACGGAGGTAAGTCACCTTAGTCATGCAGTCAGCAGTCTGGGTCCAAATAGTGGGAGCCTCAGTCCAAAATCCTCCTTTGCATTCACGGGGGGGGGGGGCAAAAAGGTACTCCATGATGTTGGAAATTGGAGGTCCAAGGCCTCCGTGTTCAAACCTGTTCAGCAGAAGTGCCTTAAGCAGGATCCTCGCACAGATTGTTGGCTATATCTGAAATGGAGGAAAATTTGTCCTCAGGGGGAGGGCCTCCGTCGCTGGGTTGAGGTAAGTAATTTACCTGTTTAACCAGGCATTCTGGTAACCATCTTGGGGATGCTTTCTCTTGGTCCAAAACACAAGCTGAGCCTCATCCCCTGATGAGGATAGGATCTGGGCGTTTTCATTTATTTGTAATGGGATTGCACCACATAACAGGCGAGCGAACAGAATTGGACGAAGGATGCCAGTGTCTGTCTGTGGCCAAATGGCCTTCACTGTCTAAGGTAAGAAAAATAAGGGCAAATAATGCATGGTTAAGGCGATCCCTGGGAGTGGTAAATACAAGGGCGGAAGCCTTAAGACGGGATAGCCAAGTCTTTAAGCTAAGCTGGGCAAGTTCCACATGCCTTGGCCCTGAGAGTTGTATGGAATTTCAGTAGTATGACAAAATTGCAAGGTAGCACAAAACTGTTTAAACTTGGCACTGGTATATGCAGGACATTTATCTGTTTTAATATGTATTGGTTTACCCATTACGAAAAAGGCTGAAACAAGATGAGAAAGGACATCTTTGGTAGCCTCTCCAGAATGTGGTGATGCAAAACTAAAGCCGCTGAAGGTATCTATAGAAACGTATATATATTTGGTAATTCAAAATTCAGGAAAATGAATAACATCCATTTGCTAAACCTGATTGGGCTGTAATCCTCGGGGGTTAACTCCCAAGTGTTGAATGGGGAGGGAGACAGTGCAACCAGGGCATGCTTTTACTATTTCTCATGCATGTTGCCTGGTAATTTTCCAAAGTAATTGATGGCTCTGGGAATTTGGATGGTGAAGATTTTGTAACTCCATGGCCTTTTGAATGGAGCCAACAAAAATTGGAAAGATGGAACGTGTTGCTGCATCAGCTTGGGCATTACCTTGTGTTAGAGGGCTCAGAAGGTCAGAGTGTGTCATGACGTGTCCTAAGGAAAATGCATGTTTTCTGGCCTGAATTAGCTGCTGAAGCTGGTGAAACAGAAAGGGGGAATTGGAAGAAGCCATAATGGTGGGTGAAATCTCCAGCAGGGGCACAGAATGAGCAATGTAGGCACTGTCTGTATAAATATTAACAAGATTATCAAAAAAACTTTATGAAAACTTGTGTTATGATGAACAATTCCACAAACTGAGCTGACTGATAGACAGTATCAAAGGTGGTAGGCTTGTTATTGACAACAAAGACTGCACGGCCATTACTGGAACCATCTGTAAAGACAGTAAGTTCTTGAGGAATGGGAGCCTTTTGAGTAATTTTGGGAAAAATAAATGAATGTAACTGGACAAAATTTAAAACGGGGTCATTGGGGATGTGGTTATGAATTGTTCCCAAAAAGCCTGATAGGGCAATACCCCATTGATCCATGTCTCTAGTAAAAATTGTAGTAAGGGTTTGGTCCTTAGTATATGGAATTAAAATATTATCAGGGTCATTGCCAAAATGTTGTCGAGAAAGCAAACGACCTTTAAAAATAAGAGAAGCTACCTGAGCAAGATAAACAGTAATAACCTTGGAGGATGTGGTGGATACAAGGACCAAAAGCAAGGGGCAGCCTTTATTTTTAAAATGTGGATCTCGCTGCCAAAATATTCCTGTGGGTGTATGAGGAGTGTGGAAAATAACCAGAACCAGAGGAAGGTTATAAGAAATTTGTGTAACAAACTTTTGGGCAATGGCTTCTGTGGCTTGGTTTAATGCATGTCATGCCTCGGGAGTAAGCTTTTGAGGGGAGGAGGGGTGGGAATCACCTATCAAAATATCATTAAGGGGCAAAAGTACACAAGTGGGTAATTTTAAATATGTTCCTAGCAATTGAATATCCCCCAGTGATATTTGAAAATCATTAAGTGTGTGAAGATGGTCCACACATAGTTGTATTTTAGGAATTTGCATCTGATTATCTTGAAGTTTAAGGCCCAAATAGGTATAAGGGTCCTGTGTTTGAAACTTATCTGGAGCTATCTGTAGTCCCAAGGTAGTGAGGTTTTGTAAAAGTCCAAGTAACAATTATTAAGGTCATGGGTATTAGGTGCAGCAATTAAGAAATCATCCATATATTGTAAAATATAATTTTGTGCTCATCGCTCTCTCACAGGGTCTACTGCTTGAGCAACGTGTTTTTGGCAAAGACTAGAGCTGTTGGCCATACCTTGGGGAAGAACCTTCCATTGAAATCTCTGCATAGGGCCCTGAAAATTAATGTGAGGGAGACTAAAGGCAAAATAGGGTCTATCCTCAGGATGTAAAGGAATGGTAAAAAAGCAAACTTTTAAGTCAATAACCATTTTACAATAGTTTTTTGGAATCGCCACTGGTGTGGGAATGCCTGGCTGTAGTGCTCCCATTGGGCGCATAACTTTATTAATGGCACACAAATATTGTAAAAGGCACCACTTGCCTGATTTTTTCTTGATAATAAAAATAGGAGTAATCCATGATGAGGTTGATGGCTTTACATGGCCGGCTGCGAGCTGTTCCTGCACTAACGTGGAGGCAGCCTCCAATTTTTCTTGGGTAAGGGGCCACTGATCCACCAACACAGGAGTCTGAGTCTCCCAAATAATTTTATCTGCATGGGGTACAGGAGGGTCAGGGACTGACACTAAAAATCTGAATACACAAGTCCACATGTATTTGTTTTTGTATGGGTTGTATAGGCTCCACCAGTCCTTGTTTCAGTATCCCCAGGCCTGTACCAGGAACAAAATTCATAGGAAGCAATTGATGAGTCACCATGGAATTGGGACTGGCGAGAATAACTTCCAATAACTCAAAATATCTCCTCCCTATACGTTAACAGGGAGGTCAGAATCAACGAAAGGAGTGACAGTTGACTTATTACCATCTTTATCAGTGCAGCTAATAGACCTAGAGCTGACCAGAGGATTTTTTTATTTTCCTATCCCTTTAAGGTCAGTCAAGGATGGAGTGAGGGGCTAACCTGATGGCTTGTATTTTTGAGAAATAATTGTGGCATCAGCTCCAATATCTAGAACTCCTTGGAATTCCTTTCCTTCAGTAAGTAAGGTAAGGGTGGGTCGATTGTGAGAAATGGGCTGAACCCAATACACATCAGAGAAGCCCAAGAAGGCAGTCCCCCGAGGTAGGTTTGGGTTTTGGAAATGCCTCCTGAATCCAAGGGAAGGAGAATTAATTGTGCAAGTCTTGTTCCTGCTGGGATGGCGGCAACTCCATAAATAGCAGTGGCCAGTATTTTTATTTCTCCAGTGAAATCATTATCATTAATGCCAACGAAGACCTGAACACCTTGTATGGTAGTGGAGGCTCTTCCAAGATTAAGGGCACATGTATGAGATGGAGGGGGACCCATAATTTCATTGGGTATTATCTGGGGCCCTTGCATTGGGTCTAATATTGTATTTGTGGCAGCACAGAGGTCCAATTTTGTGCTGCCTGGGGTGGCTAGTTGGAGGGAGGCAATTGTGGAGAAGGATTTTGTGGTAGGTTGGGAGTTTAGGAGGGAACAAACCTTATTGCTCCTGTGTTTGTCGTGGGGGATGTTGTGGCCGGGGGCTGGCCCCGCAGGGAGTTTCCCGAGAAGTAGGAAGAAATAGGCTGTCTGAGGGCATTTGTCTTAGATCTACACTCACTGGCCCAGTGATGACCTTTACCACTTCTATGGAAAAGGGTAGCTGGGGGCGGTTAAGCCCCATTTTGAGGAGACGCTATTCCTAGGCTTTGTTTGCCTGTGGGAGACTCACATGCAAAATGGCCAGGTTGTTTACAAGTAAAGCAAGTACGTGAGCCAGGATTGTGAAAGGCCTTGGTAAAGGCGGTCCCTAAAGCCAGACCCATAGAATGGGATGCACCCACGTCTGCACAGAGTCTAATAACTTCAGAAAGTTTCCCTTTATCCTTATGTGGTTGAAGAACATTCTGACATGCTGGGTTGGCATTTTCAAAGGCAAGATGTTTTACATAGGTGCTTTCACCTTCGCTTGGTAAATCCTATAGGCTGTGGCAGGGTCCTGAGTGGTCGCGGGTGTTCTGAATTGTAGAGAGCTGCTTCCTTCTCCAAGATAGCGTCCTCCCCAGGGGTCAATGTGTCTCTGGGATTTAAAACTGGATAAAGGTGGTTTTTAATCATTGGAGCCTTATTAATTAGGGTCGTATTTTGAGGGGGACCAGGAAGGTTCTCAGGGTCCTGGGAAGACTGAGAAGGGTCTATGTCTATACTAATGATGGGCATGCAGAGGGGGGACGAGAGGTCTTTTGCATAATCTCTTCCCCAATCCTGACAAGTTGTAAGGTACCATTGTCAAAGCGAAAACTTTTAAGAATTTCATTAATTAAGTTCCAGTAAGAAAAGGTGGGAACTGGCATTTTTTCTGGGCCAAATGATTCATAATAATCTTTTAAACAGTCTCCTACTCTAAGCCATTTTTGCCATCAATGGTCCCTTCAAGAGGAAACCATGGACACAATTCTCCTATGTATGAAAAGAAAAATTTTAAGTCCTTTTTCTTAACATGTGCCCCTCATGTCTTGAAGGACTCCTTGAGGCCTGAAATAAACAAATCATGTGACGATACTGCTTGTCACATGGTGCGTCACTCACCGTGCATCATCCCCACCTTCCTCCTGGATATGTCTCCGGGTGGTGTCTGCTGAGGCGATCGTGAGCTCCTCTTGACCAAGTCTTCCAGGAGGAAGGGGTTCCCCCTCAGTCAAAGGCTTGAGCCCCAGTCGGTGGGCGCCAGATGTCCCGGCCGGCAGGACACATCAACGTGGTCAGCGAACCTAGATTGGGAGGAATGAAGGGACAAGAGGCATGAGAGATGAGAGCAACACAGGAGTTCTGATCAAGCTGCAAAATTTTATTGTTCACACATGGGTATTAATATGCTGGATATGGGAAAGCTCTCTTATCAGCAGTTCCTGGATGTCTTCACAAGGTGAGATAACTTCAGGATGTTTCTGGAAGAAAGATGGCCACAGGATGTCTCAGGGACATATATGGCTACAGGATGTCTTCCAGACAGGATGTCTCCTTGGGGCTGTTTCTTGTAAGTGTCAGGCTGTTCTTTGAAGAAGAATTCCTTCTACCCCTGACAGTCAGGGATTCAGTATTTCGAATGGAAAATTGGAAAATGAATCCAATGTGTAGGCAAATATGTGCTACACAAAAATCTTCCCACTCTCATTCAGAACAATGCCTTGACATTTCCTTCACTCCAAGTAAGACATAATTAGAGGAGAAGAGTTAGAAATCTGTGAATACATATCGGTAATGGAAAATGCTCAGGAGTTCACAATCTTCGAGGTTGTAGAGGAGTTTCCAAAAGTAAAGGACAGGGTAAAAACTCCAAAAACATGGAGCTCTGCTGGCCTAAAGACTTCTTGAGAAACTGCCTCTGAGATTGGGCACCTGAAATATATGTTGATGACAGGAGCTTTAGCTTCCTTTGTAGTGAGACCATCAAAGCTGGGTCTGCATCTATATGACCTGGAGGACATGGTTTCTTTTTTTCCTATGAACATGAAGCAGTAGGGCTGAATTCTCTCTTTATAGGTAAACTGTTGCCACTGGGGGCTAAGTGTCTTGCAGTGTGGACTGTGAAGCCATTTGGTCATCCTCCACTTTTCATGGTGTTTCTTGCAGCTGCACTGGGAGTTTGGTATTTGCTTCACAAAATACGAGAAGTTCAGCTGGGATACAGTGATGGAGGGAGTTCTGTCACGTGTGGTGGGTAAGGGTCTGCAGGAGAATGCACCAACCTGGCTTATATCCCACATAGCTTGCCCCCTTGACCACAGCAATCTGATTCTAAACATTGCCCTGCAACCTGTCCATATAACAAGATGCCTTTACATACAAGGGTATGGGGGCTGCACCATATCAGTCACAAGGCATTCGAAAGCCAATGGCATATCCACATCAGCCCACCACAGATGTTTTAACACACACCTGCACACCACTGCTCTAGGCCGACTACTCATCAGGCTCCAAGTTACTGGCATCTCTGTTCTACACCATTTTCATGAAACCCAGTCAATCAAGGCACTGTCTGGTACATTCATGATCAGCAATAGGACACCTAAAGGTTCTCCAGTGCCACCAGGTGATGGGAATTTCCAAACTTTAATGATATTTATCTAGGCATTTTTCATAGATGAAGTTGAAGGCACTGTGGGTTTCAATTTATTCAGGAACCATTAAATGGAGAAGAAGCTCATTTCAATGAAAGCTCTGGAGAATTCTAACAGGCAAGGCTTCCCAAAGACAGGCTAAAAGGTCACATTAAGCGAGGCATTTGAGGTCTACAATGTGAGGTCCATGTGTGTTTTGACTTGCAACGATGGCTGCCAAGTCTTTAAGAATAAAATCATGTGATGTCCTTCCTGAGATTTCCAGTGCTCTTCGGAAAGCCTCCCTGGGCCTAGACCTCAGTTTCCAAGGGCGACTCTCATGCATGGCCTCCTAAAATCCCAACACAATACATGGCAATACTTCTTTGAGGTCAGTTCCAGAACTCAGTCTCTAAGGGGAATCACATAAGGGTTCAAGCCCAGGTGGACATAGCCATGTCTTCCAACGGCCACAAAAATGACCACAATTAAAACCACAACACTCCCACATGACACACCTGATGCAAAGACCTTCCTGACTTTCAGGGCAACAGAAGAATCGGTAAGCAAAATGTCCAAGCAGGGTTTTTCCAATGAGGCATTCCTGGTCTCACTGATATCTGAGCTTTCTGAGATGCTCGCCATTCCTTTCAGCTATCCAGTACATGGCCATGTCACAGAGATTTGAGGTGGTACATATATTTGACACAAAACTATGAGCCTATTCTGGAGAGTGCACACAATTCAGGAAGAAAACAGGAACTTAAGAAGTTAGCAGGTGTTCCCCATCGATAAGTCAAGCCGCAGTCCATTCATGAATTGGGCAGGATGAAAGCTGAGAAGCTTTCTACTAGACAGGACTCACCAATTGATGCATTTTCTTTTCTAATGTCTACAACCAGGGACACAGTGGTATAAACAGACATAGAAACACTCGCCTTGTCAAATGACTTACTAGAAACAGTTCCCTCCAAACCAGACAAACCGCCATTCCTACCTATTCTCAGAATATGAGACAAAACCACAAACCCACACCCACACCAACAAAGACACCTCCTTCCCCCAAGTAGGTCTGTGACTATCCGGAGTGTCCTCTGACTGGTGGGCCATACTATGTTCCAATGAAATGGCCTGTCCTGTCTCAGATCTGGTCTCCTTGGCCAACTCTGTGAAGTTGTCAGGAGCCAGCAGTGAGCCACTACCTACTTTCTCAGGAAAAGCCCCTCTTCAGAGCTTTCCTGGTTTTGGCCGTCCTCACATCAGTAGGTAGCAAGAATGACTGACTCTGTCCTTGGTAAGTCCAAACAAGTGAGACCACTGGGACTGGGACTGCCTCTTGGTGCCTGGCTTCTTGGATACCAAGTTCAGAGAGTTCCATCAACAAAGAAGTGAGGTGAGGTCACTTCCTTAAGAACTGAATCAGATCACTGCCTTGGTAACCACTTTGTCCTAACAGTTGCTTCCAAGACTACCATGAGATGGAGGCTGCCCCTACTTTTTGTGACACTTTCACAAGGTAGAATGGTATATCAACCATAGGCACCTAGGAAGAGCTCTCCACACCAACCTGGTTTGGTCCATCTTCTCTACATTAAGAAGAGAGAGGCTGATTCATAAACAACCCTTCATCCTGACCAGGTTGTTTTCCATGGAAGCTGACTTTTGCTCTCTCAGGTCCTTCATAGTTAGCTACATCTTCTCCAGGGATCATTTCTGCATGGACCTTGAGGTTCTCAGGAGGTGGAAGATCCCCTACATTCCTGTATTGTAAGACCAACTCTGTCCCTGCTCTTCTGTAAAGTTAGATTGAGGGAACAGTGTATGGTTAGGGTTAATAATATGTTCAATTTGAATTAGGAATCATTCTGCTGGATGAATAATGGTACTGGGAACCTGCGACATTTATAAGTATATATAGGTGAAATATATGTATGAAAACAGAAATCTAAGTAAGATTTGAAGCGCAGAATGGGGATGGGCACTTGTTTGTGATACTTAGCATTGAATTATGTTCTGCACAGATGTCTGAGATAGATCGATATACAATGGCATTAGACCCTGTACCTTGGATTATTGAATGTATAAGAGAACATCCAGTCAAAAACGGATAATGGGTAGGATTAGGAAGATAGTCAGTAGGTTTAAGAAGAAGAGTGAGTATAGGATTTGGAACAAAAGTTCCTTAGCAATAGGGTTTGGATTAGAGTGTGAATGTAAGTGTCAGCACAATTGAAGAGTCAGTCACAACGATGAACTGCGGAAAGTATGTAGGAAAGCTGATATAAATAGAGACATTATGAAATCAGGAAAAGTATAAAGTGAGAGATAGGATTAGATATTTTCAACAGGGTTGAGTTTGAATATATAATCTTAGCAAGAAACAAATATGTTGTCACAAATAGGATTGAATTTTGAGAGCATTAGCCAAACTTGATATGGATGGTTTTAGTAATCCATGTTCACTTTACATTTAGGCTTTGGTGCAAACATAAGTGTGACCATTTCTTTTTGTGTCCAGAATATTACTGTGATAAAATGTATATGTAGATCAGATGACATGAGTATTTCTTCCACCATTACTGGGAGCAAAATTTTGAAGACGTATAAATTAGTATTGGGTTTACAAAGAGGTGTACTCTGTGTCTATGAATATAGAGACAATGCATGAATAGACAATAGTGTGAATAAATAATATAACTGGTTCCACTTTAAATAATGGATTGATTTGATATCTGAAAATATATAAGAAATCTTATATTGATATACAATCATTCATTCCAACCAGTTATACATCTAATAGTAATATTAGGCTTATAGTTTATCATGAAGTGTGTGTGAGTTTTGCTTCAAATATGATTATGGAAATCGAAAATAATATGTTTGGAATGAAGTCTCATGAAAAAACCAGTCAAGAAACATGGAGGATTACATGTGTTCTAAAGCAGAAAATGATTGAAAGTGAAACAAATGCCTATAATTTTGCTAACGTATGGATGAAATATATATCCTATAATGTGCATTAACTGAAGAAATTGTAACATACCAGTGGTGAATAAGAATGAACATCAAAATACACATCATGTCCCATAGGAATCTACTTGCATTGATGACAAACTGGATCAATTATTGTAAAATATTAGGATTTGTATCCACCATTCACTGAAGTTATTTTTCATTTCTAGGAAAAAAATATGTATTTCAGGTGGATGAATATTTCCGTGAATAATCTTGTGAAATGTTAACTCTAAATCCACATACATGAATATGAATGAATTTAGGGGGTGTATAATAAGACACATATATTTTATATTTTAAAAAAAATTAGTGTGTGTGTGTATATATATATATACACACACACACACACACACACACACACACACACAGAGACATTAAAAATTAGCAATACATATGCCAATCGAAATTCACCATCAAATATATATCATGCACAGATCCAAAAATATTCATTTTACTGAACATGGATTTATGTATAATGTTGTTCAACTAGGAAGCTCACCCATAGTTTGAAATTTCAGTTTCAACAGCGTTTAGGCGGAGTGATCTATTCTCAAAATTTCTATCTGCCAAGTCAGCCACCTCACAAGAGTGTACCTGTGGTACCAGGTAGAATTCTATATGTGCATATAAAAATACATGTGCTGAATAGGCTACAGAGAAAGGGAGACAGGAATTCACATATTTGTTTACTTTAAGTACCCATGGAACTATTTCAATTAAAAATTAACTTGAATTAAACATCTACACTTTATCATGCAAAAGCCAAGTCTAACTATACACCATGCCTCCTCTGAAATGCTTGCATTTCTATTCTGTTTGGGTTATTTTACTCCATCATATTAGGATTAGTACTAAGAGTCTATTAGGGTATGGGTTAGTGTCAGTTATTCAGTATTTCAAATGGAAAATAGGAAAATAAATCCAATGTGTATGCAAATATGTGCTACAAAAAATTCCCACTATCATCCAGAACAATGCCTTGACAATATCTTCGCCCCTAGTAAGACACAATTAGAGAAGAAGAGTTAGAAAATCTGTGAATACATACCTGGAATGGAAAATGTTCAGGAGTTCACAACCTTGGAGGTGGTAGAGGAGTTTCCAAAAGTAAGGGACAGTGTAAACACTCCACAAACATGGAGCTATGCTGGCATTAAGACTTCTTGAGAAACTGCCTCTGAGGTTGGACACTTGAAGTATATGTTGTTGTCAGGAGCTTTAGCTCCCTGTGTACGGAGACCATCAAAGCTGGGTCTGCATCTATGTGACCTGGAGGATATGGTTTCTTATTTTCTAATGAACATGAGGAAGCAGTGATGAATTCTCTCTTTGTAGATAAACTGTGGCCACTGGGGGCTAAGTGTCTCCCTGTGTGGACTTTGAAGCCATTTGGTCATTCTCCAATTTTCGTGGTGTTTCTTGCTGCTGCACTGGGTGTTTTGTATTTGCTTCACAACATACAAGGATTTCAAATGGGTCACAGTGCTGGTGGGAGTCCTGTAAGGTGTGGTGGGTCAGGGTCTTCAGGAGAATGCACCAACCAGGCTTCTATCCCACATTTCTTGCTCCCTTGACCATAGCAACCTGATTCTGAACATTGCCCTGAAACCTGTCCATATAACCAGATGCCTTTTCATATAATTTTCTGCTGGCTGCACCAAGTCAGTCACAAGCCATTTGGAAGCCAATGACACACCCACATGGCCACACCACAAATATATTATCAGACAACTGCACACCACTGCTCTAGGCCCACTACTCAGCAGGCTCCAACTTACTGGCATCTGTGTTCCACACCATTTTCAAGAACTCCAGTCAATCAAGGCACTGTCTGGTACACTCATGAGCAGCAATAGGACATCCAATGGTTCTCCAGTGCCACCTGGTCATTGGGAATTTCAAAAATTTCATGGTATTTATCTATCCATTGTTCAAGAATGAAGTTGGAGGCACTTTGGGGTTTCCATTCATCCAAGAACCATTAAATGGTGAGGAAGCTCATTTCAATGAAAGCTCTGGAGAACTCTCACAGGCAAGGCTTTCCAAAGAGTGGTCAAAATGTCATATGCAGACAGGCCCATTGAGGTCAAAAATGTGAGGTCCATGTGTGTTTTGACTCTTAACTATGGCTGCCAAGTCTTTCAGAATAAAATCATGTGATATCCTGGTTGAGATTCTCAGTGCTCTGTGGAAAGCCACCCAGGGCCCAATCTCAGGTTTCAAGGGTGACGCTCATGCGTGGCCTCCTACAATCCCAACACAATTAATGGCAATACTTCTCTGAGGTCAGTTCCAGAACTCAGTCTCGAAGGAGAATCACACCCGAGTTCAAGCCCATGTGGACCCAGTCATCTCTTCCAACCGCCACACAAATGACCACAATTGAAACCAAAACATTCCCACATGAACCTCATCTTCTTCCATATAGACACTCATCATAAACTCTTGCTGGAGGTTTCCATGAGGAGCGCAGCCCAAGGCAATGTCCAAAATATGCACCCTTGCCCGTCATTTGCCTAAAATGAGGGTGGCCTTGACACCCTTCCTGTGAACCAGGAGTGATCAAATAGGCCTGCCTTTAATACTGCTCTGCTTCTCCAATTTGAGGCCAACTGATTGTCAGGTATAGATTCTTTATGTGATTTGGCATCATGGGAGAACCCAAGCACTTCTGCAGGAGTTCAAAGAACTCATTTGACCCAGAGGATCCTATTCTCACTTGATGGAGGTTAGGAACCTAACAGAGGAAGGCAAGAAACTTCATCCACAATGACTGATATTTTTACCATTTTCGTTTTCAATACACACATGGGAACTTTCTTTATATCCATCAGGTGCTGAGAATCTAATCCATAGCCTGACCCAGAGGCAAGCAGCTGATTCAGACACATCCCTTTCGAAAGCAATTAAGCAAAGCACCACAGGTGATGCCCATTCATTTGCATTTAAAAACTGTTTACTTCAGGCTTCAAAAAGGAGTGGCCTGAGGTAAGGACCTTCCTGACATTCAGGGCAACAGAAAAATAGGTAAGCAGAAGGCCCAAAACAGTGTTTCTCCACTGAGACTTTCCTGGTCACACTGATATCTGAGTTTCCTGAGATGCTCGCCATTCCATTCAGCTATCCAGTACATGGCCATGTCACAGAGCTTGGAGGTGTTAAATATCTTGGACACAAAACCATGAGCCTATTCTGGGTAGTGGCCAAAATTTAGGAAGAAAACAGGAACTTAGGAAGATAGTAGGGGTTGCCCATCCATAAAGCAACCTGCAGTCCAGTCATAAATTGGGTAGGATGAATGATGGAAAACTTTCTTCTAGACAGGACATATCCATTGATGCATTCTCTTTTCTTATGTCTACAACCACGGACACAGTGAGATACACAGATATAGAAACACTCACCTTGTCAAACGACTTTTTAGAAGCAGTCCACTCCAAACCAAACAAATCGCCTTTCCTACCTATTCTCAGAACATGAGACAAAACCACAAACTCACACCCACACCCACAAAAGCACTTCCTTCCCCCAATATGTCTGTGACAATCCGGAGTGTCCTCTGACTGTGGACCATATTGTTACCCTGAACTGGCCTGCCCTGTCTCAGATCTGGTCTCCGTGGCCAAATCAGTGAAGTTGTCAGGAGCCAGCGATGACCAACTACCTGTTTTCTTAGGAAAGGACCCTCTTCAGAGCTGTCCTGGCATTTGGCCATTCTCACATCAGTAGGTACCAAAAAAGACTCTACCTGCCCTTGGTAAAACCAAACATGTGATCCCACTAGGACTGTTACTGGGACTGGCTCTGTATGCCTGGCTTCCTGGATCCCAAGTTCAGAGAGTTCCATCACCAAGTAAGTTAGGTGAAGTCACTTTCTTCATGAAATAAATGAGGTCACTGCCTTGGCAACCACTTTGTCCTAACAGTTGCTGCCAAGGGTCTCATGAGATGGAGGCTGTTCCTACTTTCTGTGACACTGTCACAAGTTAGAATGGTATATCAACCATATGCACCGGGGAGCTTCTCTCCATACAGGCCTGCTTTGGTCCATCTTCTCTACATTAAGAAGAGAGAGGCTGATTCAGACACATCCTTTCATCCTGTCCAGGTTATTTACCATGTCAGAAGACTTTTGCTCTCTTTGGTACTACATAGCTGCCTACAACTTCTCCAAGGATCATTTCTGCATTGACCTTTGAGGTTCTCAGCAGGTGGAAAATCCCCTACATTCCTGTATTGTAAGACCAACTCTATCCCTGCTCCTCTGTAAAGGTAGATTGAGGGAACAGCGTATGGTTAGGGTTAATAACAGGTTCGAATTCAGTTGGGAATCATTCTGCGGGATGAATAATGTTATTGGGAACCTGCGAAATTTAAAAGAATATATAGGTGAAATATAAGTTTGAAAACCCAAATCTATGTAAGTTTTGAAGCCCAGAAGTGTATTGGGCCCTTGGGTAGGATACTTAGCTTTGAATTATGTTCTGCACAGATGTCTCTGATTTATCGCTATACAATGGCATAGGACCTTTACCTTGGATGATTGAATGTCGAAGAGAACATGCAGTCAAAAAGGGATAGTCGATAGGTTTAGGAAGATAGTCAGTAGGTTTAGAAAGAAGAGTGAGTATAGGATTTGGACAAAAACTTTTTTAGCAATAGGGTTTCGGGTAGAGAGTGAATGTAAATGTCAGCACATGTGAAGAGTCATTCACAATGATGAACTGGGGAAAATATGTAGGAAAGTAAATATCAATTGAAACAAAAGGAAATCAGGCAAAGTATAATGTGAGTTATAGGATTAGAAATTTTCAACAGGGTTGAGGTTGAATATATAATCTTAGCAAGAAACAAATATGTAGTCACCAATTGGATTGACATTTGAGAGCATTAGGCAACCTGGACATGGATGTTATTACTAATCCATGCTCACTTTCCATTTAGGCTTTGGTACAATCATAAGTGTGACCTTTGCATTTTGTGTCCATAATATTACTGTAATAAAATATATATGTAGATCATTTGACATGCGTATATCTTCCACCATTTCTGGGAGCAATATTTTGAAGACGTATAAATTAGTATTGGGGGTACAAACAGGTGTACCCTGTTTCTATGAATATACAGATAATGCATGAATGGAACATACTCTGAATAAAACCTATACTCATTCCAGTATAAATAATGGATTGAATTGATATCTGAAAAAATACAGGAAATCAAATATTGATATACAGACATTCATTACAACCAGTTATACATCAATGATAATATTAGTATTAGGATTTTCATGAAGAGTGTGTGAGTTTTGCTTCAAAATTGATTATGGAAATCGAAAATAATGTGTTTGGAAAGAAGTCTCATGAAAAGAGCAGTAAAGAAACATGGAGGAATACATGTTTTCAGAAGCAGGAAGTGATTGAAAGTGAAACAAATTCCTATATATTTTTGAACTTTTGGATGAAATATATATATTATGATGTGCATAAACTGAAGAAATAATAATGTCCCACTGTTGAATAAATATGAACGTCAAAATACATATCATGTCCCATAGGAATCTACTTGCATTGATGTTAAACTGGGTCAGTTACTGTAGAAATATTAGGATTTGTATACACCATTCACTGAAGTTAGTTGTCACTACTAGGAAACAAATATGAATTTCAGGTGGATGAATAGTTTGGAAAATAATCTTGTGAAAAGTTGATTATAAATCCACATAAATGAATATGAATGAATTTAGGAAGTGTATAATAAGTCACATATATTACATATTTTGAAATATCTGGAGAGTATATATATATATATATATATATATATATATATATATATATATAGAGAGAGAGAGAGAGAGAGAGAGAGAGAGAGACAGAGAGAGAGACAGAGAGAGAGACATTAAAAACTAACAATATATATGCCAATCAAAATCCATCATGAAATATATATCATCCACAGATCCAAAAATATTCATTATACTGAACATGGATTTATGTATAATGTTGTTCAACTAGAAAGTTCACCCATAGTTTGAAATTTCAGTTCCAATAGCATTTACGAGGAGTGATCTCTTCTCACAATTTGTATCTGCCAAGTCAACCACCTCACAAGAATGTACTTGTGGTACCAGGTAGAATTCTCTATGTGCATATAAAAATACATGTGCTTAATAGGCTACAGAGAAAGGGAGAAAGGAATTCACATATTTGTTAACTTTAAAAACACATGGAGAACTATTTCAAAAAAAATTTGCAAGATTTATAACTCCTACCCTATATTATGCAAAAGGCAAGTGCAACTATACACCTTGCCTCCTCTGAACTGCTTGTACTTCTTTTCTGTTTTTTGTTATTTTTCTCCATCATATTAGGATTAGTAGTCAAGAGTTTAGTTTGGAATTGGTTAGGGTTAGAGATTCAGTGTTTTAAAGGGAAATTGAAAAATGAATCCAATGTCTATGCAAATATGTGCTACCCCAAAATCTTCCCAGTCTCATCCAGAACAATGCCTTGACATTATCTTTTACCAAAGTAAGATACAGTTAGAGGAGAAGAGTTAGAAAATCTGTGAATACATATCTGGAATGGAATTTGCTCAGGAGTTCACAACCTTGGAGGTGGTAGCAGAGTTCAAAATAGTAAGGCAAAAGGTAAACACTCCTCAAACATGGAGCTCTGCTGGCCTAAAAAATTCTTGAGAAACTGCCTCTGAGGTTGGGCACTTGAAATACATGTTGTTTTCAGGAGATTTAGTTCTTTTATAGAGAGACCATCAAAGCTGGTTCTGCATATATGTGACCTGTAAGACATGGTTTCTTATTTTTCATTGAACATGTGGCAGCAGTGCTGAATTCTTTTTTTGTAGCTAAACTGTGGACACTGGGGCTAAGTTTCTCCCTGTGCTAACTGGGAAGACATTTGTTCATCCTCCACTTTTAGTGGTGTTTCTTGCTGCTGCACTGGGAGTTTGGTATTTGCTTCACGAAATAAAGGAGGTCAATTGGGACACATTGTTGGAGGGAGTTCTGTCACGTGTGGGGGGGGGGGGGTTTGCAGGAGAATGCAATAACCAGGCTTCTATACCACATAGCTTTCCCCCTTGACCATAGCAACCTGATTCTGAACATTTCCCTGAAACCTGTCATATAACAAGATGCCTTTACCTATTGGGTCTGTTGGCTGAAACCATATCAGTCACAAGCCATTTGGACGCCAATGGCAGTTCCACGTGGCCTCACCACAGATGTTTTGTCACACATCTGCTCACCACTGCTCTAGGCCCACTAATCAGCATGCACCAACTAACTGGCATCTCTGTTCTACACCATTTTTATGAAACCCTGTCAATCAAGGCACTGTCTGATATACTCATGATCAGCATCAGGACATCCAAAGGTTTTCCAGTGCCAACTGGTCATTGAAATTTCAAAAATTTCATGGTATTTATCTAGCCATTATTCAAGGAAGAAGTTGTAGTCACTGTGGGTTTCAATTCATTCAGGAACCATTAAATGTTAAGGAAGCTCATTTCAATGAAAGCTCTGGAGAACAATCACAGGCAAGGCATCCCAAATAGTGGCCAAAAAGTCACATGAAGCCAGGCCCATTGAGGTCTACAATGTGAGGTCCATGTGTGTTTTGACTCTCAACTATGGCTGCCAAGTTTTTCAGAATAAAATCATGTGATGTCCTGGCTGAGATTCTCAGTGTTCTGTGGAAAGCCACCCTTGGCCTAGATCTCAGTTTCCAAGGGCGACTCTCATGCGTGGCCTCCTAACATCCCCACACAATTCATGGCAATACTTCTCTGAGGTCAGTTCTACAACTCAGTCTCTAAGGAGTATTACACCAGAGTACAAGCCAAGGGGGACCCAGTCATCCCTTCCAACTGCCACACAAATTACCAAAATTAAAACCAAAACATTCCCACATGGCCCTCATGTTCTTCCACAGAGACCCTCATTATAACCTCTGGCTGGAGATTTCCATGAGGGGTGCAGCGCAAGAGAGTGTCCAAAATAAGCTCCCTTGACCCTCATTTGCCTAAAGTCAGGGTGGCCTGGACACCATTCCTGTGAACCAGGAGTGATCAAATAGGCCTGCCATTACAACTACTCTGCTTCTCCAATTTGAGGCCTACTGACTGTGGGGTTTAGATTCTTTATGTGAAGTGGAATCATGAGAAAACCCAAGCACCTCTGCATGGCTTTGAAAAACTCATTTGACCCAAAGGATCCCTATACTCACTTGATGATTGTCTGCAACCTAATAGAGGAAGGAGAGAGACATCATCCACAATGACTGAATTTTGCCATTTTAGTTTTGAATGCACACATGGGATCTTTCTTTATATCCATCAGGTGCTGAGAATATAAGCCACAGCCTCACACATGGCCAAGAGGCTGATTCAGACACATCCCATTCAAAGCAATTAAGCAAAGAGCCACGGGTGATGCCCAATCATTTCCATATGAAAACTGTTTTTTTCATGCTTATCAAAGGGGTGGCCTGAGGCAAAGACCTTCCTGTCATTCAGTGAAACAGAAAAATAGGTAAGCAAAAGGCACAAAGCATGGTTTCTCCACTGAGACTTACCTGGTCACACTGATATCTGAGTTTTCTAAGAAGCTCGCCATTACCTTCAGCTATTCAGTACATGGCCATGTGACAGAGCTTGGGGTGGTACCTATCTTGGACACAAAACCATGAGACTATTCTGCAGATTGGTCAGAATTCAGGAAGAAATCTGAAACTTAGGAAGATAGTAGGTGTTGCCCATCGATAAGGCAACCTGCAGTGCAGTCATAAATTGGGCAGGATGAATGCTGGGAAGCTTTCTACTAGACAGGACACATTCATTGATGCATTCTCTTTTCTAATGTCTACAACCACGGACACAGTGTTATACACAGACATAGAAACACTTGCCTTGTCAAAAGACTATCTAGAAACAGTCCACTGCAAACCAGACATACCAGCTTTCCTACCTATTCTAAGAAAATGAGACAAAAGCACAAGCTCACACCCACAAACACAAAGCACCTCCTTCCCCCAAGTAAGTCTCTGAATATCCAGAGTGTCCTCTGACTAGCGGGCCCTACTATGTTCACCCGAAATGGCCTGTACTGTGGCAGATCTGGTCTCCTTGGCCAACTCTGTGTAGTTGTTAGGAGCCAGCGGTGAGTCACTACCTACTTACTAAGGAAAGGCCCGTCTTCAGAGCTCTCCTGATATTTGGCCATCCTCACATCAGTAGGTACCAAGAAAGACAGAATCTGTCATTGGTAAAACAAAACAAGTGAGCCCACTGGTACTGGGACTGGGACTGGCTCTGGATGCCTGGCTTCCTGGATCCCAAGTTCAGAGAGTTCCATCACCAAAGAAGTAAGGTAGGTCACTTCCTTCAGGAACTGAATGAGGTCAATGCCTTGGCAAACACTTTGTCCTAATAGCTGCTTCCAAGGGTCCCATGAGATGGAGGCTGCCCCTACTTCCTGTGACACCGTCACAAGTTAGAATGGTATATCAACCATAGACACACGGGAACAGCTCTACACACAGACCTTGTTTGTTCCATCTTCTCTACATTAAGAAGAAGGTGGCTGATTCAGACACACCCCTTCATCCTGACAAGGTTGTTTGCCATGGAAGATGACTTTTGCTCTCTCAGGTCCTTCATAGCTGCCTACCTCTTTTCCAGGGATCATGTCTGCATGGACCTTTGAGGTTCTCAGCAGGTGGAAGATCCCCTACATTCCTGTATTGTAAGACCAACTCTGTCCCTGCTCTTCTGTAAAGTTAGATTGAGGGAACAGTGTATGTTTAGGGTCAATAACATGTTGGATTTGGTTTAGGAATCATCCTGCAGAATGAATAATGGTATTTGAAACTGCGATATTTACTAGAATATATATGTGAAATATAAGTGTGAAACTAGAAATCTAGGTAACATTTGAAGCCCAGAAGGGCATTGGACCCTTGATTGTGATACTTAGAATAAAATTACATTCTGCACAGAGGTCTCAGATAGATCAATATACAATGGCATAAGACCTTGTACCTTGCTTGATTGAATGTAGAAGAGAATATCCAGTCAAAAAAGGATAGTCGGTAGGATTAGGAAGATAGTCGGTAGGTTTAGAAAAAGAATGAGTATAGGATTAGGAACAAACGTTTATTAGCAATAGGTTATCGATTAGAGTGTGAATGTAAATGTCAGCACATGTGAAGAGTCAGTCACAATGATGAACTGGGGAAAATATGTAGGAAACAGATAAAAATAGAGCCATAATGAAATCAGGCAATGTATAAAGTGAGGGATAGGATTAGACATTTTCAGTAGGGTTGAGTTTGAATATATAATCTTAAGAAGAAACAAATATGTAGTCACCAATAGGATTGATATTTGAGAGCATTAGGCAAGCTGGACATGGATGTTTTTAGTAATCCATGTTTACTTTCCTTTTAGGCTTTGGTACAAACATAAGTGTGAGCTTTGCATTTTGTGTTCCGAATATTTCTGTGATTAAATGTATAAGTAGATCAGGTGACATGAGTATTTCTTCCAACATTTCAGGGAGCAATATTTTGAAGACATATAAATTAGTATTGGGGGTATAAAGAAGTGTACACTGCGTCTATGAATATAGAGATAATGCATGAATAGACCATACTGTGAATAAATAATATAACTCGTTCCACTTTAAATAATGGATTGAATTTTTATCTGAAAATATATAAGAAATCCTATATCGTTATGCAATCATTAATTCCAACCAGTCATACATCTAATGGTAATATCAGAGTTATAATTCATCATAAAGTTTATGTGAGTTTTGCTTCAAAAGTGATTATGGAAATTGAAAGTAATGTGTCTTGAAAGAAGTCTCATGAAAAGACCTGTCAAGAAACATGGAAGAATACATGTGTCCTGAAGCAGGAAGTGATTGAAAGTGAAACAAATTCCTGTAAATTTGCGAACTTGTGGGGAAACCTTAAGAGCCCCTCCCAGCTCTCCCTTGAGCGCGATAGCCAGACCGAGGGAATTAGGAGTGGCACGGGACTCGTGGTGCAGACCTCCAGGCCACCGCTCCCACCAGTGCTGAAAACTGAAGTCTCTTGCTCCAGCTTCCAGGGGCATGGCTTCCGGAGTGCAAGCAAATTCGCTGGGGGTTCTCAGGCCTAAGCTCTACAAACTTAGGGTCTGAGGGAGAAAAACAGGGAGATTGTGCCCAGGCGTTCATGAAAACAGGGCTCCTAGGAGCAGCAGACCTGGCATGTAGCCAGTATTGTGGTGAGTGTCACAGGTGAGTGGGGCCTGGCTTGAGGAAACACAAAAAAAGACCCTAGGCACTCAGGATTGGACACCCACCCAGTCTGGGAGGAAGAGCTGCTGCACAGTGATTGGTTCCCACTTATTGAAAGGAGAAGCTTGGCCCAGTGGGCACAGCTCTACCTACTGAAAAGAAGTTTATTGCAATCTATGACTGCATTTATTGTTATTATTATTATTTTAATTTGTTTTTTTTGTTTTTTTTTGTTTTTTTTTTGTTTTCTTTTATTTTCATTTTTTTGTTGCTGTTCTTTAACTTTTAAAAAATGTTTTAAAATTTTTTATTTTATTTTATTTTTTTTTTCCGGTTCATGATGACCATCTGAGAACACAAATTTATTGCTTTTATTTTCCAAAATCCTCATAAAAGAACTTAAACACTATAAAAATAATCACACGGTATTACCATAAAACAACAAATGAAAGAGAAAAAAACATATTGGATCTCACCATTATGTATACACACAACACACTTGCACAATCCCCCCAAACTAAAAGTAAATAGCGGAAAGATCAGTAGACTGGAGGGAAGGGAACAGAAAGAGGGAGGAAAGGAAAAAAAGAGGAAGTACTGGGGACTGAATTAGAGCAAATTATATTTCATGCTTTTATAATTATGCCAAAATGAATCTTAATGTTATGTATAATCTTAATGTTATGTATAAAAAGAACCAATTAAAAAAAGAAATATGATAGTATACCAGTGCTGTGTAGAGCCAATAAAAAAATACCTATACATAAACTAAAAAAAAATGTGAATTTTAAGAATAAACTGGAGTGGGCTAGAGTTGTGGCTCAGTGGTAGAGCACTTGTCTAGCATGTGTGAGGCACTGGTTGGATTCTCAGCACTGCATATAAATTAATTAATTAAATAAGGATCCATCAACAACTAAAAAAACTAGTAAAAAAGAATAAATTATAAAAAATAAATGAAAGTGTGTAGAAAATGTCATTTGAAGTAAAAATACAAAATCAGCTCTAAGTTGTTTGCAACACAAACACACAAGTTAAGTGGTGTTTGAAAATACAGGGAGCAAAAGCTATTGTATAAAAATTGTATTGATAATTCCAGAACATCTATTATTAATATCAATGTAAAATATGTATTTTAAGTGAAAGAACCTTTAATAAGACAGCAATTGTGTTAATTAATTAAAGAATCTAAAAATTAGATTAAAATATGATTTGTTTTTATTCAATGAAGCAAGATTAAATGTTTGAAATATGATTTTAAGGAGAAACATAGGCACCACAATAAGTTTTAGGAATTTTGTGGATACAAAGATAATTAACTTAGGACAACTTACTATGATAAATGAGTTTACTTTAGTAGAAAAATATAATTTGCTCTCTGGAAACTGGGCACCCCTAATCCCCAAATCCCAAATCCAAAATGCCAAATCTAACGTGTTTTAGTACTGGAACGTGACAAGTGAAAAGTTTCCTACTTGGCTTCATTTGACAGGTTACAGTCAAAATGCAGGTATACTAAAAATGTTGTATGAAATTTCCTCCAGGCTATGGGTCTAAGGCATGTATGAAATATAAATGAATTTCATATTTACACTTGAGTCTTATCCCCAAGATTATGTGTGTATAAATATTCCATAATTCCAAAAAAATCCAAAATCTGAAATGCTTCTTGTTCTAAGCATTTTTGATAAACAATACTTAACCTATATACAATTGTTTCCCCCACAACAAATAAAAAAATTTAATAAGGTTAAAAACTTTCCAAAAATAAAATTTAAACATACTACAAAGCAAATAAATAACACATGAAATAATAAATTTTTTGGTGACTTAACAACTGGAAACTGTTTCATTTAACTTGCCCCTGGATCATAGATAAACATCAAAATTATTTTCTTTTTTTTTTTTAAATGGCAAAATAATTTTATTTTATTTTTTTATTGGTTGTTCAAAACCCTACAAAGCTCTTGACATATCATATTTCATACATTAGCATACATTAGCTTCAAGTGAGTTATGAACTCCCTTTTTTAAACCAAGTAGAGATTGCAGAATCACATGGGTTACACATCCACATTTTTACATAATACCATACTAGTAACTGTTGAATTCTGCTGCCTTTCCTTTCCTCTAAAATCCCCCCTCCCCTCCCCTATTTTGTTATTATTATTTTTTAAAATTTTAATTTTAATTTTATATTATCATTATCATTTTTTTAAAAAAAAATCATTTTCATTCTTTATTTTCTATTTTTTCTATTGTATTTCATTTCTTTTCAATTTTCTTATTTCCCATTCCTTGCATTCTACCTGCCTATTCTCATTCTCTTTAGTGACTTTTTCCCTTCCCTTCTAAAATCTTTCCTCCCAAGCATCAAATAAATTTATAAGAGTAAACAGTAACTCAGCAGTCAAACAGAACAAGAAGTAACATGAGCAGCATAAACAAGCAAGGAAGAAAAGGAGAACAAACAACGAAGAACACCCTAAATATTCAGGAGGACCAGGATTCATCAGAAAAGTGGTCATATAAAGAACTCAAGGAATACCTTAGACAGATGGAATGGAAACTTAAAGAAGATACGAGACAGAAAATCCAAACAGTAAAAGAAAACATTGAAAATGAATTACATAAACATATAAAAGAAAAAGTTAAGCATCTTTATCAGTGGATAGAGATTATAAAAAAATCAAACAATAATTCTAGAAATGAAGGAAATGATAAACCAAATTAAGAACTCCATTGAGAGTATCACTAACAGAGTGGAGCAAGTAGAAGCCAGAACGTCAGATAATGAAGACAAAATATATCATCTTGAAACGAGTCCAGCCAACTCAGAAAGGCTGGCAAAAAAATCACAAGAAAAACATCCAAGAGATTTGGGATAACATAAATAAAACCACACTTACTAGTCATCAGGATAGAGGAAGGTACAGAGACTCAAACCAAGGGAATGAAAAAACTGCTGAATGAAATAATTACAGAAAACTTTCCAGAAATAAAAAAGGAAATGGATATACAAATTGTAGATGCATACAGGACAAGAGCACACAAAATCACAGTAGACGAATGCCAAGACACATTGTTATGAAGATATCCAATATACAGAACAAAGAGAAAATAATAAATCTACAAGAGAATGGAGGCAGAATACATTCAGTGGTAAACCAATAAGGTTAACAACGGATATTTGATCACAGATGCTGACAGCGAGAAGATCCTGGAAAAACGTATTTCAAACACTGAAAGACAATGGATGCCAACCAAGAATTATGTATCCAGCATAATTAACCATCAGGTACAACAATAAAATAAGAATCTTTCATGATAAACAAAAGCTAAAAGAATTTGAAGCCAGAAAACAAGCTTTACAAAGCGTCTTGAGAAAAACACTACACAAGAAAGAAATGAAAAACAACAACCAAAACCATCAGTGGGAAGTACCTTGGTAATGACAGAGGCAGGGTGAAAGCTTATCTTGGAGAAACAAACTAAATTTAAAAAAAGATAAATAATCAAACATGGCTGGCAGTACAAACCATACATCAATAGTAACTCTGAATGTAAATGGCTTCAACTCTCCAATAAAGAGACATAGGCTGGTAACTTGGATTAAATAAACAAATCCAACAATATGTTGCCTCCTGGAGACACATCTGAAATGCAAAGACACACAGGCTGAAGGTGAAAGGTTGGGAAAAAATACACCATGCACACTTATCCTCATAAGCAAGCAGGGGTGGACATCCTCATATCAAATAAAATCGACTTCAAGACTAAGTTAATCAAAAGGGATAAGGAAGGACATTATATACTGTTAAAAGGAACCATTCACCAACAAGACATAACAATTATCAATATTTATGCACTAAATAATGGTGCTACGATGTTCATGAAACAAATTCTCCTCAAGCTCCAAAATGAAATAGACCTCAACACAATAATTATGGGTGACTTCAACACACATCTATCACCATTGGACAGATCCTCCAAACAAAAGTTGAATAAAGAAAGTATAGAACTCAATATCACAATCAATAACCAACATGTAACTGACATATATAGAATATATCAACCATCATCAAGTGGATATACTTTTTTCTCAGCAGCACATAAATCCTTCTCAAAAAAAGACCATATATGATGCCATAGGGCAACCCTCAGTAAATATAAAGGTGTGGAGATAATAACATGCATTTTATCTGATCATAATGGAATGAAACTGGAAATCAATGATAAAAGAAGGAAGAAAAAATTCTACATCACATGGAAAATAAACAATATGTTACTGAATGAAACCATCCTACTCTAGTAAGATTGGCAGCCATTATGAAGTCAAACAACAAGTGCTGGCGAGGATGTGGAGAATAGGGTACTCTTGTACATTGCTGGTGGGACTGCAAACTGTTGTGGCAAATTTGAAAAGCAGTATGGAGAATCCTGGGAAAGCTGGGAATGGAACCACCATTTGACCCAGCTATTGCCCTTCTCAGACTATTCCCTGAAGACCTTAAAAGAGCATATTACAGGGATACTGCCACATTGATGTTCATAGCAGCACCATTCAAAATTGCTAGACTGTGGAACCAACCCAGATGCCCTTCAGTAGATGAATGGATAAAAAAATGTGGCATTTATACACCATTGAGTATTATGCATCATTAAAAAATGACAAAATCATTGAATTTGCAGGGAAATGGATGGCACTAGAGCAGATTATGCTTAGTGAAGCTAGCCAAACCCTAAAAAACAAATAAAAATGTCTTCTTTGATATAATGAGAGCAACTAATAACAGAGCAGGGAGGAAGAGCAGGAAGAAAAGATCAACATTAAACAGAGACATGAGGTGGGGGTCGGAAAGAGAGAGATAAAGGAAATTGCATGGTAATGGAGGGAGACCCTCATTGTTACACAAAATTACATATAAGAGGTTGTGAGGGGAATGGGAAAATTAACAAAGATATAAATGTATTACAGTGGATGGGGTAGAGAGAGAAGATGGGAGGAGAGTGGGGATACTAGAGGATAGAAAATGTAGCAGAATACAACAGTTACTAATAGGGCATTATAAAAATGCAGATGTGTAACACATATGATTCTGCAATCCGTATTTGGGATAAAAATGGGAGTTCATAACCCACTTGAATCTAATGTATGAAATATAATATGTCTAGAGCTTTGTAATGTTTTGAACACCCAATTAAAAAAATAAAAAAATAATATGAAATAAAATAATTGAAAAAAAAAACACATGGAGAAATATTTCACTCTCTTCCAGAACAATGCCTTGACATTACCCTCGCCCCAAGTAATACATCATTGGAGGAGAAGAGTTAGAAAATCTGGGAATACATAGCTGGAATTTAATATGCTCAAAAGTTCACAACATTGGAGGTGGTAGAGTAGTTTACTAAAGTAAGGGACAGGGTAAACACTCCACAAATATGGAGCTCTGCTGGCCTAAAGACTTCTTCAGAAACTGCCACTGAGGTTGGGCACTTGAAATATATGTTGTTGTCAGGAGCTTTAGATTCCTTTGTAATGAGAGCATCAAAGCTGGGTCTGCATCTATGTGACCTGGAGGACATGGTTTCTTATGTTCCAATGAACATGAGTCAGCAGTGCTGAATTCAATCTTTGTAGGTAAACTGTGGTCACTGGGGGCTAAGTGTCTCCCCGTGTGGACTGTGAAGCCATTTTGTCATCCTCCACATTTTGTGGTGTTTCTTGCTGCTGCACTGGTAGTTTGGTATTTGCTTCACAAAATACAAGGAGTCCACCTGGGACAAAGTGTTGGAGGGAGTTTCTCGCGTGTGGTGGATCAGGGTCTGCAGGAGAATGCACCCACCAAGGTTCTATCCCAAATAGCTTGCCTCTTGACCATAGCAACGTGATTCTGAACATTGCCCTAAAACCTCTACAAATAAAAATACACCTTTACATATAAGGGTCTGCTCGCTGCACCATGTCAGTCACAAGCAATTTGGAAGCCAATGGAAGATCCACATGGCTCCACCACAGATGATTTATCACACACCTGCCGACTGCAGCTCTATGCCCACTACTCAGCAGGCTCCAAATTACTGGCATCTCTGCTCTACACCATTTTCTGGAAACCCAGTCCATCAGGCACTGTCTGGTATACTCATAGTCAGCAACAGGATATCCAAAGGTTCTCCAGTGCCACCTGGTCATGGAAATATAAAAAAATTTCACGGTATTTATCTAGCCATTTTTCAAGGATGAAGTTGAAGGCACTGTGGGTTTCACTTCATTCAGGAACCATTAAATGGTGAGGATGCTCATTTCAATGAAAGCTCTGCAGAACTCTCATAAGCATGGCTTCCTAAAGAGTGGCCAATGATCACATGATGCTAGGCACATTGAGGTCTACAATGTGAGGTCCATGTGTGTTTTGACTCTCAACTATGGCTGCCAAGTCTTTCAGAATAAAATTATGTGATACCCTGGCTGAGATTCCAAATGCTCTGTGCAAAGCCAACCTGGGCCTAGATCTCAGTTTCCAAGGGCAAATCTCATGCGTGGCCTCCTAAAATCCCAACTCAATTCATGGCAATACTTCTCTGAGGTCAGTACCTCAACTCAGTATCTAAGGGGAATCACACCAGAGTTCAAGCCCAGGTGGACCCAGTCGTCACTTCCAACCACCACCCAAATGACCACAATTAAAACCAAAACACTTCCACATGACCCACATTTTCTTCCATATAGACACTCATCATAACTTCTGGCTGGAGGTTTCCATAAGGGCCTCCGCCCCAGCCAGTGTCAAAAATAAGCTCCCTTGCCCCTTAATTTGACTAAACTGAGGGTGGCTGTACACACTTCCTGTGAACAAGATGTGATCAAATAGGTCTGCCATTAATACTGCTCCGCTTCTCCAATTTGAGGACTACTGACTGTGGGTTTTAGATTCTTTATGTGAACTGGAGTCATGATAAAACCCAAGCACCTATGGGATAGAATCTGCAGGGCTTTGAGGAACTCATTTGAGACAAAGGATCCCTATTCTCACTTGATGGAGGTCACGAACCTTACAGAGGAAGACGAGAGACTTCATCCACAATGACTGCTTTTTTTGCCACTTTGGTTTTGGATGTACACATGGAATTTTTCTTTAGATCCATCAGGTGATGAGAAACTAAGCAACAGCCTCACACAGGGCCAATGGTCTGAATGAGACACATCTTTTTCAAAGCAATTAAGCAAAGAGCCACAGGTGATGCCCATTCATTTCCATTTGAAAACTGTTTTCTTCAGGCTTCACAAAGGGGTGGCCTAAGGCAAAGACCTTCCTGACATTTAGGGCAATAGAACAATAGGTAACCAAAAGGCCCAAAGCAGGTTTTCTCCACTGAGTCTTTAATGGTCATAGTGATTTCTGAGTTTTCTGTGATGCTCGCCATTCCCTTCAGCTATCCAGTACATGGCCATGTCACAGAGCTTGGAGGTGGTATATATCTTGCACAAAAAACCATGAGCCTATTCTAGAGAGTGGCCAGAATTCAGGAAGAAAAGTGGAACTTAGGAAGATAGCAGGTGTAGCAAATTGATAAGGCAAGCCGCAGTCCATTCATAAATTGTGCAGGATGAATTCTGGGAAGCTTTCTACTAAACAGGACATATCCATTGATCCATTATCTTTTCTAATGTCTACAACCATAGATAACAGTGGGATACACAGACATAGAAACACTCGCCTTGCCAAACGACTTACTAGAAACAGTTCACTCCAAACCAAACAAACCGACTTCCCTGCCTATTTTCAGAACATGAGACAAAAACCACAAAACCACAACCAAACCTCCAAAGGCACCTCCTTCTGCCAAGTAGGTCTTTGACTATCTTGAGTGTCCTCTGACTGATGGGCCATACTATGTTCCCCCGAAATGGCCACTCCTGTCTCAGATTTGGACTCCATGGCCAACTCTATTTAATTGTCAGGAGCCAGCTGTGAGCCACTACCTGTTTTCTCAGGAAAGGCCCCTCTTCAGAGATTTCCTGCCATTTGGCCATCCTCACATGAGTAGGTACCAAGAAAGACTGACTCTGTCCTTGGTAAATCCAAACAAATGAGACCACTCGGACTGGAACTGGCCCTGGCTTTTGCCTGAATTCCTGGATCCCAAGATCAGAGAGTTCCATCACCAAGGAAGTGAGGTGAGGTCACTTCTTTCAGAAATTGAAAAATCTGTGGAAAGCAACCCTGGGCCTAGATCTCAGTTCCAAGGGTGACTCTTATGCGTGGCCTCCTAAAATCCCAACAAAATTCAATGCAATACTTCTCTAAGGTCAGTTCCACAACTCAGTCTCTAAGGGGAATCACACCAGAGTTCAAGCCCAGGTGGACCCAGTCATTTCTTCCAACCACCACACAAATGACCAAAATTAAAACGAAAAGACTCCCACATGGCCCTCATCTTCTTACATATTGTCATTCATCATAATGTCTGGCTGAAGATTTTCATGAGGGGCGAAGCCCAAGAAAGTGTCCAAAATAAGCTCACTTGCCCCTCATTTGCCTAAAGTCAGGGTGGCCTGGACACCCTTCCTGTGAACCAGGAGTGATCAAATAAGCCTGTCATTAATAATGCTCTGTTTCTCCAATTTGAGGCCTACTAATTTTCAGGTATAGATTCTTTGTGATTTGGAGTCATGCGAAACCCCAAGCACCTCTGCAGGGCTTTGAGGAACTCTTTTGACCCAAAGAATCCATTTTCTCACTTGACAGAGGTCAGAAACCTAACAGAGGAAGGCAAGAGACTTCATCCAAAATGACTGATCTTTTTTCCATTATGGTTTTTGATGCACACATGGGATCATTCTTTAGATCCATCAGGTGCTGAGAATGTAAGACACAGCCACACACAGGCCAAGAGGCTAATTCAGCCACATCCCTTTCCAAAGCAATTAAGCAAAGAGCCACAGGTGATGCCCATTCATTTCCATTTGAAAACTCTTTCTTCAGGCTTCACAAAGGGGTGGCCTGAGACCAAGTCTTTCCTGACATTCAGTGCAACAGAACAATAGGTAAGCAAAAGGCCCAAAGCGGGGTTTTTCCACTGAGACATTTCTGTTCACACTGATATCTGAGTTTTCTGAAAGGCTGGCCATTCTCTTCCGCTATCCAGTACATGGCCATGTCACAGAGCTTGTAGTGGTGCATATCTTGGACACAAAACCATGAGCCTATTCTGGAGAGTGGCCAGAATTCAGGAAGAAAACAGGAACTTAGGAAGATAGAATGTGTTGCCTCTCGATAAGACAAGCTGCAGTCCATTCATAAATTGGGCAGAATGAATTATGGGAAGATTTATAGTAGACTGGACGCATCCATTAATGCTTTCTCTTTTCTAATGTCTACAACAATGGACACAGTGGGATACACAGACATAGAAACACTCGCCTGGTCAAACGACTTACTAAAAACAATCCACTCCAAACCAAACAAACCAACTTTCCTACCTATTCTCAGAACATGGCCTGACCTCTCTCAGATCTGGTTTCCTTGGCCAACTCTGTGAAGTTGTCAAGAAAAAGGGGTGAGCCACTACCTGCTTCTTCTGGAAAGGTCCCTCTTCAGAGCTCTCCTGGCATTTGGCCATCCTCACATCGGTAGGTACCAAGAAAGACTGACTCTGTCCTTGGTAAATCCAAACAAGTGAGTCCACTGGGACTGGGGCTGCCTCGGGGTGCCTGGATTCTTGGATACAAAGTTCAGAGAGTTCCATCACCAAGGAAATGAGGTATATCACTTTCTTTGGAACTGAATGAGGTCACTGCCTTGGCAACCACTTTGTCCTAACAGTTGCTTCCAAGTGTCCCATGAGATGGAGGCTGCCCCTACTTCCTGTGACACTTTCACAAGGTAGAATGGTATGTCAACCATAGGCACCCAGCAGCAGCTCTCCACACAGGCCTGGTTTGGTCCATCTTCTCTACAATAAAAAGAGAGAGGCTGATTCAGACACATCCCTTCATTCTGACCAGGTTGTTTGCCATGGAAGATGACTTTTGCTCTCTCAGGTCCTTCATAGCTGCCTACATCTTCTCCAGGTATCATTTCTGAATGGACCTTTGAGGTTCTCAGCAGGTGGAATGTCCCCTACTTTCCTGTATTGTAAGAACGACTCTATCCCTGCTCTTCTGTAAAATGAGATTGAGGAAACAGTGTATGTTTAGGCTTAATAACAGGTTCGATTTGGGTTAGCAATCATTCTGTGTGATAAATAATGGTATTGGGAACCTGCAATATTTACAAGAATATCGAGGTGAAACATAAGTATGAAAACAAAAATCTAGGTATGATTTGAAGCCCAGAAGGGCATTGGGCCCTTAATTGGGATACTTAGTTTTGAATTATATTCTGCAAAGATGTCTCAGACAATTTGATATACAATGGCATAGGACCTTGTACCTTGGATGTTTGAATGTAGAAGAGAACATCCAATCCAAAGGGATAGTCAGTAGAATTAGGAAGATAGTCGGTAGGTTTAGGAAGAAGAGTGAGTGTAGGATTGGGACTAAAAATTCTTTAGCTATAGGGTTTCAGATAGAGAGTGAATGTAAATGTCAGCACATATGAAGAGTCAGTCACTATGATGAAATTGGGAAAATATGTAGAAAAGCAGATATCAATAGAGACATTATGAAATCAGGCAAAGTATTAAGTGAGTGATAGGAGTAGACATTTTCACCAGGGTTGAGTTTGAATATATAATCTTAGGAAGAAACAAATATGTAGTAACCAATAGGATTGACATTTGAGAGCATTAGGCAACCTGGACAAGGATGTTTTTAGTAATCCATGATCGCTTTCCATTTAGTCTTTGGTACAATCATAAGTGTGACCTTTACATTTTTTGTCCAGAATATTACTGTGATAAAATCTATATGTAGATCAGGTGACATGAGTATTTCTACCACCATTTCTGGGAGCAATATACTGAAGACGTAAAATTTGTATTGGGGGTACAAAGAGGTGTACCCTGTGTCCATGAATATAGAGATTAAGCATGAATACACCATACTGTGAATAAATAATATAACTGGTTCCAACTTTAAATAATGGATTGAATTGATATCTGAAAATATACAATAAATCTTATATTGATATATATTCATTCATTCCAACCAGTTATACATCTAATGGTAATATTAGTGTTTTGATTTATCATGAAGAGTGTGTGAAGTTTGCTTCAAAAGTGATTATGGAAATCGAAAATAATGTGTTCGGAAAGAATTCTCATGCAAAGACCAGTCAAGAAATATGGAGGAATACATGTGTTTTGAAGCAGGAAGTGATTGAAAGTGAAACAAATGCCTATAAATTTGCTAAATTGTTTATGAAATATATATCCTATGATGTGCATAAACTGATGAAATTGTAATGTACCAGTTTTGAATAAAAATTAACGTAAAAATACACATCATGTCCCATTGGAATCTACTTGCATTGATGTTAAACTTGGTCAGTTACTGTAGAAATATTAGGATTCGCGTGACTCATTCACCGAAGTTAGTTTTCTTTTTTTTTTTTTAATTTTTTATGGTTGTTCTAAACATTATTTATTTCTTGATATATCATATTTCACACTTTGATTCAAGTGGGTTATGAACTCCCATTTTTACCCCGTATACAGATTGCAGAATCACATCAGTTACACATCAATTGATTGACACATTGCCATACTAGTGTCTATTGTATTCTGCTGCCTTTCCTATCCTCTACTATCCCTCCTCCCCTCCGCTCTCTTCCCCTCTCCTCTCTCTACCCCCTCTACTGTAATAAATTTCTCCCTTTTGTATTATTTTTCCCTTTCCCCTCACATCCTCTTTTATGTAATTTTGTATAACCCTGAGGGTCTACTTCCATTTCCATGCAATTTCCCTTCTCTATCCCTTTCTCTCCCACCTCTCATTTCTATTTAATATTAATCTTCTTCTCATGCTCTTCATCCCTACTCTGTTCGTAGTTACTCTCCTTTTATCAAAGAAGGCATTTGGCATTTGTTTTTTAGGGATTGGCTAGCTTCACTTTGCATAATCTGCTCTAATGCCATCTATTTTCCTGCAAATTCTATGGTTTTGTCATTTTTTAAAGCAGTGTAATACTCCATTGTGTATAAGTGCCACATTTTTTTATCCATTCTTCTATTGAACAGCATCTAGGTTGGTTCCACAGTCTTGCTATTGTGAATTGTGCTGCTATGAACATCAATGTAGCAGTGTCCCTGTAGCATGCTCTTTTAGGGTCTTTAGGGAATAGACCGAGAAGAGGAATAGCTGGGTCAAATGGTAGTTCCATTCACAGCTTTCCAAGAAATCTCCATAATGCTTCCCAAATTGGCTCTACCAATTAGCAGTGCCTCCAATAATGTACAAGTGTACCTGTTTCTCCACATCCTCACCAGCACTTGTTGTTGTTTGACTTCATAATGGCTGCCAATCTTACTGGAATGAGATGGTATCTTAGGGTGGTTTTGATTTGCATTTCTCTGACTGCTGGGGATGGTGAGCATTTTTTCATGTACTTGTTTTTTGATTGTATGTACTTCTCTGAGAAGTGTCTGTTCTGGTTCTTGGCCCATTTGTTTATTGGGTTATTTTTTATCTTATTGTCTATTTTTTTTTGAGTTCTTTGTATACTCTGAATATTAGGGCTCTATCTGAAGTGTGAGGAGTAAAGATTTGTTCCCAGGATTTAGGTTCCCTATTTACCTCTCTTATTGTTCCTTTTGCTGATAAAAAACTTTTTAGTTTGATATATTTGTTGATTCTAGTTACTAACTCTTGTGCTATGGGTGTCCTATTCAGGAATTTGGAGCCCGACCCCACAGTATGTAAATCGTAGCCAACTTTTTCTTCTATCAGACGCCATGTCTCTGATTTGATATCAAGCTCCTTGATCCATTTTGAGTTAACTTTTGTGCATGGCGAGAGAAAGGGATTCAGTTTCATTTTGTTACATAGGGATTCCAAGTTTTCCCAGCACCATTTTTTGCAGATGCTATTTTCCTTCATTGCATGCTTTTAGCCCCTCCATCAAATATAAGATAGTTGTAGTTTCCTGGCTTGGTTTCTGTGTCCTCTATTCTGAACCATTGGTCCACCCGCCTGTTTTGGTACCAGTACCATGGTATTTTTGTTACTATTTTTCTGTAGTATAGTTTGAAGTCTGGTATCGCTATGCCGCCTGATTCACACTTCCTGCTTAGTGTTGTTTTTGTTATTCTGTGTCTTTTATTTTTCCATATAAATTTCATGATTGCTTTCTCTATTTCTAGAAAAAATTCCGTTTGGATTTTGATTGGCATTGCATTAAACCTATTGAGAACTTTTGGTAATATCACCATTTTGATGATATTAGTTCTGCCTATCCATGTACAGGATATATTTTTACATCTTCTAAGATCTTCTTCTATTTCTCTCTTTAGGGTTCTGTAGTTTTCATTGTATAAGACTTTCACATCTTTTGTTAGGTTGATTCCTAATTATTATTATTTTTTTTTTAGGATATTGTGTATGGAGTGGTTGTCCTCATTTCTATTTCAGAGGATTTGTCGCTGATATGCAGGAATGCCTTTGATTTATGCATGTTGATTTTATATCCTGCCACTTTGCTGAATTCATTTATTAGCTCTATTAGTTTCTTTGTAGACCCTTTTGGGACTGCTAGACATAGAATCATGTGAACTGATAATTTAAGTTCTTCTTTTCCAATTTTTACGCCTTTTATTTCTTTCGTCTGTCTAAATGCTCTGGCTAGTGTTTCGAGAACAATGTTGAACAGAAGTGGTGAGAGAGGGCATCCCTGTCTTGTTCCAGATTTTAGAGAGAATACCTTCAATTTTTCTCCATTCAGAATGATGCTAGCCTGAGGCTTAGCATAGATTGCTTTTACAATATTGAGGTATGTTCCTCTTATCACTAGTTTTTCTAGAGTGTTGAACATAACAGAATGCTGTACTTTATTGAATGCTTTTTTTTGCATCTACCGAGATGATCATATGGTTCTTATTTTTAAGTCTATTGATGTGGTGAATAACATTTATTGATTTCCGTATATTGAACCAGCCTTGCATCACACGGATGAATCCTACTTGATCAGGATTCACAATTTTTTTGATATGTTTTTGTATCCAATTCGCCAGAATTTTATTGAGGATTTTTTCATGTAGGTTCATTAGAGATATTGGTCTGTAGTTTTCTTTCTTTGAAGTGTCTTTGTCTGGTGTAAGAATCAGGGTGATCTTGGCCTCGTAGAATGAATTTGGAAGATCTCCCTCTTTTTCAATTTCCTGAAACACCTTGAAAAATATTGGTATTTGTTCCTCTTTAAAGGTTTTGTTAAACTCTGCTGTATACCCATACGGTCCTGGGCTTTTCTAAGTTGGTAGTGGATTGATGGTTTCTTCTATTTCCTCAATTGATATTGGTCTGTTTATGTTGTCTATATCCTCCTGACTCAATATGGGCAGATCATATGACTTAAGAAATTTGTCGATGCCTTCACTGTCTTCTATTTGTTTGGAGTATAAGGATTCAAAATAATTTCTGATTATCTTCTGTATTTCAGAAATATCTGTTGTGATATTTTCTTTTTTAATCCCTTATGCTAGTAATTTGAGTTCTCTCTTCTTCTCTTTCATAGCATGGCTAAGGGTCTGTCAATTTTATTTATTTTTTCAAAGAACCAACTTCTGCTTTTGTCAAGTTTTTTCAATTGTTTCTTTTGTTTCAATTTCATTAATTTCAGCTTTGATTTTAATTATTTCTTGCCTTCTACTTCTTTTGCTGTTTCTTTCGTCTTCTTTTTCTAGGATTTTGAGATGAAGTATGAGATCATTTATTTGTTGGTTGTTTCTTTTTTTAATGAATGAACTCCAAGCAATGAATTTTCCTGTTAGAACTGCTTTCAATGTTCCCATAGATTCCGATATGTTGTGTCTGTGTTTTCATTTATCTCTAAGAATTTTTAAATTTCCTCCTTGATGTCTTCTATAACCCATTGATCACTCAGTAACCTATTGTTCATTCTCCAAGTGATGCATGATTTTTCCTCCCTTCTTTTATCATTGATTTTTAGTTTCATTCCATTATGATCAGATAATATTCATGGTATTATCTGTACTCCTTTATATTGTCTAAGAGTTGCCCTGTGATATAATATATGATCATTTTTTAGAAGGATACATGTGCTGCTGAGAAAAAAGGTAACTGTTTGATGTTGGGTGTTATATTCTACATATCTCAAATAAGTCTAGGTTATTAATTGTGTTATTGAGTTCTATAGTTTCCTTAATCCTTATTCCTTGTTTGGAAGATCTGTCCAGTGGTGAGAGAGGTGTTTTCATGTCTCCCATGATTACTGTATTGTGGTGTATTAGACTCTTGAACTTGAGAAGAGTTTGTTTGATGAACATAGCTGCACCATTGTTTGGGGCATATATATTAATGATTGCTGTCTCTTGTTGGTGTATGGTTCCCTTGAGCAGTATGTAGTGTCTCTCTTTATCCCTTTTGATTAACTTTGGCTCAAAATCTATTTTATTTGATATGAGTATGGACTCTCCTGCTTGTTTCCGAAGTCCATATGAGTGATATGATTTTTCCCAAACTTTCACCGTCAGTCTATGTATGCATTTTCCTATCAAATGCATCTCCTGTAGGCAGCATATTGTTGGGTCTTGTTTTTTGTTCAATTCTACTAGCCAGTGTGTCTTCATTGGTGAGTTTAAGCCATTAACATTTAGGGTTATTATTGAGATATGGGTTGTTCTTCCAGCCATATTTGTTTATTTATGTTTCTAAACATGGTTTGTTTTCCTCTTTGATTATTTTCCCCCCTTTAATGTCCTACCTCCCACTGTTGGTTTTCATTGTTATTTTCCATTTCCTCTTCCTGCAATGTTTTGCCGAGGATGTTTTGAAGAGATGGTTTTCTAGCTGCAAATTCTTTTCACTTTTGTTTATCGAGGAAGGTTTTAATTTCATCTTCCATACTGAAGCTTAATTTCGCTAGATACACAATTCTTGGTTGGAACCCATTTTCTTTCAGTGTTTGAAATATGTTATTCCAGGATCTTCTAGCTTTCAGAGTCTGTGTTGAAAGATCAGCTGTTATCCTGATTGGTTTACCCTTAAACGTAATCTGCTTCCTTTCTCCTGTAGCTTTTAAAATTCTCTCCTTTTTCTGTTTGTTGGGCATCTTCATTATAATGTGTCTAGTTGTGGCTCTCTTATGATTTTGCACATTCCGCGTTCTGTAGGCTCCTAGGACTTGGGATTCTGTTTTATTTATCAAGTCTGGGAAGTTTTCTCGTATTATTTCATTGAATAGGTTGCTCATTCCTTTGGTTTGGACCTCTACACCTTCCTGTATCCCAATGACTGTTAAGTTTGGCCTCTTTATGTTATCCCATATTTCTTGGATATTCTGCTCTTGGTTTCTTAACAGTCTTGCTGAGTGGTCTATGTTCTTTTCAAGTTGAAATACTTTGTCTTCATTGTCTGATGTTCTATGTTCTAAGTGTTCTACTCTCCTGGTAGTATTCTCAATTGAGTTTTTAAGTTGGATTATTCCTTCCTGCAATTCTAGGATTTCTGTTTGTTTGTTTTTACAACCTCTATCTCCCTATATAGTTGATCTTTTGCTTATTGGATTTGGGGTTTATGTAATTCATTGTCGAAGTGATCTTTAATTGTCTGATTTTGTTGTCTAATGTCTTCCTTGAGACTCCAGATCATCTAAAGCATGAGTATCCTGAATTCTTTATCTGACATTCCATCTGATGCAGCTATTACCTCTTCTAAAGTTGTGTTGACCTGCATTGCTTGTGGTCCTTTCTTTCCTTGTCTTTTCATACTGCTCGCATTTCTCTCTGCTTGTTGAAACTGTTTTGTTTTGGGCAGTGGCTCTGCTCTGCCCCTATTCCTATTGGGGTGACCTAACAACCACGCTGGTGGGCCGCTGGGCTTGTACTGGGCGCGGGAGAAGGCTCTGCTTTGCCACTACTCCAATAGGGGTGCCGTGTCTACCACACCAGCGGGTCGTTGGGCCTGTTCTGGGCATAGGCGGTGACTCTGCTCTGCCCCTACTCCAATTGGGATGACATGACTACCACGCCTGCTGGTTGATGGGCCTGTTCCGGGCACGGGCGGCAGCTCTGCTCTGTCACTACTCCAATTGGGATGACATGACTACCACGCCTGCAGGTCGCTGGGCCTATGCCGGGCATGGGCAGCGGCTCTGCTCTGCCCCTCTGGCTTGAAGACAAAGTGAGAGAGACTCGGGTGTTTGTGACTCACTTTTTTTACCAGGAGACCAACTGTTTCTGTCACCGCTGGTATCGATGAAGTTATCTCCTCCACCACTTTGTGATGACATCAGATCTCTAACATGTTGGTATCCCATGCGAATGGCAGCATTTCGTTCCCTTTGCCGGATGACCAAAGCAATGGGTGAGTCCTGACCAGCCCTGACAAGCCCCGTCTCAATCCTGTTGCCACTGCCTATGAAGGCTCGGTAGGTATTTACCTCCACAGTATTCAGCAAGACCTAGACCGAGAAGGAGTTTCCGCGGGTTCTTTAGCCCTGGGCCTGATCAGTTCCGGGAGCCAGAATTCGGCCGCTCTGGGCTTGGTGTATGTTCTGATAGGAACAGGCCTGAGTAATTTGTCTCCGAGACACAGGTGAATGGCAGCCTGAGATTACCTGTTCTATAGCTGAATGAGCTGCTATGAGTTGAAAATAGGAATGGTGACGTCAGCTCTCCAAGATGGTGGCCCCTGGCTTCCTCTGTGGTCTGACTGGTGTGGAAAACCGAATTGGACCGCGTCCTTCCCCGGTCTCAAACCCAGAATTCAGCAATGAGCACAGTGATTGTACAGCTGGCAGGAGCCCACAGAATCCGCACCACTGAATATTTGTGTTGCTATCTCATTGTTTGCCAGCATGCGCCACAGACTCTAGCCGCAGGGCGATTTGCTGAATAAGCAGCATGACGCTCCATGCGCACAAATCACTCACGTTTGAGCCCCGTAGCTAATCCTTATGAGATGGAAATACTTCCACTAGGTTTTGGAGCACCCAAATTTTGCTGGAAATTCGTCATTCTCTTGCACAGTGATGCTGTATATGGGGTTGATGCACTCCTTTCGCTGCCATCATATGATCCCCTGAAGTTAGTTTTCAGTACTGGAAACGAATATGTATTTCAGGTGGATGAATATTTCTGAGAATAAACTTGTGAAAAGTTGATTATAAATCCACATACATAAATATGAATGAATTTAGGGAGTGTAAAATAAGACAAATACATTTCATATTTTGAAAAATCTGGAGAGTGAATACATATATATATATAGAGAGAGAGAGATAGATAGATAGATAGATAGATACACACACACAGAGAGAGACATTAAAAAGTAGCATTATGTATGTCAATTGAAATTCACCATGAAATATATATCATCCACAGATCCAAAAATACTCATTTTCCTGAACATCAATTTATGTTGTTCAACTAGAAAGCTGACGCATATGTTGAATTTTCAGTTCCAACAGCGTTTAGTAGGAGTGATCTTTTCTTACAGTTTGTATCTGCCAAGTCAGCCACCTCACAAAATGTATGTGTGATACCAGGTAGAATTCAATATGTGCATAAAAAAATACATGTGCTGAATAGACTACAGAGAAAGGGAGACAGTTATTCACATATTTGTTAACTTTTAAAACACATAAAGAACTGTTTCAATTAAAATTTGCTAGATTTATAGCACCTACCATTTATCATAGGAAAGGCAAGTCCAACTATACACCATGCCTCCTGTGAACCTCTTGTATTTCTATTTTGTTTGTGTTATTTTTCTCCATCATATTAAGATTAGAAGTAAAAGTCTAGAAGGGAATTTGTTAGTGTCAGGGATTCAGTATTTCAAATGGAAAATTGGAAAATGTATGCAATGTGTATGCAAATATGTGCTACACAAAAATCTTCCCACTCTCATTCAGAACAATGCCTTGGCATTACCTTCCCCCCATGTAAGACACAATTAGAGGAGAAGAGTTAGAAAGTTTGTGAATACATACCTGTTATAGAAAATGCTCAGGAGTTCACAAATTTGGAGGTGGTAGAGGAGTTTCCAAAAGTAAGGGACAGGGTAAACACTCCACAAACATGAAGCTCTGCTGGCCTAACATCTGGAGAAACTACCTCTGAGGGTGAGCACTTGAAATATATTTTGTTGTCAGGAGCATTAGCTTCCTTTGTAGTGAGACCATCAAAGCTGGGTCTGCATCTATGTGACATGGATGACATGGTTTCTTATTTTCCGATGAACATGAGGCAGCAGTGCTGAATTTTCTCTTTGTAGGTAAACTGTGGCCACTGAGGGCAAGTGTCTCCTCATCTGGACTGTGAAGCCATTTGGTCATCCTCCACTCTTTGTGGTGTTTTTTGCTGTTGCACTAGGAGTGTGGTATTTGCTTCATGAAATAAAAAGAGTTCAACTGGGACACAGTGCTGTAGGGAGTTCTTTCAGTTGTGGTTGGTTGGGTTCTGTTGGAGAATGCACCAACCAGGCTTCTATCCCACATAGCTTGCCCCATTGACCATAGCAACCTGATTCTGAACATTGCCCTGAAACCTCTCCATATAACAAGATTCTTTTACATATAAGGGTCTACTGGCTGCAAAATGTCAGTCACAAGTTATTTGGACACCAATGGCAGATAAACATGGCCACACCAGAGATATTTTATCACACACCTGCCCACCACGGCTCTAGGAACACTACTCAGCAGGTTCCAACTTACTTGCATCTCTGTTATACACCATTTTCATGAAACCCAGTCAATAAAGGCAATGTCTTGTATTCTCATGATCAGCTAGAGGACATCCAAAGGTTCTCCTGTGACACCTAGTCTTGGGAATTTCAAAAATTTCATGGTATTCATCTAGCCATTATTCAAGGAAGAAGTTGTAGGCACTGTGGGTTTCAATTCATTCATTAACCATTAAATGTTGAGTAAGCTCATTTCAATGAAAGCTCTGGAGAACTCTCAGAGGCAAGGCTTCCCAAACGGTGGCCAAAAGGTCACATGAAGCCAGGCCCATTGAGGTCTACAATGTGAGGTCCATGTGTGTTTTCACTCTCAACTATGGCTGCCAAGTCTTTCAGAATAAAATCATGTGATATCCTGGCTGAGATTCCCTTTGCTCTGTGGAAAGCCAACTTGGACGTAGATCTCACTTTCCAAGGGCGACTCTCATGCATGGCCTTCTAAAAGCCCAACACAATCCATGGCAATACTTCTCTGAGGTCAATTCCAGAACTCAGTGTCTATGTTTAATCACACAAGAGTTCAAGCCCAGGTGTACCCAGTCATCTCTTCCTACCACCATACAAATGTTCACAGTTAAAACCAAAACACCCCAACATGGCCCTCATCTTCTTCCATGTAGACACTCATCATAACCTCCGGCTGGAGGTTTCCATGAGGTACACAGCCCACGTCCGTGTCCAAAATAAGCTCCCTTGCCCCTCATTTGCCTAACATCAGGGTTGCCTGGACTGCCTTCTTGTGAAACAGAAGTGAAAAAATAGGCCTGGCGTTAATACTGGTCTACTTCTCCAACTTGAGGCCTACTGAGTGTGGGGTTTAGATTCTTTATGTAAATTCATATTTTTTGTTGTTGTACTTTAACTTTTTAATATGTTTTCATTTTTTAAATATTATTATTTTATTATTATTATTATTTTAAACTTTAATTTACATCTTTTAAATGATCATTATTTTTAAATTTTTTTCTTTCTTTCTTTCTTTTCTATTTTTTCTTTTGTCTTATCATTTCTTTTCAATTTTCTGATTTCCCCTTCCTCGAATTCTACCTGCCTACTCTCATTCTCTTTAGTGACTTCTTCCCTTTCCTTCTAATATCTTTTCTTCCAAGCATCAAATAAATTTATAAGAGTAAGCAGTAACTCAACAGTCAAACAGAGCAAGAAGTAACATGAGCAGCACAAAAAATCAAGGAAGAAAATAAGTACAAACAACGAAGGACAGCCAAAATATTCAGGAGGACCTATAGTCATCAGAAAAATGGTCATATAAAGAACTCAAGGAATACCTTAGACAGATGGAATTGAAACTTAAAGAGGATACGAGACAGCAAATCCAAACAGTGAAAGAACACATTGAAAATGAATTACATAAACAGATAAAAGAAGAAGTTATGCATCTTTATCAGGAGATAGAGATTATAAAAAAATCAAACAATAATTCTAGAAATGAAGGAAACGATAAACCAAATTAAAAAGTCAATTGAGAGTATCACTAACACTGTGGAGCAAGTAGAAGACAGAATGTCAGATAATGAAGACAAAATATATCATCTTGAAATGAATCTAGCCAACACAGAAAGGCTGGTAAAAAATCATGAGTAAAACATCCAAGAGATATGGGATAACATAAAAAAAAATTAATGAGTCATCTGGATAGGTACACAGATTCAAACCAAGGGAATTAGTAATCTATTGAATGAAATAATTACAGAAATATTTCCAGAAATACAAAGTAAATGGATATACAAATTGGACATGCTTACAGGACACGGAGCACACAAAATCACAGTAGACCAACACCAAGACACATTGTTATGAAGATGTCCAATATTCAAAACAAAGAGAAAATATTAAAAGCTCTAAGAGAAAGGAGGCAGATTACATTAAGGTGTAAACCAATAAGGTTGAGAATGGATTTTTCATCACAGTCGCTGAAAGCGAGAAGATCCTGGAACAACGTATTTCAAACACTGAAAGACAATGAATGACAACCAAGAATTCTGTATCCAGCAAAATTAAGCTGCAGGTATGATGATGAAATAAAAATATTTCATGATAAACAAAAGGTAAAAGAATTTGTAGCCAGAAAACCAGCATTGCAAAGCATCTTGAGCAAAACAATACACGAAGAAGAAATGAAAATCAACAACCAAAACCATCAGTGGGAAGTGCCTCAGTAATGACTGAGGGTGGGGGAAAAGCTAATCATGGAGAAACAAACTAAATTAAAAAAAAAAAGATGAATCATCAATCATGAGCGGCAGTACAAACCATATATCAATAGTGATTCTAAATGTTAATGGCTTAAACTCTCCAATAACGAGACATAGGCTGGTAACTTGAAGTAAAATGAATCCAACAATATGTTGCCTCCAGGAGACACATCTGAATGGAAAAGACATACACAGGCTGAAGGTGCAAGTTTTGGAAAAAATATACCATGCAACGCTCCCCATAAGCAAGCGGGGTGGCCATGCTCATATCGAATAAAATCGACTTCAAGACTAATTTCATCAAAAGGGATAAGAAAGGACATTATATACAGTTAAAAGGAACCATTCACCAACAAGACATAAAAATTATCAATATTTATGCACCAAATAATGGTGTTGCAATGTTCAAAAAACAAATTCACCTCAAGTTCCAGAATGAAATAGACCACAACACAATAATTATGGGTGACTTCAACACACCTCTCTCACCATTGGACAGGTCCTCCAAACAAAAGTGAATAAAGAAACTATAGAACTCAATATCACAATCAATAACCTAGACTTAACTGACATATATCGAATATATCAATCATCATCAAGTGGATATACTTTTTTCTCAGTAGCACGTGGATCCTTCTCAAAAATAGACCATATATTATGTCATAGGGCAACCTCAGTAAATATACAGGGGTTGAGATAATACCATGAATTTTTTCTGATCATAATGGAATGAAACTGGAAACCAATGATAAAAAAAGGAAGGAAAAATCCTACATCACATGGAAAATGAACAATATGTTACTGAATGATCAGTGGGTTACAGAAGATATAAAGGAGGAAATCAAAAAATTCTTAGAGATACATGAAAATACAGACGCAATATATCAGAATCTATGGGACACAATGAAAGCAGTTTTAAGAGGGAAATTCATCGCCTGGAGGTCATTCCTGAAAAAAAGTAAAAACGAACAAATAAATGAGCTCACACTTCAACTAAAAGCCCTAGAAAAGGAAGAGCAAAACAACAAAAAATGTAGCAGAAAGCAAGAAATAATTAAAATCAGAGCAGAAATCAACGAAATTGAAACAAAAGAAACTATTGAAAAAATTAACAAAACTAAAAGGTGGTTCTTCGAAAAAATAAATATGTTCGACAGACCCTTAGGCATGCTAATGAAGAGAAGAAGCGAGAGAACTCAAATTACTAACATATGGGATGAAAAACGCAATATTACAACAGATGCTTCCGAAATACAGAAGACAATTAGAAATTATTTAGAAAACCTATATTCCAATAAAATAGAATATAGTGAAGACATCGATAAATTTCTTAAGTCATATGATATTCCCAGACTGAGTCAGAAGGATACACACAATTTAAACAGACCAATGTCAATGGATGAAACAGAAGAAGCAATCAAAAGACTACAAACCAAGAAAAGCCCAGGAACGGATGGCTATACAGCGGAGTTTTACAAAACATTTAAAGATTATTTAATACCAATACTTTTCAAGTTATTTCAGCATAGAGAAAAAGAGGGAGCTCTTCCAAATTCATTCTATGAGGCCAACATCACGCTGATTCCGAAATTAGAAAAAGACACCTCAAAGAAAGAAAACTACAGACCAATATATCTGATGAACCTACATGCAAAAATCCTCAATAAAACTCTGGTGAATCGAATACAAAGGCACATCAAAAAAATTATGCACCATGATCAAGTTGGATTCATAGCTGGCATGCAAGGATGGTTCAATATACGGAAATCAATAAATGTTATTTACCACATCAATAGACTTAAAGATAAGAACCATATGATCATCTCGATAGAAGCAAAAAAAGCATTTGACAAAGTACAGCATCCCTTTATGTTCAAAACATTAGAAAAAATAGGGATAACAGGAAGTTACCTCGACATTGTAAAAGCTATCTATGCTAAGCCTCAGGCTAGCATCATTATGAATGGAGAAAAATTGAAGGCATTTCTTCTAAAATCTGGAACAAGACAGGGATGCCCTCTCTCACCACTTCTATTCCATATAGTTCTCGAAACACTGGCCAGAGCAATTAGACATACTAAAGAAATAAAAGGCATAAAAATAGGAAAATAAGAACGTAAATTATCACTATTTTCGGGTGACATTATTCTATACATAGAAGACACAAAAAGGTGTACAAAAACTACTAGAACTAAAAAATGAATGACCTGCGACCCACCGGCAGGTCAGGCCCAGAAACCTGCAGAGGGGCACAGTTGCCCCACCCACCTGCAAGGTAGGCGATACCGTGACCACTGACAAAACAGGCCCAGTGGCCCGTCTGACACATCACCCCGGTTGGGGGAGGGGCAGAGCCGCCACCAGCACCTGTTAGGTAGACAGACCTGCAAACGACAGACAGAATAGGCCTAGCGGCCAGCGGAGGTGCAGAGCCGCTGCTCACGCCTGCAAGGTAGGCGAACCTGTGACCACCGAAAGAACAGGCCCACCGAAAGTAGAGGCACAGCAGCCTGCCGGCGTAGTAGGCACATTGCCCCAATTGGAGGAGGGGCAGAACCACCGCCAAAGCCTGCGAGGGAGACTTTGCAACTATACAAGAGCAATATAAATATATAGGGGGAAAATCAATAACACAACAGTTTCACCAAGTAGAAAGAAACGCGATCAGTATGAAAAGACAAGGAAAGAAAGGACCACAAGCAATGCAGGTCAACTCAACTTTAGACGAGGCAATATCTGCAGCAGATGGAATGTCAGATAAAGAATTCAGGATATACATGCTTCAGATTATCTGGAGTCTCAAGGAAGACATTAGACAGCATAATCAGACAATGAAAGACCACTTCGACCACTTCGAAAATGAATTACATAAACAAATACAAGAAGCAAAAGATCAATTATACAGGGAGATCAAGGTTATAAAAAACAAACAAACAGAAATCCTGGAAATGCAGGAAACAATAAACCAAATGAAAAACTCAATTGAGAATACTACCAGCAGAGTAGAACACTTAGAAGATAGAACATCAGAAAATGAAGACAAAGTATTTCAACTGGAGAAGAACATAGACAGCTCAGCAAAGCTGTTAAGAAACCATGAGCAGAACATTCAAGAAATATGGGATAACATAAAGAGACCAAACTTAAGAGTCATTGGGATACAGGAAGGTATAGAGTTCCAAACAAAAGGAATGAGCAATCTATTCAATGAAATAATACGAGAAAACTTCCCAGACTTGAAGAATGAGACAGAATCCCATATCCTAGAAGCCTACGGGATGCCGAATGTGCAAAATCATAAGAGATCCACACCTAGACACATTATAATGAAGATGCCCAACATACAGAATAAGGAGAGAATTTTAAAAGCTACAAGAGAAAGGAAGCAGATTACATTTAGGGGTAAACCAATCAGGATAACAGCTGATCTTTCAACACAGACTCTGAAAGCTAGAAGATGCTGGAATAACATATTTGAAACACTGAAAGAAAATGGGTTCCAACCAAGAATTGTGTATCGAGCAAAATTAAGCTTCAGTATGGAAGATGAAATTAAAACCTTCCATGATAAACAAAAGTGAAAAGAATTTGAAGCTAGAAAACCATCTCTTCAAAACATCCTCGGCAAAACATTGCAGGAAGAGGAAATGGAAAATAACAATGAAAACCAACAGGGGGAGGGAGTACAGTAAAGAGGGGGAATAATCAAAGAGGAAAACAAACCATGTTTAGTAACATAAATAAACCAATATGACTGGAAGAACAACCCATATCTCAATAATAACCCTAAATGTTAATGGCTTAAACTCATGAATTAAGAGACACAGGCTAGTAGAATGGATCACAAAACAAGACCCAACAATATGCTGCCTTCAGGAGACGCATTTGATAGGAAAAGACATACATAGACTGAAGGTGAAAGGTTGGGAAAAATCAAATCACTCTTATGGACTTCGGAAACAAGCACGAGTGTCCATACTCATATCAAATAAAATAGATTTCAAGCCAAAGTTAATCAAAAGGGATGAAGAGGGACACTACATACAGCTCAAGGGAACCATACACCAACAAGACATCACAATCATAAATATATATGCCCCAAACAATGGTGCAGCTATGTTCATCAACCAAACTCTTCTCAAGTTCAAGAGTCTAATAGACCACCATACAATAATTATGGGAGACTTCAACACACCTCTCTCACCACTGGATAGATCTTACAAAGAAAAGTTGAATAAGGAATCTATAGAACTCAATAACATAATTAATAACCTAGACTTAATTGACATATATACAATATACCACCCAAGATCAAGCAGTTACACGTTTTTCTCAGCAGCACTTGGATCCTTCTCAAAAATAGATCATATATTATGTCACAGGGCAACTCTTAGACAATATAAAGGAGTAGAGATAATACCATGCATCTTATCTGAACATAATGAAATGAAATTGGAAATCAACGATAAAAGAAGTAAGGAAAAATCATGCATCAATTGGAGAATGAAAAATAGGTTACTGAATGATAATTGGGTTATAGAAGACATCAAGGAGGATATTAAAAAATTCTTAGAGATAAATGAAAACACAGACACAACATATCGGAATCTATGGGACACATTGAAAGCAGTTCTAAGAGGAAAATTTATTGCTTGGAGTTCATTCCTTAAAAAAAGAAAAAAACCAACATATAAATGATCTAATACTTCAACTCAATGTCCTAGAAAAAGAAGAGCAAAACAACAGCAAAAAAGTAGAAGACAAGAAATAATTAAAATCAGAGCAAAAATTAATGAAATTGAAACAAAAGAAACAATTGAAAAAATTGACATAACTAAAAGTTGGTTCTTTGAAAAAATAAATAAAATCGACAGACCCTTAGCCACGCTAACAAAGAAAAGAAGAGAGAGAACTCAAATTACCAGCATACGGGATGAAAAAGGCAATATCACAACAGACACTTCAGAAATACAGAAGATTATCAGAAATTATTTTGAATCCTTATACTCCAATAAATTAGAAGATAGTGAAGGCATCGATAAATTTCTTAAGTCATATGATTTGCCCAGATTGAGTTAGGAGGATATTGACAACCTAAACAGACGAATATCAACTGAGGAAATAAAGAAACCATCAAAAGACTACCAACTAAGAAAAGCCCAGGACCGGATGGGTATACAGCAGAGTTTTACAAAACCTTTAAAGAGGAACTAATACCAATACTTTTCAAGCTATTTCAGGAAAATGAAAAACAGGGAGAACTTCCAAATTCATTCTATGAGTCCAACATCACCCTGATTCCTAAACCAGACAAAGACACTCCAAAGAAAGAAAACTACAGACCAATATCTCTAATGAACCTAGATGCAAAAATGCTCAATAAACTTCTCGCGAACCGGATACAAAAACATATCAAAAAAATTGTGCACCATTATCAGGTAGGATTTATCCCTGGGATGCAAGGTTGGTTCAGTATACGAAAATCAATAAATGTTATTCACCACATCAATAGGCTTAAATATAAGAACCATATGATCATCTCGATAGATGCGGAAAAAGCATTCGACAAAGTACAGCATCCCTTTATGTTCAAAACTCTAGAAAAACTAGGGATAACAGGAACATACCTCAATATTGTAAAAGATATCTATGCTAAGCCTCAGCCTAACATCATTCTGAATGGAGAAAAACTGAAGGCATTCCCTCTAAAATCTGGTACAAGACAGGCATGCCCTCTCTCACCACTTCTGTTCAACATAGTTCTGGAATCACTGGCCAGTGCAATTAGACAGACAAAAGAAATTAAAGGCATAAAAATAGGAAAAGAAGAACTCAAATTATCACTATTTGCAGATGACATGATTCTATACCTAGCAGACCCAAAAGGGTCTACAAAGAAACTATTAGAGCTAATAAATGAATTCAGCAAAGTGGCAGGATATAAAATCAACATGCATAAATCAAAGGCATTCCTGTATATCAGCGACAAATCCTCTAAAATACATATGAGGACAACCACCCAATTCACAATATCCTCAGAAAAAATAAAGTACTTGGGAATCAACCTAACAAAAGAGGTGTAAGACTTATACAATGAATACTACAGAACCCTAAAGAGAGAATTGAAGAAGATCTTAAAAGATGGAAAAATATACCCTGTTCATGGATAGGTAGAATTAACATCATCAAAATGGCAATATTAACAAAAGTTCTCAATAGGTTTAATGCAATGCCAATCAAAATCCCAATGGCATTTCTTGTAGAAATAGAGAAAGCAATCATGAAATTCATATGGAAAAATAAAAGACCCAGAATAGCAAAAACATTGCTAAGCAGGAAGTGTGAATCAGTCGGTATAGCTATACCAGACTTCAAACAATACTACAGAGCAATAGAAACAAAAACAGCATTGTACTGGTACCAAAACAGGCGGGTGGACCAATGGTACAGAATAGAGGACACAGAAACCAATCCACAAAACTACAACTATCTTATATTCGATAAAGGGGCTAAAAGCATGCAATGGAAGAAGGCTAGCATCTTCAACAAATGGTTTTGGGAAAACTGGAAATCCATATGCAACAAAATGAAACTGAATCCCTTTCTCTCACCATGCACAAAAGTTAACTCAAAGTGGATCAAGGAACTTGATATCAAATCAGAGACATGGCGTCTGATAGAAGAAAAAGTTGGCTATGATCTACATACTGTGGGGTCGGGATCCAAATTCCTAAATAGGACCCCCATAGCACAACAGTTAATAACTAGAACCAACAAATGGGACTTACTCAAACTAAAAAGTTATTTTCTCAGCAAAAGAAACAATAAGAGAGGTAAATAGGTAGCCTACGTCCTGGGAACAAATCTTTACTCCTCACACTTCAGACAGAGCCCTAATATCCAGAATATACAAAGAACTAAAAAAATTAGACAATGAGATAACAAATAACCCAATCAACAAATGGGCCAAGGACCTGAACAGAAATTTCTCAGAGGAGGACATACAATCAATCAAGAAGTATATGAAAAAATGCTCACCATCTCTAGGAGTCAGAGAAATGCAAATAAAAACCACCCTAAGATACCATCTCACTCCAGTAAGATTGGCAGCCATTAGGAAGTCAAACAACAACAAGTGCTGGCGAGGATGTCGGGAAAAGTGTACTCTTGTACATTACTGGTGGGACTGCAAATTGGTGCGCCCAATTTGGAAAGCAGTATGGAGATTTCTTTTAAAGCTCGGGATGGAACCACCATTTGATCCAGCTATTCCCCTTCTCGGTCTATTCCCTAAAGACCTAAAAAGAGCACACTATAGGGCCACTGCTACATCCATGTTCATAGCAGCACAATTCACAATAGCAAGACTGTGCAACCAACATAGATGTCCTTCAATAAAAGAATGGATAAAAAAATGTGGCATTTATACACAATGGAATATTACTCTGCATTAAGAAATGACAAAATCATAGAATTTGGAGGGAAATGGATGGCATTAGAGCAGGTTATGCTAAGTGAAGCTAGCCAATCCCTTAAAAACAAATTCCAAATATCTTCTTTGATATAAGGAGAGTAACTAAGAACAGAGTAGGGACGAAGAGCATGAGAAGAAGATTAACATTAAACAGGGATGAGAGTTGGGAGGGAAAGGGAGAGAGAAGGAAAATTGCATGTAAATGGAAGGAGACCCTCAGGGGTATACAAAATTACATACAATAGGAAGTGAGGGGAAAGGAGGAAAAATATAAGGGGGAGAAATGAATTACAGTAGAGGAGGTAGAGAGAGAAGAGGGGAGGGGAGGGGGGAGGGGGGATAGTAGAGGATAGGAAAGGCAACAGAATACAACAGTCACCAGAATGGCAATATGTAAATCAATGGTTGTGCAATTGATGTGATTCTGCATTCTGTATATGGGGTAAAAATAGGAGCTCATATCCCACTTGAATCAAAGTGTGAAATATGATATATCAAGAACTATGAAATGTTTTGAACAACCTACAATAAAATTAATTAAAAAAAACCAGCATGGTACTGGTACCAAAACAGGCGAGTGGACCAATGGTACAGAATGGAGGACACAGAGATTAATCCAAAAAGCTACAACTATTTTATATTTGATAAAGGAGCTAAAAGCATGCAATGGAGGAAATATAGTATCTTCAACAAATGGTGTTGGGAAAAATGGAAATCCATGTGCAACAATATGAAACTGAATTCCTTTCTCTCGCCATGCACAAAAGTTAACTCATAGTGGATCAAGGTGCTAGATATCAAATCAGAGACTCTGTGTCTGATAGAAGAAAAAGTTGGCTCTGATCTACATATTATGGGGTCGGGCTCCAAATTCCTTTATATGACATCCATAGCACAAGAGTTAATAACAAGAATCAACAAATGGGACTACTTAAACTGAAAAGTTTTTTATCAGCAAGAGAAAGAATAAGAGAGGTAAATAAGGAGCATACATCATGGGAACAAATTTTTACTCCTCACACTTCAGATAGAGGCCTAATATCCAGAATATACAAAGAACTCAAAAACTTAGACAATAAGATAACAAATAACCCAATAAACAAATGGGTCAAGGACGTGAACAGACACTTCTCAGAGGAGGACATACAATCATTCATCAAGTACATAATAAAATGCTCACCATTTCTAGCAGTCAGAGAAATTCAAATCAAAATCACCCTAAGATACCATCTCACTCCAGTAAATTGGTAGCCATTATGAAGTCAAACAACAACAAGTGCTGGCAAGGATGTGGGGTAAAAGATACTCTTGTACATTGCTGGTGGGACTGTAAACTGGTGTGGCCAATTTGGAAAGCAGTATGGAGATTCCTGGGAAAGCTGTGAATGGAACCACAATTTGACTCAGCTATTGCCCTTCTCTGACTATTCCCTGAAGACCTTAAAAGAGAGTAATACAGGGATACTACCACATGGATTTTCATAGCAGTACAATTCACAATTGATACACTGTGGATCCAACCCAGATGCCCTTCAATAGATGAATGGATAAAAAAAATGTGGCATTTATACACTATGGAGTATTACGCAGCACTAACAAATGGCAAAATCATAAAATTTGCAGAAAAATGGATGGCACTGGAGCAGATTATGCTTAGTGAAGATAGCCAATCCCTAAAAAATAAATACCAAATGTCTTCTTTGATATAATGAGAGCAACTAAGAACAGAGCAGGGAGCAATAGCAGGAAGAAAAGATTAACTTTAAACAGAGACATGAGGTGGGAGGGTAAGTGAGAGAAAAGGGAAATTGCATGGTAATGGAGGGAGACCCTCATTGTTACACAAAATTACATATTGTTGTGAGTGGAATGGGAAAATAAACATGGAGTGAAATAAATTACAGTAGATGGGGAAAAAAGAGAAGATCGGAAGGAAGGGGAGGGGAGATAGTAGAGTATAGGAAAGGTAGCAGAATACAACAGTAGCTAATAGGGCATTATGTAAAAATGTGGATGTGTAATCGATGTGATTCTGTAATCTCTATTTGGGCTAAAAATGGGAGTTCATAAGCCACTTGAATCTAATGTATGAAATATTATATGTCAAGAGATTTTTAATGTTTTGAGCAACCAATAAAAGAAAAAAAGTAGCAATATATATGCCAATCGAAATTCATCATGAAATATATATAATCCACAGATCGAAAAATATTCATTTTACTGAACATGGATTAATGTATAATGTTATTCAACTAGGAAGCTCACCCATAGGTTGAATTTTCAGTTCCAACAGCATTTAGGAGGAGTTATCCTTTCTCACAATTTGCATCTGCCAATTCAGTTACCTCACAAGTATGTACGTGTGGTACCAGGTAGAATTCTATATGTGCATATAAAAATACATGTGCTGAATTGGCTACAGAGAAAGGGAGACAGGAATTCACATATTTGTTAATTTTAAAAACACATGTAGAACTATTTCAACAAAAAAATGACTAGATTTATAACTCCTACACTATATAATGCAAAAGGCAATTGTAACAATACACCATGCCTCCTCTGAACTGCTTGTATTTCTATTCTGTTTGGGTTATTTTTCACCATCATATTAGAATTATTAGTCAGAGTATAGTAGGGTATGTGTTAGTTTCAGGGCTTCAGTATTTCAAATAGAAAATTGAAAAATGAATCGAATGTGTATGTAAATATGTGCTACACAAAAATCTTCCCACTCACATTCAGAACAATGCCTTGATATTACCTTGGCCCAAGTAAGACACAATTAGAGTAGAAAAGTGTGAAAATCTGTGAATACATATCTGGAATGGAATATGCTCGGGAGTTCACAACCTTGGTGGTGGTAGAGGAGTTTCCAAAAGTAAAGAAAAGTGTAAACACTCCACAAACATGGAGCTCTGCTGGCCTAAGACTTCTTGGAAAACTGCCTCTGAGGTTGGGCACTTGAAATATATGTTGTTGTCATGAGCTTTAACTTCCTTTGTAGTGAGACCATCAAAATAGGTCTGCATCTATGTGACCTGGAAGACATGGTTTCTTATATTCCAATGACCATGAGGCAGCAGTGCTGAATTCTCTCTTTGTATGTAAACTGTGGCCACTGGAGGCTAAGTGTCTCCTCGTGTGGACTGTGAAGACATTTGGTCATCCTCCACTTTTCGTGGTGTTTCTTGCTGCTGCACTGGGAATTTGGTATTTGCTTCACCAAATACAAGGAGTTCTACTAGGATACAGTGCTGAAGGGAGTTCTGTCACGTGTGGTGGGTCAGGGTCTGCAGGAGAATGCACCAACCAGGCTTCTATCCCACACAGCTTGCCCCAATAACCATAGTAAACTGATTCTGAACATTGCCCTGAAACCTCTCCATATAAAAAATGCCTTTACATATAAGTGTCTGATTTCTGCACTATGTCAGTCATAATCCATTTGGAAGCCAATGGCCGATCCACATGGCCCCACCATGGTGTTTTATCACACACCTGCCCACCACTGCTCTAGGCCCACTACTCAGCAGGATACAAATTACTGGCATCTCTGTTCTACACCATTTTCACAAAACCCAGTAAAACAAGGCATTCTCTGGTATACACATCATCAACCACAGGACTTCCAAAGATTCTCCAGTGCCACCTGGTCATGGAAATTTCAAAAATTTCATGGTATTTATCTAGCCATTTTTCAAAGATTAAGTTGGAGGCACTGTGGGTTTCAAATCATTCAGGAACCATTAAGTGTTGAGAAAGCTCATTTCAATGAAAGCTCTGGAGAACACTCACAGGCAAGGCTTCTCAAAGAGTTGCCAAAAGGTCACATGAAGCCAGGCAAATTGAGGCCTACAATGTGAGGTCCATGTGTGTTTTGACTCTCAACTATACCTGCCAATCTTTCAGAATAAAATCATGTGATATCCTGGCTGAGGTTCCCATTGTTTTTTGGAAAGACAGCCTGGGCCTAGATCTCAGTTTCCATGGGTGAGTCTCATGCATGGCCTTCTAAAATCCCAACACAATTCATGGCAATACTTCTCTGAGTTCAGTTCCAGAACTCAGTCTCTAAGGGGAATCACGCCAGAGTTCAAGCCCAGGTGGAACCAGTCATTCCTTCCAACCACCACAAAAATGACCACAATTAAAATCAAAACACTCCCACAGGGCCCTCATCTTCTTCCATATAGACACTCATCATAACCTCTGGCTGGAGATTTCTACGAGGGGCACAGCCTAAGAAAGTGTCCAAAACAAGCTCACTTGCCCCTCATTTGCCTAAAATCATGGTGGCCTGGACACTCCCCCTGTGAACCTGGAGTGATCAAATATTCCTGCTGTTAAAGTGTTCCACTTCTTCAATTTGAGGCCTACTGGCTGAGAGGTATAGATTCTTTATGTGATTTGGAGTCATGAGAAAACCCAAGCACATATGGGCAAGCCTCTGCAGGGATTTGAAGAACTCATTTAATCCAAAGAATCCCTATTCTCACTTAATGGAGGTCAGGAACCTAAAACAAGAAGGCAAAAAAATTCATCCACAATGACTTCTCTTTTGGCCATTTCGGTTTGGGAAGCACATGGGATTTTTCTTTCGATCCATTGGGTGCTGAGAATCTAAGTCACAGCCTCACACAAGGACCAGAGACTGATTCAGACACATCCCATTCCAAAGCAATTAAGCAAAGAGCCACAGGTGAAGCCCATTCATTTCCATATGAAAACAGTTTTCTTCAGGCTTCACAAAGGGTTGGCATGAGGCAAAGACCTTCCTGACATTCAGGGTAATTGAAACACAAGTAAGCAAATGGCCCAAGAAGGGTTTCTTCACTGAGACTTTACTGGTCACACTGATATCTGAGTTTTCTGAGATGCTCTCAATCTCATCAGCTATCCAGTACATGGCCATGTCACAGAGCCTTGTGGTGTTACATATCTGGGACACAAAACCATGAGCGTATTCTGTAGAGTGGCCAGAATTCACGAAGAAAACAGTAACTTAAGAAGACAGTAGGTGTTGCCCATCCATAAGGCAAAGTGAAGTCCATTAATCTATTGGGCAGTATTAATGTGGGGAAGCTTTCTACTAGAGAAAACAAATCCATTGATGCATTCTCTTTTCTAATGTCTACAACCACGGATACAGTGGGATACACAGACATAGAAACCCTCACAATGTCAAAGGACTTACTAGAAACAGTCCACTCCACACCAGAAAAAACGCCTTTCCTACATATTCTCAGAACATGAGAAAAAAACCACAAACTCACACCCACAATGGCAAAGCCACCTCCTTCCCCCAAGTAGGTCTGTGACTATCCAGAGTGTCTTCTGACTGGTGGGCCATATTATGTTCCCCCGAAATGGCCTGTCCTCTCTCAGATCTGGTCTCCTTGGCCAACTATGTGAAGTTGTCAGGAGACAGCGGTGAGCCACTACCTGCTTTCTCAGGGAAGGTGCCTCTTCAGAGCTCTGCTGGCAATTGGCCATCCTCACATCAGTAGGTACCAAGAAAGACTGACTCTGTCCTTGGAAAAAGCAAACAAGTTAGCCCAATGGGACTAGGACTGGGACTGGCTCTGGGTGCCTGGCTTCCTGGATCCCAAGTTCAGAGAATTCAATCACCAAGGAAGTGAGGAGAGTTCACTTCCTTCAGGAACTGAATGAGGTCACTGCCTTGAAAACCACTTTGTCCTAACAGTTGCTTCCAAGGGTCCCATGACATGGAGGCTGCCCCAACATCCTCTGACACATTCAGAAGTTAGAATGGAATATCAACCTTAGGCACCCAGGTACAGCTCTCCACACAGGCCTGGTTTCTTCCAACTTCTTTACAATAAGAAAAGAGAGGCTGACTTAGACCCATCAATTCATCCTGACCAGGTTGTTTGCCATGGAAGATTTCTATTGCTCTCTCAGGTCCTACATAGCTGCATAAATCTTCTCCAAGGATCATTTCTCCATGGATCTTTGAGGTTCTCAGAAGGTGGAAGATCACCTACATTCCTATATTGTAAGACCAAATCTGTCCCTGCTCTTCTGTAAGTTATATTGACGGAACAGTGTATGTTTAGGGTTAATAACATGTTTGATTTGGGTTACGAATCATTTTGCGAGATGAATAATGGTATTGGCAACCTTCGATATTTACAAGAGTATATAGGTGAAATATAAGTATGAAAGCAGAAAATTAGGAAAGATTTGAAGCCCAGAAGGGAATTGGACCCTTAAGTGGTATACTTAGCTTTGAGTTATGTGCTGCACAGTTGTCTCAGATAAATCAATATACAATGGCATAGGACCTTGTACCTTGGATGATTGAATGTTGAAGAGAACATCCAGTCAAAAAGCGATATTCAGTATGATGAGGAAGGTAGTCGTTAGGTTTAGAATGAAGAGTGAGTATAGGATTTTGACAAAAAGTTCTTTAGCAATAGGGTTTCGGTTAGAGAGTGAGTGTTAATGTCAGCACATGTGAAGAGTCAGTCACAATGATGAACTGGGGAAAATATGAGGGAAAGCAGACATCAATAAAGACATTAGGAAATCAAGCAAAGTACAAAGTGAGTGATAGGATTAGACATTTTCAACAGGCTTGAGGTTGAATATATAATCTTAGGAAGAAACAAATATGTAGTCACCAATAGGATTAACATTTGAGAGCATTAGGCAACCTGGACATAGATGTTTTTAGTAATCCATGCTCACTTTCCATTTAGGCTTTGGTACAATTGAAAGTGTGACCTTTGCTTTTTGTGTCCAGAATATTTCTGTGATAAAATGTATATGTATATCACGTGACATGAGTATTTCTAACACCATTTCCAGGAGCAATATTTTGAAGACATATAAATTTGTATTGGGGTACAAATAGGTATACCCTCTGTCTATGAATATAGCAATAACGCATGAATAGACCATACTGGGAATAAATAATATAACTGGATCCACTTTAAATAATGGATTGAATGGATATCTGAAAATATATAAGAAATGTTATAATGATGCACAATCAATCATTCCAACCAGTTATATATCTAATGGTCATCTTAGGGTTATGTTTTATCATGAAGGATGTGTGAGTTTTGCTTAAAAATTGATCATGGAAATTGAAAATAATATATTTGAAAAAAGTCTCATGAAAAGACCAGTCAAGAAACATAGGGAAATACATGTGTTCTGGAGCAAGAAGTGATTGAAAGTGAAACAAATGCCTATAAATTTGCTAAGTAGTGGATGAAATATATATCCTATGATGTGCATAAACTGAAGAAATAGTAATTTACCAGTGTTGAATAATAATTAATGTCAAAATACACATCATGTCCCATAGGAATCTACTAGCATTGATGTTAAACTAGGTCAGTTAATGTAGAAATACTAGGATTTGTTTGCACCTTTCACTGAAGTTAGTTTTCAGTACTAGGAAACAAATATGTATTTCAGGTGGATGAATATTTCTGAGAATAATCTTGTGAAAAGTTGATTATTAATCCACATACATGAACATGATTGAATTTAGGGAGTGTAAATAAGACACATATATTTCATATTTTGAAAAATCTGGAGATTTATTTTATATATATATATATATATATATATATATATATACACACACACACACACACAAACACACACACAAACAAAGACATTCAAAAGTAGAATTATATATGCCAATCGAATTTCACCATGAAATATATATCATCCACAGATCCAAAAATATTCATTTTACTGAACATGGATTTATGTATAATGTTATTCAACTAGGAAGCTCACCATTAGCTTGAATTTTCAGTTCCAACAGCATTTAGGTGGAGTAATCTCTTCTCACAATTTGTATCTGCAATGTCAGGCACCTCACAAAAATGTACGTGTGATATCAGGTAGGATTCTATATGTGTATATAAAAATTAATGTGCTGAATAGGTTACAGCGAAAGGGAGATAGGAATTCACATATTTGTTAACTTTAATACACATATAAAACTATTTCAATTAAAAAATGACTAGATTTATAACACCTACCTTTTATCATGCAAAAGGCAAGTCCAATATACACCATGCCTCCTCTGAACTGCTTGTATTTTAATTCCGTTTGGGTTATTTTTCTCCATCATATTAGTATTTGTAGTTAGCATCTAGAAGGGTATGGGTTATTGTCAGGAATTCAGTATTTCAATTGGAAAATTGGAAAGTGAATCCAATGTGTATGCAATTATGTGCTGCACAATATTCTTCCCACTCTCATCCAGAACAATGGCTTGACATTAACTTCGCCCCAAGTAAGACGCAATTAGAGAAGAAGAGTTAGAAATTCTGTGAATACATATCTGGAATGGAAAATGCTCAGGAGTTCACAACCTTGGAGGTGGTAGAGGATTTTCCAAAAGTAGGGGACAGGGTTGATCACCCAACATGATCTTTCATTAAAATTGTGAGCCATCTTGCCACAAAGCCATGAAAAGATAATTTTTGCTTTACTATAAATTACTGCAAATTCTGAACCTGCTTAGAATGCCTGACCATGTTTTGAACTCACCCATGCCTGGCTCTCTGACCAGATAACAGCCCTCTCTGAAACTTTAATAACACCTCATAAATATTCGCCTTCCCTGGCCAGACAATGACCCTCTCTGAGCCTCTAATGGTCCTCATAATTTCTGATGCTGGGGCCAGAAAAAACAAATGTAAACTACAATTAGTGTGATGCTTGTCAAAGTTCTGTTTTCTGTAACCCCCCTTTTGTGTAACTTTCTGGGCTATAAAGCTGGGCTGTAGGAAAGGTGGGGTTGCTGTCTTGTTCCCGCCATTTTGAGAGGGAGAGGCAGCCTGGCTGGTTGAAATATTAAGCTTGCCTTAATTTGATTTTAATTGGAGTCAGTGGTCTTTTCTTGTGTCCTGGACTAACATTTTGGAGTTCCCCAGCAACATGACCCGACCAGATCACAAAGCCAGACTGCTGGAAATTCTGAAGCTGGCCTATCCTCCAGGACTCCAGGCTGGAGAGCCAAGTTCCAAGGCCTTGGAATGAGCCTTCAGTCCGTGGATCACTGCAGTGAACCATCGCACTAAAACTATTATCAAGCACCTGGTGGAGGAGGCCTTCATAGGTAAGAGGCGCCATTATAACATCTGATATCCGGTTAAGGGAGTACTCTTCTGATGACAGAGAGGTGGCCTGGGAAGGCTCACATATACTCCTGTCCGGGACAGTAATAGGAATCCTTCTTTCCTCTGTTCTTTTCTGTAGGGAATACCTCTGAAAGTGTAGAGAGGTGCCGACTGGCACGCAGGAGCTCCTACCCCGGAGCTTTAGCAAGACGCTGCATTGCTCCTCTGGTTTTCTGTTTATTCGCCGAGTTTCTGTTTTTTTTTGTGTTTTGTTCTGTGTTCTAAATGTTTTTTATTTGTTTGTTTTTGTGCGTTTTGTTGTGTGATTTCTGTGGTAAAAACTTAAGGATATTGGACGTGAAAATGGGTAATAAAGCATGTAAGCCTGTCACCCCTTTGGACTGTGTTTTAAAGAAATGTGATGCACTATACCCCCCTTTGTTAAGCAGGATGAGAGAAGCCCCTAGCTGGCTGTGTGGAGCACACCCACTGCAGAGGGCAATGCCTGCTGGAGACCTAATAACTGAGTATCTCCCAGGTTAACAAGTGAAGCTCCTTTAAAACCCCTTGTCCCTCCAGATCAAGAGAGTCACAAATTTGGACAGAGTCCACTGTTTTTATCCTTTGTTAGCAAAGCAGTAAACCTCCCTTTTACTTTTTCTCAAACCCTGTCCTTATATTAAATTGGTATTAATTGGCTTCAAGGTCCAGAACCGAAATTTAAGTTACGAATTTTGATACCCCCCCGACCCCGGAATTTTTGAGAGCTGACTACTGAAATGTTAGGAGATTCAGCATGCTTGGGGTGGAACCAAACCAGAGGAGCTAATCCTGTAAGTAAAAGACGGGACTGAGGGACTCCCAGCAGCTGCCTAAGTCCTGTTGCTTCAGTAAATTCCCTCCTTCCTTCCCTGCACTGTAAGTATTATGCCACCTCTGTTTTCTTAAAAAAGAGAAAAAGAAAAAGGAGACACTAAATGCAGTAAAGTCACCATGGAGACCTTTGATATTACATTTCAGGTTGCCCCTCTGTGAAAACATCTGATGCCCTTGTGGGGACATCTATCATGCCACTGGTGTAGGAGATTTTTCTCTTATCTGCTGTTTTAAAGGCTTCTGTCCTGTCAGCCATAGTCTGGAGCTCCTTTCTGTCTGTCTTTTGTCTTTGTTTCTGGCCATTTAAGACAGGTGCAATAATGTGTTGATATTATAAATTGTTTCTTGGGAATGATCTTAGCTGAATGTGTGTCTAAATGATGATGTTTTATTGTAACAATATGGTATCTGGATGGGGTTTTGTAGCATTGCTCAATCTTGCAGTTAAAAGTCGGGTTTAGGTAATTTTTTAGTTTATGATTTCAGATAATTCATGCCAGAGAACTTAAATACTTAAAATGGAAAACTAAATAATTCTACTTCCAAGTTGGCAAGTAACTTCCCAATCATTTAGTCTTTTTTTTCACCAATTTTTAATTGGGTAGCCTGGGAAAATGTCACAGTGTGTCAGTGCATTAATTTGGACAAGGATAGTAAATCATAGTATGGTATCTGTTGACAAAACAAGATGTTAAGGTATAAAATTTTGAATTGTATCTTAAAATTGTATCATAATTTTCAACATCCTCACCTGAAAATTATGGTTAAAGTGCCTTAGGCCTGAGGGGTCCGCTAAGAATAGCAGTTTTGTCCAGCTCCTTCCAGAACTCAGCCAGGACTTATGTTGAAATGTAAATGAAGGAAGCCTGCAAGCTCAGTAGGAGACTGATCTGATGTCTAAGTGGGAAAAAAAAGGTAAATCGTATGGTATTTACTAATTACTGTCCAGTCATTTTTTCTAGGACTCTCATTTTTTTCCTTAGATTCTGTATTTTTTTTGAGCTCATTATTTTGATCCTAGAGAACTAGGTTAATATTTTTCTCATCAGTTCTATCTTTGACCAACAGTGGAGTTCTGAAACATTGCAATGGAGATTTCACCTGTGAAAAGCTACAAGGCCTTACTATTATTATTTGTGCACACTTTTGTTATGTGTTGTATGTCCATATATCCATATGTTCGTATATCATATATATGATATACAAATTAACATATATAAGGAGCGATCATTTAAAAAAAACACTCATAAAAACAAATTTTAAAAAGTGGATTCGAAGATCTTTAATTCACGTGAGTTAAATGGTTCACTTTAAATTTGGATAAACAAATAACAATAAATGTCTTTAAATTTAAGCTTACAAGTTTTTCTAGCTGCTCAAAAATCTAATAAAATATTAATGTCTATAAAATGTCTAATATGCCTTGGTTCTAGGACTTTTCCTTTAACAAAAAAAAAAAATGGTTTACACTGTTCAATACATTTCTCTAATATTTTGATAAATAAGTGAAGTAAATTTGATATGGGATTACTCATTCATGAGTACTTTTGTTAGATATCTGATTGATTTAGTAAGGTCTGTATAAGTTTGTTCTAAAGTCTGTATAAGATTGTAAAAATCAGTCATGTGATAAAGCGACACAAATTTCTGAAAACAAAAGTTTACCCATAACATTGTGTTTATTTTTATTTTTCTAGAGCAAGCAACCATAAAAATTAAACAACTGATTAAATAATAACTGTTATTTTAGAGCACTGTACTGAAATTTCTTTAAAAGCTAAATTTGGTTAATGTAAAAACATCAATGTCATTGTGATGCTATTAATGTGCTCATATCTTCAAGGTATACAAGTCTGTAAGGTAGAAACTTTAAAAGAGCATTACATCAAGCTGGTGTTCTGAAGTTGTATGGTAAAAAAATATATATATTGGGGATTTATTTACTTGTTATCAATAAGATATGTAAAGTTTTATGTTACTTTTTACATTGGGGAAAAATTTAAATATATTTTTAAGTTAATGAGCGCCTAATCTATGTAAAGGTTAAAAACTTTCAGCCTTTCTTTAATTCATGTTTTAAATGTGATATCATATGGTGTTAGCTAATGTTCATGTGACCTCAAACAATTTATGTAAACTGTGTAAGATGATATTTAAAAAAAAAAGATCAGCTTTAGAACTAAAAGACTTAAGATTTATATAGAGCCCTGCCTTACCTGAGATAAGGCTCTGTGTCTCATCTTACAACATGTGAGAATAACTACGAAAGCAGTAGGTCAGATGTTATTTAATTTAAAGTTATGTTCAGAAGTTTTTTTTTTTTCTGTCAAGATTACTAGGATCTCAAAAATGGGATATAATTTATAACTCAGCCAAAAATTCAGGGTAGCTATTACACGAACTAAGTATTTTTACTCTTGTTAATTTTATTTTGTAATTTCCTTATAAGTTAACTAAAGATTCCCTGTTAGTGTTTTACAAAAGAGTTGCTTTTGAACACAACATTGGTTAATTTAAGATAATAAGGCATCACCTACAAGACAGAAAAATACAGATCCCAAATAATAAAAAGATAAATAATTTTAAATTATAGACATTAAAGCACAGTACTCTTAATATAAGGCTGTTAAAATTTATTTGCTGGATGTTTAAGATTAGGATTTAAAATTTAATTTAAATGAAAAGGGACAATAAAACAAATTTTGGCTCTTGCCCTCTGAGTCAGTTTGTATCCAGGGAACAGGAGACTTCTCTAAAGAACTTTGCAACTCTCAGCCACATAAACTCCTGATCAGGAAGATTAATGAGGCCACTGGAGAACAGAAAGCCAATCAGTGCATTTTCTACGAAGAAGAGAGTCATCAGAGAAGGGAGATTTTCCTGATGCTTCTGAGAGAAGCCACATGGTCAAGCAAGACCTGGAATCACCTAGCGCAAATGGCACTAGCAGAACTGAGAAGCTGCTCTCAAGTTTCCCCAGAAATGACTCCCATAAAATCTCAGCTGACTGTTAACAATAGATAGAAACAAAAGTCAGTTTTACTGCTTCATCTTAAACTCTTAGCAAAGACAGATAAACCCAAAATACAGCCATTCCTGGGCATTTTAAATAATAATAGTAATGAAAATATTTTCACGTATACACTTTATGGTAGCCTCCCAAAATAAGTAAGACTGGAGGCTACAATGAAGGATTCTCAGAGAGGAATGCCTGATGAGAATAAAAAGAGACTATCAAGAGGAGCTACCAGAGGCAGAAGTTTTTTGTTTAAGGCCTACAGATATTCCTAACCTACACAGGTAGGCTTGGTGTTTGCTAGTATGATTATCCAGCCCTGACTAACAGAATTAAAGGTTTCTCTATTACACACAGAGGTCATACTAGTAAAAGGAATTTGCAAGATCAGATGACATTAAATTATTAAACTGTATCTTATGGGGTGGGACAACTGTGACACTAAAAGTTAAATATTAAGTTGAAAGTCCTGATAACTGGGGATATTGAAGACAGATGAGGGGACATCTATACAGTGACTTGTTTCAGCTGCTGCAACATTTATTCAGTACTCATGGTTTTTGTTTCTCTCATAGAAGAACCCATCCCCAGATGACTTTACAAACTGTTTTACCACAACCAGACTTCAAACCGAACTGACTTCTAAAAGGCAACTCATGTCCCTCATGCTGTGCCCCCTCATGTCACCCTCTCTCAGCTCAGAAGAAGCCAAAATGAGTGACGCCACTCTTCTTAAAACAATGGAGGCAAAAATAAATAGACTTCCATTTTAAGTAATTAATTAAGTCAGGTAAAATCAGGGAGACTGGTTTTGTGTGAGTTCAAAAAATATGGAGACTGTTACGTGAGGTATTAAAATTCCCTCAGTGCTCTTCCCCTACCCTATCAAAGATTTGAAAGGGACACATTAGAAAAGGGGGGAATGATAGACCCAACCTGATCTTTTATTAAAATTGGGATCCATCTTGCCACAAAGCCATGAAAAGAAAATTTTGGCTTAACTATAAATTACACCAAATTCTGAACCTGCTTGCAATGCCTTCCCGTGGCCTTGAACTCACCCATGCCTGGCTCTTTGACCAGGAACAGCCCTCTATGAAACTTTATTGACACCTCATAAATACTGGCCTTCCCTGGCCAGACAATGACCCTCTCTGAGGCTCTAATGGTCTTCATAAATTCTGATGTTGGGGCCAGCAAATATATATATATATATAAACTATGATTAGTTTGATGCTTGTCAGAGTTCTGATATTTTAACCCCCCTGTAGTGTAAAATTCTGGGTTATAAACCTGGGCTGTAGGAAATTTGGGTGGCTGTCTTGTTCCCACTGTTTTGGGAGGGAGAGGCCACCTGGGCAGTGGAAAATATAAGCTTGCTTTAACTTGATTTTAATTGGAGTCAGTGGTCTTTTCTTGCATCCTGGTCTAATAGGTAAATGCTATCAAACATGGAGCTCTGCCAGCCTGAAGACTTCCTTAAAAACTGCCTCTGACGATGGGCACTTGACATATATGTTGTTGTCAGGAGCTTTAGCTTTCTTTCTAATGAGACCATCAAAGCTGGATCTGCATCTATGTGACCTGGAGGACATGGTTTCTTGTTTTTAAAAGGACATGAGGCAGCAGTGCTGAATTCACTCTTTGTAGGAAAACTGTCGCCACTGAAGGCTAAGTGACTCCCCGTGTGGACTGTGAAGCAATTTGGTCATCCTCCACTTTTCGTGGTGTTTCTTGCTGCTGCACTGGGACTTTGTTATTTGCTTCACAAAATACAAGGAATTCAGCTGGGACACAGTGCTGGAGGGAGTTCTTTCGCATGAGATGGGTCAGGGTCTGCAGGAGAATGCATCAACCAGGCTTCTATCTCACATAGCTTGTCCCCTTGACCATTGCACCTGATTCTGAACATTGTCCTGAAACATCTCCATATAACAAGATGCCTTATATGGAGAGTTATCAGACATATAAGTGATTCCTGGCTGCACAATGTCAGCCACAAGCCATTTGGAAGTCAATGGCAGATACACATGGCCCTACCACAGATGTTTTATCACACACCTGCACACCACAGCTCTGGGCCCACTACTCAGCAGGCTCCAACATACTGGTATCTCTGTTCTACATAATTTTCATGAAACCTAGTCAATCAAGGCACTGTCTGGTACACACTTCATCAGCAAGAGGACATTGAAAGGTTCTCCAGTGCCACCTGGTCATGAAAATTTCAAAAATTTCATGGTATTTATCTAGCCATTTTTCAAGGATGAAGTTGGAGAAATTGTGGGTTTCAATTCATTCAGGAACCATTAATGTTTGAGGAAGCACATTTCAAGGAAACTCTGGAGAATTCTCAGAGGCAAGGCTTCCCAAAGAGTGGCCAAAAAGACACATGAAGCCAGGCCCATTGAGGTCTACAATGTGAGGCCCATGTGTGTTTTGACTGTCAACGATGGCTGCCAAGTCTTTCAGTATAAAATAATGTGATGCCCTGGCAGAGATTGACAATGCTCTGTGGAAAGGCACCCTGGGCATTGATCTCAGTTTCCAAAGGCAACTCTCATGCGTGGTCTCCTAAAATCCCAACACAATTCATGGCAATACTTCTCTGAGGTCAGTTCCTGAACTCAATCTGTAAGGGGAATCACACCAGAGTTCAAGCCCAGGTGGACCTAGGCATCTCTTCCAACCACCAAACAAATGACCACAATTAAAACCAAAACACTCCCAAATGGCCCTCATCTTCTTCCACATAGACACTCTTCATAACCTCTGGCTGGAGGTTTCCATGAGGGGCACAGCCCAAGACAGTTTTCCAAATGAACTCCCTTGCCCCTCATTTGCCTAAAGTCAGGGTGGCCTGGACTCCCTTCCTGTGAACCAATAGTGATCAAATAGTCCTGCTCTTAATACTGCTCTGCTTCTCTAATTTGAGGCCTACTGATTGTCTGGTATATATTCTTTATGTGAATTGGTGTCATGAGAAAACACAAGCCCTTATGTGCTAGCCTCTGTAGGGCTTTGAAGAACTGATTTGACACAAAGGATCCCAATTCTCACGTGATGGAGGTCAGGAAGCTTACAGAGGAAGGCGAGAGACTTCATCCACAATGACTGCTCTTTTGGCCATTTTCGTTTTGCATGCACACTTGGAAACTTTCTTTAGATCCATCAGGTGCTGAGAATCTAAGCCACTGCCTCACACAGGGCAAAGAGGCTGATTCAGCCCCATCTCTTTCCAAAGCAATTAAGCAAAGAGCCACAGGTGATGCCCATTCATTTCCATTTGAAAACTCTTTTTTTCTGGCTTCACAAAGGGGTTTCCTGAGGCAAAGATCTTCCTGACATTTAGGAAAACAGAACAATAGGTAAGCAAAAGGCCCACTGCAGTGTTTTTCCACTGAGACTTTAATGGTCACACTGATATGTGAGTTTTCTGAGATGCTTCTATTCTCTTCAGCTATCCAGTACATGGCCATGTCACAGAGCTTGGAGGTGGTACATATCTTGGAAACCAAACCATGAGGCTATTCTGGAGAGTGGCCAGTATTCAGGAAGAAAACAAGAACTTAGGAAGATAGTAGGTGTTGCCCATCCATAAGGCAAGCCTCTCTCCATTCTTAAATTGTGCAGTATGAATGTTGGGAAGCTTTCTACTAGACAGGATAGAACCATTGATGCATTCGCTTTTCAAATGTCTACAACCACAGATACAGTGGAATGCACAGACATAGAAACACTCGCGTTGTCAAACGACTTTCTAGAAACATTCCAGTCCAAACAAACAAACAGTCTTTCCTACCTATTCTCAGAAAAGAGACAAAACCACAAACTCACACCAACACCCACAACGGCACCTCCTTCCCCCAAGTATGTTGGTGAATATCTTGAGTGTCCTCTCACTGGTGGTCCATACTCTGTTCCCCCAAAATGGCCTGTTCTGTCTCAGATCTGGTCTCCTTCGCCAACTCTGTGAAGTTGTCAGGAGCCATGGTTGAGCCACTACCTGCTTTCTCAGAAAAGGCTCCTCTTCAGAGGTCTCCTGGCATTTGGCCATTATCAATTCAGTAGGTACCAACAAAGACTGACTCTGTCCTTGGTAAATCCAAACAATTGAGACCACTGGGACTGGGACTGGGACTTACTCTGGGTGCCTGGCTTCCTGGATCCCAAGTTCAGAGTGTTCCATCACCAAGGAAGTGTGTACTGATATTTGCTTCTAAGGGTCCCAGGATATGGAGACTGCCCCTACTTTCTGTGACATTTTCACAAGTTAGAATGGTATATCAACAATAGGCACCCGGGAACAGCTCTTCTCACAGGCCTGGTTTGGTCCATCTTCTCTATATTAAGAAGAGAAAGGCTGATTCAGATACATCTGTTCATCCTGACCCGGTTGTTTAACATTGAAAATGACTTTTGCTCTCTCAGGTCCTTCATAGCTGCCTTCTTCTCCATGTATCATTTCTGCATGGACCTTTGAGGTTCTCATCAGGTGGAAGATACCCTACAATCCAGTATTGGAAGACCAACTCTCTCCCTGATCTTCTGTAAAGTTAGATTGAGGGAACAGTGTATGGTTAGGGTTAACAACATGTTCGATTGGGTTAGGAATAATTCTGCAGGATGAATAATGGTTATGGGAACATGTGATATTTACAAAATATACAGTTGAAATATAGGTATGAAAACAGAAATCTAGGTAAGATTTGATGCCCAGAAGGGCATTGGGCCCTTGATTGGGATACTTAGCTTTGAATTAATTTCTGCACAGATGTCTCAGATAAATCAATATACAATGGTATAGGATATTGTACCTTGGATGATTGAATGTCGAAGAGAACATGCAGTCAAAAAGGGATAGTCGGTAGGATTAGAAAGATAGACGGTAGTTTTAGAAAGATGAGTGAGTATAGGATTTGGACAAAATGGTCTTTAGCAATAGGGTTTCATGTAGAGAGTGAATGTAAATGTCAGCACATGTTAAGAGGCAGTCACAATGATGAACTGGGGAAAATATATATCAATAGAGACATTAGGAAATCAGGCAAAGTATAAGGTGAGTAATAGGATTAGACATTTTCAACAGGTTTGAGGTTGAATATATAATCTTAGGAAGAAACAAATATGTAGTCACCAATAGGATCCACATTTGAGAGCAATAGGCAAACTGGACATGGATGATTTTAGTAATCCATGTTCAATTTCCATTTAGGCTTTAGTACAATCATAAGTGTGACATTTGCTTTTTGTTTCCAGAATATTACTGTGATAAAATGTATATGTAGATCAGGTGACATGAGTATTTCTTTCACCATTTCTAGGAACAGTATTTTGAAGACGTGTAAATTAGTATTTTGAATACAAATAGGTGTACACTGTGTCTATGAATATAGAAATAATGCATGAATAGACCATACTGTGAATAAATAATATAACTGGTTCCAACTTAAATAATGGTTCAAATTGATATCTGAAAATATACAGGAAACCTTATATTGATATATATCCATTCATTCAAACCAGTTATACATCTAATGGTAATATTAGGGTTATGGTTTATCATGAAGAATGTGTGAGTTTTGCTTCAAAAGTAATTGTGGAAATCGAAAATAATGTGTTTGGAAAGAAGTCTCATGAAAAGACCAGTCATGTAACCTGGAGGAATACATGTGTTCTGAAGCAGGAAGTGATTGAAAGTGAAACAAAAGCCTTTAAATTTGTGAACTTGTGGATGAAATATATATCTTATGATGTGCATAAACTGAGGAAATAGTAATGTACAAGTGTTGAAATAAAATGAACGTCAAAATACACATCATGTCCTATAGAAATCTACTTGCATTTATATTAACCTGGGTCAATTAGTGTAAAAATATTAGGATATGTATGCACAATTCACTTAACTTAGTTTTCAGTACTAGGAAACAAATACGTATTTCAGGAGGATGAATATGTCTTAGAATAATCTTATGAAAAGTTGATTATAAATACGCACTTAAATATTAATGAATTTAGGGAGTACATAATAAGATACATTTATTTCATATTTTGAAAACTCTGGAGAGTGTATATATATATATATATATATATTAAAATACACACACAGAAATTAAAAAGTATTAATATACAAGCCAAATGAAATTCACCATGAAATATATATCATCCACAGATCTAAAAATATTCATTTTACTGAACATGAATTTATGTATAATGTTGTTCAGCTAGCATACTCACTCATAGGTTGAATTTTCAGTTTCAACAGTGTTTAACAGGAGTGATCTCTTCTCACAGTTTGTATCTGCCAAGTGAGCCACCTCACAAGAATGTACGCGTGGTACCAGGTAGGATTCTATATGTGCATATAAAAATATATGTGCTGAATAGGCTACAGAGAAATGGAGACATGAATTCACATATTTGTTAACTTTAAAAACACATGGAGAAGTGTTTCAACAAAAAAATGACTAGATTTAAAACTCCTACCATATATAATGCAAAAGGAACGTCCAAATGTTAACCTTGCATCCTCTGAACTACTTGTATTTCAATTTGGTTTGGTCTATTTTGATCCATCATAATAGGATTTGTAGTCAGAGTCTAGTAGGGAGTGGGTTACTATGAGGGATTCAGTATTTTGAATGAATAATTGGAAAATGAATCCAATGTGTACGCAAATATGTGCTACAAAAAAATCTTCCCACTCTCATCCAGAACAATGCCTTGACATTACCTTAGCCCCAAGTAAGATACAATTAGAGGAGAAGAGCTAGAAAATCTAGGAATACATATCTGGAATGGAAAATGCTCTGGAGTTCACAACACTGGAGGTGGTAGAGGAGTTTCCAAAAGTAATGGAGACTGTAAAAACTCCACAAACATGGAAGTGTGCAGGCCTCAAGACATCTGGGAAACTGTCTTTGAGGTTGTACACTTGAAATATATGTTGTTTTCAGGAGCTTTAGCTTCCTTTGTAGTGAGACCATCAAAGCTGTGTATGCATCTGTTACATGGAGGACATGGTTTCTTATTTTCCAATGAACATGAGGTAGCAGTGCTGAATTCTCTCTTTGTGGGTTTACTGTGGCCACTGGGGTCTAAGAATCTTTCCGTGTAGACTGTGAAGCCATTTGGTCATTCTCCAATTTTGTTGTGTTTCTTGTTGCTGCACTGGGAGTTTGGTATTTGCGTCACAAAATACAAGGAGTTCCACTGGGACACAGTGCTGGAGGGAGTTCTGTCACGTGTGGTGTGTAAGGGTCTGCAGGAGAATGCACCAACCAGGCTTCTACGCCACATTGCTTGCCCCCTTGACCGTAGCAACTTGATTCTGAACATTGCCCTGAAAACTCTCCATCTAACAAGATGGCTTAATATACAAAGGTATGCTGGCTGCACCATGTCAGTCACAAGCATTTGGAAGCCAAAGTAATATCCACATGACCCCACCACAGATGTTTTATCACACAACTGCACACCACAGCTCTGGGCCCACTACTCAGCAGGCTCCACCATACTGGCAGCTCTGTTCTACACCATTTTCATGAAACCCAGTCAAGGAAGGCACTGTCTGGTACACTCTTGATCAGCAACAGGACATCCAAAGGTTCCCCAGTGCCACCTGGTCGTGGAAATTTCAAAAATTTCATGGTATTTATCTAGACATTTTTCAAGGATGAAGTTGGAGAAACTGTGGGTTTCAATTCATTCAGGAACCATTAAATTTTTAGGAAGCACATTTCAAGGAAAACTCTGGAGAATTTTCAGAGGCAAGTCTTCCCAAAGAGTGGCCAAAAGGCCACATGAAGCCAGGCCCATTGAGGTCTACAATGTGAGGTCCATGTGTGTTTTGACTGTCAACAATGGCTGCCAAGTCTTTCAGAATAAAATCATGTGATGTCCTGGCTGAGATTGACAGTGCTTGGTGAATAGCCACCCCAGGCTTAGATCTCAGTTTCCAATGGCGACTCTCATGCATGGCCGCCTAAAATCCCAACACAATTAATGGCAATACTTCTCTGAGGTCAGTTCCAGAACTCAGTCTTCAAGGGGAATCGCACCAGAATTCCAGCCCAGGTGGACCCAGGATTCTCTTCTAACCACCAACAATTGACCACAATTAAAACCAAAAAACTCCCACATGCCCCTCATCTTCTTCAACATAGACACTCTGAATAACCTCTAGCTAGAGGTTTCCATGACGGGCGCAGCCCAAGACAGTGTCCAAAATAAGCTCCCTTGCCCCTCATTTGCCTAAAGTCAGAGTGGACTAGACACCATTCCTCTGAACCAAGAGTGATCAAATAGCCCTTCTTTAATACTGCTCTGCTTCTCCAGTTTGAGGCCAACTGACTGGTATAGATTCTTTATGTGAATTGGTGTCCTGAGAAAACCTAAGCACCTATTGGCTAGCCTCTGCAGAGCTTTGAAGAACTGGTTTGACCCAACGGATCCCTATTCTCACTTGATGGAGGTCAGGAAGCTTACAGAGGAAGGCGAGAGACTTCATCCACAATGACTGCTCTTTTGGCCATTTTGGTTTTGGATGCACACTTGGAAACTTTCTTTAGATCCATCAGGTGCTGAGAATCTAAGCCACTGCCTCACAGAGGGCAAAGAGGCTGATTCAGCCACATCCATTTCCAAAGCAATTAAGCAAAGAGCCACAGGTGACGCCCATCTTTTCCATTTGAAAACTGATTTATTCAGGTTTCACACAGGGGTGGCCTGAGGCAAACACGTTCCTGACATTCAGGACAACAGAACAATAGGTAAGCAAAAGTCCAAAGTAGTATTTCTCCACTGAGACTTTACTGGTCGCACTGATATCTGAGTTTTCTGAGATGCTCTCATTCCCTTCAGCTATCCAGTACATGATCATGTCACAGAGCTTGGAGGTGGTACATATCTTGGAAATAATACCATGAGGCTATTCTGGAGAGTGGCCAGTATTCAGGAAGGAAAGAGGAACTTAAGAAGATAATAGGTGTTGCCCATCCATAAGGCAAGAAGCTCTTTATTCTTTAATTTGGCAAGATGAATGCTGGGAAGCTTTCTACTAGACAGGACACAACCATTGATGAATTCTCTTTTCAAATGTCTACAAAAACGGATTCAGTGGGATACACAGACATAGAAACACTCGCGTTGTCAAACGACTTTCTAGAAACATTCCAGTCTAAACAAACAAACCGCCTTTCCTACCTATTCTCAGAACATGAGACAAAACCACAAACTCACACAGACACCCACAACGGAATCTCCTTCCCCCAAGTATGTCTGTGAGTATCCTGAGTGTCCTCTGACTGGTGGGCCATACTATGTTCCACAAAAATGGCCTGTCCTATCTCAGACCTGGACTTCTTTGCCAACTCTGTGAAGTTGTCAGGAGCCATGGTTGAGCCACTACCTGCTTTCTCAGAAAAGGCCCCTCTTCAGAGCTCTCCTGGCATTTGGCCATTCTCACTTCAGTAGGTACTAAGAAAGACTGACTCTGTCCTTGGTAAATCCAAACAAATGAGACCACTGGGACTGGGACTGGGACTGGCTCTGGGTGCCTGGCTTCCTGGATCCCGAGTTCAGAGAGTTCCATCACCAAGGAAGTGTGATAGGTCACTTCCTTCACGAACTGAATGAGGTCACTGGGTTGGCAACCACTTTTTCCTAACAGTTGCTTCCAAGGGTCCCATGAGATGGAGGCTGCCCATACTTCCTGTGACACTTTCACAAGTTAGAATGGTATATCAACCATAGGCACCCGGGAACAGCTCTCCACACAGGCCTGGTTTGGTCGATTTAATCTACATTAAGAAGAGAGAGGCTTTCAGACACATCCCTTCATTTTGACCAGGTTGTTTTACATGGAAGTTGACTTTTGCTCTCTCAGGTCTTTCATAGGTGTCTACATCTTCTTCAGGGATCATTTCTGCACGGAACTTTGAGGTTCTCAGCAGGAGGAAGATCCCCTACATTCCTGTATTGTAAGACCAACAATATCCTTGTTCTTCTGTTAAGTTATATTGAGGAAATATTGCATGGTTAAGTTAATAACAGGTTCGATTTGGTTTAGGAATCATTCTGCAGGATGAATTATGGTATTGGGAACCTGCGATATTTACAAGAATATACTGGTGAAATATAAGTATGAAAACAGAAATCTAGGTAATATTTGAAGTCCAGAAGGGCATTGGGTGGCCTGAACACCCTTCCTTTGAATCAGGAGTGATCAAATAGCCCTGCCGCTAATACTGCACTGCTTCTCCAATTTGAGGCTTACTGACTGTCAGGTATAGATTCTTTATGTGATTTGGAGACATGAGAAAACCCAAGCACCTATTGTCTCATGCCACAGCAAATGGTTTATTGGGGGTCCAGCATGCTGGGGCTCAAAGCTCACTTCAGAGGAGGAAAGAACAAAGAGCCCCGAGAACAACTTGAGAAGAGATTATATACAATCTTTAGAGAGTGCAGGGACTTTATATACATCATAGCCTCCTTTAGCAAATATCATATACTGTGGGAAAATCAAATAACAACTCTAAAACATGATTAGCACATTCATTGGCGGGAACAGTTCGGGCAGGGGGTGATTGGTCAGCCCTGAGAAGGGGTATACATTTAAACTGATTGGTTGAAGCCCTGAGAGGTATACGTGCTGAGATGCACGGTTTCTGGGAAGGGGTTGTTAAGTAACTAGGTGGTCAGGAAAGATTTCAACACATCTAATGGGCAATTCCGGGAATTCTCTTCACTGACACAGGAATTTCAGGTTCTGAGCACAGCTTGTAAACTTTACAAAACCTGTTTCTTTACGTTTCAATTTTAATTTCTTTAATTCTTTCATTTCTCCTTTTTCTGCCTACTTTTAATTTTAAAAGTAATGAATCATAATTTTTGTGGGGTCTCACATTCTATTTCTGCCAGTGAAGTGTATTTCTGTCTGATTACCATGAGTTTTACCTGCCCAATCTGAGCCTGGAGAAAGGAAACTATGAGGTTAAGCAAACAAGGTCCCACAGTTATCAACACCATAAGCATGATCAGGGGTCCAGCTAAGGCTGATAGGAGTGTAGTTAACCAGGGGGACAAGGTAAACCATGACTCAAACCACACTTGTTGAATCTCCCTTTCTCTCTGGTGCTCTTCAAGGCATTTTCTCAATTTACTCATGGATTATTTTACAACTCCAGTATGGTCAGCATAAAAACAGCATTTTTCTCTCAGTACAGCACAGAGGCCCCCCTCCCTTATTAAATGGAGGTCTAATCCTCACCTGTTCTGTAAAACAACTTTAGAGAGAGAGGTTAAGGATTCCTGCAAAACTGTGATGGAGGTCTCTAACGTCTTCAAGTCTTGATTTATTGCTGTTTCTAATCAGGCCATTTGTTGTGACCCATGGATCATATCAGCTGTTCCTGTACCCACTCCTGCAGCAGCTCCTAGCCCCAATAGGATGGCTAGAGTAAGGGACACTGGCTCCCGGCAAAATCGGGTTGTTTGTCCACCTAGTAGACCTTCAAAGGATTCTGGATCATGATAGAGCACCCTGGGGGGTATCTGCACCATTACACAATAATGTACAGAGCTGTCAAATACCTGGGCTGAAATGCAAGGAGTTCTGACTGTGTGGAGTTCAGTACCATAAAGGTTCCTTTAATTAGTTCCCAGGGGGAGGAGTCAGCTGTACTCTGGACTGGGGAAGTAGGAGGCAAAGACGGAAACTGCAAAGTATGAGATGGTAGAGGGGTTTTGGTAGATCTAGGCATGGGAGGTTTAGGAGGCTTAATTCCTGACTTGATTGGATTGGGCCCTATTGCTGTGGGATTTTCTTCCTTTTTAAGCCGGATGGTGAACCAGAGACCAAAGTCATAACCAGGGCCATTAATATAGAATCGCATTCCCCAAGTATTTCCCATAGGCCATGTTGTTCTGAGGTAGCCCCTTCCTTTGGAAGTGAAAGTTATATTGAGGGGGTAACATAGACTATTTTTTCCACAGCAAGTTTTTGACACCACTTGGATAGCGGCACATTTATTGGGATCAATCCAGATGTCATTTCATCCTACCGAATCATACTGTCTGGGGAGTTTGGGTTTCACAATGTAGCTCCCGTGTGTTCACAACCCCAAGATCTACAATAAGAGTCACTGGGTCCTCCACAGGTTTGGGCCTGTTTGCGACTTCAGAAATCAGCTGGGCACACTTAATAAACAAGACTGGTAAGTTTACACCTGAGCTGGGGAGATGACATCAATAATTCATGTTGTAAGTTGGTCTATGTTGCCCTGGTTTGGGCTTTAGTGGGATCTGTGTGGGGTCCACTATGTCAGGGAGATCCCAGTCAGAGAGGCCTATGGCAAGCTGACAAATGTCCGGGTGGAGAGATGGCCACCAAGTCCGTAAGGGGGCTGTATGTGAAATAGACCACACTACTTGCCCAGTAGGATTTATAACTTGATATTGTTGCTGAACAGGCTGATGGGGATTAGGACTGCTGGTGGTCAGGGGAAGAATCCATAGCCCTACCCACACCACAGACATGCAACTTGAGAGGGTTACCAGTCTGTTCCAGTTTCCAGCCAGAGTATGGACAGGGCACAGGATTGAGATGGGAGGCATGGATCCAGGAAGTGATCCCATCCACTTTCACCACTGTAGGTGTTATAAGCAGCACCTGCTGGTCCTTTCCAGCAGGGTTCCAGGGATGACACCCGATACTGTCTCATGTAGACGAAGTCTCCCACTTGATATCGATGTGGAGTTCCCTCGTCTCCAGGATGATAAGCAGTGGCCAACTGTTTCCACAGGTATCGCTGGGTGCTGGGTTTGTTCAAGGGATTTAAGTCTGTCTAACAAGGGGGTGTGAAAGGAATCATTAATCTCAGAGTTGTGGTTAGGTCCCTTAATGGAGGAGGGGCACCGTAGAGAATTTCATAAGGGGTGAGGTTACACAAAGGGGCGGAGGGGTATTTCTTGCACGAAAAAGTACATGAGGTAGGAGCATAGTCCAATTTTTTATGCCGGTCTCCAAGATTAATTTCGTTAAGTCTCTTTGATGGTTCTATTCATCGTTTCTACCTGTCCTGAGCTCTGGGGTCTATAAGCACAATATAACTTCCAATTAATCCCCAGGGTCCTGGAAAATCCCTGACTTAACTGGGCCACGGATGCCGGTCCGTTATCAGACCCTATTACCTTAGGCAGGCCGAACCTTGGAAAACTGTCTTCTAGGATCATTTTGACCACCATCTGAGCTGTTTCTTTCTTCATGGGGAAGGCTTCGACCCATCCTGAAAAAGTATCTACAAAGACTAGGAGATATTTAAGTCCATACCTTGCTGGCTTAATTTCAGAAAAGTCCACTTCCCAGAATTGTCCTGGTCTGGTTCCTCGTATGCACTTCCCTGCAGGAATCTTGGATGGGAAAGTATTAACTAATTGGAAGACTTGAAAAGCTCTAGTCACCTGCTCAGCTATTTTTTTCCTCTTTGAGTCAGTCAATAATAAGTCCTTTCTTCAGTCCTTTAAGAGTGCCTATAACTTCTTTGAGCCTAAGTGGTTGAGCTGGTGTACATCTTTGACATAAAGGTGGGCTTTTTGAAATTGTAAACTTGGCTCTGTAGGGTCCCAGATTTCTGTATCTGTCTCCTCAGATGATAAGTTGCCTGAATGTTCCGGGGCGGCCAAGTCTCCTGATTTTTGTTCCCCCTGGTGTGGAAAAAGTTAACAGAGTCACTCCGTTTAGGGCTGCCAATTAAGCTTCCTCATCTGCCCTTCTGTTTCCAACTGCCACAGGGTTGTTTCTCTTCTGGTGCCCGGGACAGTCCACTATAGCTAGTTCCTTATGGCCCTGCACTGCTGAGCCAAGGTGGAGGATCTCATCTTTATTTTTTATTTTTTTCCCGGCAGAGGTTAATAGCCCGCATTGTTGGTAAATAGTCCCGAGCATATGAACAGTGGCAAATGCATAGTGGCTATCAGTTTATATGGTGGCCCTTTTCCCTGTTGCTAGTTCCAATGCTTTCATAAGGGCAATCAGTTCTGCTTTTTGGACTGATGTCCCTTCTGGGAGACCAGAGTATCAGATTAAATCAGTTGTGCTAACTGCTGCTGCTCCAGCCCGCCGCTTACCATCTTGGAGGAAGCTGCTGCCATCCGTAAACCATACGACTTCAGGGCGAGGCAGTGGCTGATCCTTCAAGTCTTGTTGTATACTGGTTTCCTTGCCAGTATGTGTTGACACTCATGAGTGACAGGTCCTGATGATTCTTCTGGCAGCAGTGTAGTTGGGTTGAGTGGAGCAGGGGGTCCCAGCGTTATTCTGTCTTTGTCAAGCAAGAGGCTCTGGTAGTGGTTTATTCTGGAGTTTGATTGCCACCTCTCTGGAGGCTAACAGATGATGCTCTCCAGGGCATGGGGGGCTATAATGGTTAGCTTCTGTCCCAACGTTAATTAATGAGCATCTTTTATTAGAAGGGCTGCTGCTACTATAGCACTTAAGCAATGGGGCTACCCGCTAGCCAATGGGTCCAGTTTTTTGGATAAATACGCTACTGGCTTTTTCCAAGGTCCCAAAGACTGAGTGAGCACTTCCCGTGCTATTCCTTTCTTTTCCTCGATATAGAGAGTGAAGGGTTTTCTACATCTGGGAGTGCTAAGGCCGGAGCAGATAGCAGCACCTTTTTTTGACATTATCAAAAGCTTGTTGGTGCTCAGGGGTCCATTGGAAGTGGGCATCCCCCTTTATCAGCGGGTATAAAGGGGCAGCCAGAGATGCGAACCCAGGAATCCATAACCTGCAAAAGCTGCAGTCCCAAGAAACTCTCTGAGTTTTCTCTTATTAGATGGGGGCAGTATCTGCAAAACGGTTTTTTTTCTGGGCTCAGGGAGCTATCGTTTGCAACCCCTAAGAGAATAACCCAGGAAGATTACTTCTTGCTGACAAGTTTGGGCCTTTTGGCAGAAGCCATATATCCAAGCCGAGCAAGCTCGAATAATAGTGCTTGGGTCCCAGACTCATAGGTCTCCTTGGTGTTGGCTGCCAGTAGAAGATCATCCACTATTGGAGTAGGGTGACTTCGGGGTGTGCAGTTTTGAAGTCATTGATGTCTCTGTGGAGGGCTTCATCAAAGAGAATGGGGGATTTTTTGAACCCCTGTGGGAGTCTAGTCCAGGTTAGTTGGCCAGATGTTCCAGGTTCTGGGTCTATCCACTCTAAAGCTAACAGCAACTGACAGTCCTTATGTAGAGGTGAGCAGAAGTAAGCATCTTTTAAGTCCAGCACAGTGTACAATTTCTGCTCCGGATTCAGAGTGCTAAGCAAATTATATGGATTGGGTACTGTGGGGTGAATGTCCTGCACTCTGTTGTTTATCTCTCTTAGGTCTTGAACAGGATGGTAGTCCCCAGTTCCTGGCTTTCTTACTGGTACCGGGGGGTGTTCCAGGCTGATTGACAGGGCCTTAGGACCCCAAGACCCAGGTATTTATGAATATGGGGCCTTATCCCATCCTTAGCTTCTTTGCTTAGAGGATATTGTTTAACACTAATTGGAGACGCAGAGGCTTTTAATTCTACTACTATTGGAGGTTGTTGATGGCTAGACCTAACCCAGCAGTTTCTGCCCAGGCATTAGGATAATCTTTTATCCATTTCTGGGGTAGTTTGCCTGTTTGATCAGTGCTAGGGGACGCGAAGAGTTGATGTTCATCTTCTACAGACATAGTCAAAGATGTTACTATGGGAGTTAATACTGCAGGCTTTAGAACCCCCACTTGGGGACCATTAGGGTTAAAGGTTATTCTAGTCCAGAGTTTGGTAAGCATATTCCTGCCCATCAATGGGGCCGGGCATTCTGGGATTACTAGGAAAGAGTGGTGGACTTTTTCCTTTCCGAGGTCCATATTCATGTTAGTTGTCCAAGCCTGATATCTACTGCCATTAGCCCCTTGAACTAGGGACGATTTAATTGATAGGGGGGCCAGTGAAGTCTTAAGGGCTGAGTATACTGCTCCTGTAATCACTTCAAACTTCACTGTGTTCCCCTCAACTTCAAATGTTACTCTGAGCTGGGGGAGGGGATCTGAGCCCCGAATTTCCTAGTCCTCTTCTAGAGTCAGCACGGCGGGCTGGCGTGGCTGCTTCTTTTGGGGGCACTCTTTGGCCCAGTGTTCTTTTTTATTACAGTGGGCACATTGATTTGAGGCCAACGGCAGCCTTTGGCGTGGGCCCAGGTATGCCTTTATGTATCCCTGCTTTTTAACTTCTGGCCTATTTGCTGCTGTGACCAGAACCTTAGGCAATGCTTTACTCTGCCATTTGCTTCTTTCCTCCTTCTTTTGTTCCCTTTCCTTCTCTCTCCTCTATTCCCTTTCCTCCTCAGTTTCTCTCTTATAATATCCTTTCTCAGCTTCTCTGACTAAATCTCTTAAGGTCATATCTTATAATCCATCTAGACGTTGTAACTTTCTCTTAATATCTAGGGCAGTCTGCTTGATAAAGGCCATTGCAACAGATGGCTTTTGGTCTTCTGCCTGAGGATCAAAAGGAATATATTTCCTATACGCTTCCATAATTCTCTCCAGAAACATAGAAGGAGACTCATTAGGCCCTTGGATAATCTCTCTTACCTTGGCCAAATTAGTCGGCCCTCTGGCGGCCGCTCAGAGACCCACTATTAGAGAACGGCGATAAGTGGACAGATGCTACCTAGATTCAAAGGTGTTGGGGTCCCAGTTGGGTCGGTTCATGGGCAAGTAGGGACAGAGACGGAGCATCACAGGGGCTTCCAAGTTTTATATTATTTATCTCCTGCGGGTTCCTTTAGGTGGCCCAGCTTCCTTCAGGGGAGCAGGGGCTGCTGCTGCTGCAGGGAAGTCCCCTGGAGGGCTTGGGTCTGGCCCAATTGCCTCTAGCGGTGGAGAGGCTGAGTCAGCGGCGGGAGGATCATCTGGAACATGTTGTGGGTTGGGGAGCGAGGGTAGAGGATAAGGAGAGAGGAGTGTCCAGTCTTGTGACTCAGAATGGAGGGAAGAGGGGGAGGAGCAGAATGTTGGAATGATAAGATCGTGGGGGAAGGGGTATATGGCTGTTAATCTGGGTGGCCAAGTGGCCCCGGTGAAAGACAATATCTCTGACTTTTCGGATTAGAGGGAAGTGGAAGGATTCTTCTCAGGGCCATCCGACTCCTAGGATGGGCCATTCTGAAGCACAGAGAGTCTGCCAGATCCGGCATTTTACTGAAAAAGAAAGGTTCTTGGTACTTGAGCGAACATCAGTCCAATGATCAAGGTTAAGGGACAGAGGCATGGAAGTGCTTTGTCCCATAATGTCCCATAATGGGAGTTACTCAAACAGGGACAGTGAATACACAAACGTGACACAGACAAAGACAAACAGTAAACGTTTAACATGAGTCCAAGAAAAAGATTAGAACTGAGTAACTGGCCAAACCTGATGGGTTAGACAATAAAGACAGACAGTAAACTCAACATGAGTTCCTGACAATGAACAAAACTGAGTAGCCAAAAAAACCTGATGGGCTGGAAAACCGAATCCTGAAGCAAAAAATAACCGAGTTGAGGAATCTACTAATCCTCAATTTCCCGAGTCCTCTGGAGTTTCCCCCAGGGACGTGGCCTGTGACTCTGTGACACATCTGTCAGCCACCATCGCAGAGAGCTAATGTTCTTCACCAACAGCCATTTTGCCAAGCCCTAACCTGAAACCCGAAACCAGAAAGAGGCACCTTAATTACTCTGAAAGGAGTCCATTGGGGTCTTTTGTTAGTCACTGCTGGATTTCTCAGCTAGGGCCTCCAGATGAAAAGGTGGGCCGAACGTCGGAGGAAAAGACCACCAAGAGAATTTCTCATGAAACAGCATAGGGTTTATTGGGGGTCCAGCATGCTGGGGCTCACAGCTCACTTCAGAGGAGCAAAAAACAAAGAGCCCCAAGAACAACATGAGCAGATTTTATATACATTCTTTAGAGAGGGCAGGGACTTAACATACATCCTAGCTTCCTTTAGCAAATCACAGTATACTGTGGGAAAATCAAATAACAACTCTAAAACATGATTTGCACATTCATTGGTGGGAACAGTTCAGGCAGGGGTGATTGGTCAGCCCTGAGAAGGGGTATACATTTAAACTGATTGGTTGAAGCCCTGAGATGTATATGTGCTTAGCTGCACGGTTTTTGGGAAGAGGTTGTTAAGTAACTAGGTGGTCAGGGAAGATTTCAACACACATCTAATGGGTAGTTCCGGGAATTGTCTTAACTGCCACAGGAATTTCAGGTTCTGCGTGCAGCCAGGAAACTTTACAGAACCTGTTTCTTTACGTTTCAATTTCAATTTCTTTTATTCTTTCAGAACCTTACAAAGGAAGGCGAGAAACTTCATCAACAATGACTGCAATTTTGGCCATTTTGGTTTTGGAAGCAGACATGGGATCATTTTTAGATCCATACGGTGCTGGTAATCAAAGCCACAGACTCACACAGGGCCAAGAGGCTGATTAAGACACATCCCTTTCCAAAGCAATTACTTCTCTGAGGTCAGTCACTGAACTCAGTCTCTGAGGGGAATCACACCAGAGTTCAAGCCCAGGTGGACCCAGTCATCTCTTCCAAACTCCACACAAATGACCACAATTAAAACCAAAACACTCCACCAAGGCCCTCATCTTCTTCCATATATACATTCATCATAACCTCTGGCTGGATGTTTCCATGAATGGCACAGCCAAAGAGAGTTTCCAAAATAAGGTCTCTTTCCCTTCATTTGCCTAACCTCAGGGTAGCCTGGACACCATTTCTGTGAACCAGGATTGATCACATAGGTCTGCCATTAATACTGCTCTGCTTGTCCAATTTGAGGCCTACTGACTGTCAGGTATAGTTTCTTCATGTGATTTGGAGTCATGAGAAAACCCAATCATCTCTACAGGGCATGAAAGAACTCATTTGTCCCAAAGGATCCCTATTCTCACTTGATGGAGGTCAGGAACCTAAAAGAGGAAGGTGAGAAACTTCATACACCATGACTGATCTTTTTTGCATTTTGGTTTTGGATGCACACATTGGATTTTTCTTTAGATCCAACTGGTGCTGAGAATCTAAGCCACTACCTCACACAAGGCAAAGAGGCAGATTCAGACACATCCCTTTCCAAAGCATTTAAGCAAAGAGCCACAGGTGATGCCCATTTATTACCATTTGAAAACAGTTTTCTTCAGGATTCACAAAGGGCTGGCCTGAGGCAAAGACCTTCCTGACATTCATGGCAACAGGCAAATAGGTTAGCAAAAGGCCCAAAGCAGGGTTTCTCCACTGAGACTTTCCTGGTCACACTGATATCTGAGTTTTCTGAGATGCTCGCATTCCCTTCAGCTATCCAGTACATGGCCATGTCACAGAGCTTGGAGGTCGTACATATCGTGGACACAAAACCATGAGCCTATGCTGGAGAGTGGCCAGAATTCAGGAAGAAAACAGGAGCTTAGGAAGATAGTAGGTGTTGTTAACTAGATTTATAACACCTACCCTATATCATGCAAAAGGCAAGTCCAAATATACACCATGCCTCCTCTGAACTGCTTGTATTTCTATTCTGTTTGGGTTATTTTTCTCCATCATATTAGGATTAGTTGTCAGAGTGTAGTAGGGTATGGGTTAGTGTCAGTTGTCCCGGCCGGCGGGACACATCAACGTGTGCAAGAAACTTAGTTGGGGAAGAATGAAGGGACAAGAGACACGAGAGATTACAGCAAGACTGGAGTTCTGATCATGCTGCAAACTTTTATTGTTCTCACATGGAAATTTATATGCTGTGGATGGGAAAGCTCTCTTATCGGCAGTTGCTGGATGTCTTCAGAAAGTGAGATAACCTCAGGATGTTGCCGGAAGACAGATGGCTGCAGGATGTCTCAGGGAGATAGATGGCTGCGGGATGTCTCCCAGGCAGGATATCTCCCAGGGGGCTGTTTCTTTTCAGTGTCAGGCTATACTTTGAAGGAGAACTTCCTTCTAGCCCCTGACCTCTTCCCCTTTATTATATAAAATATTTGACCATACCTTACCGGCCAATGTTTTAGGGGGTGATAGAGGCTCTGTTTCTCTAGCAGGCCTTTGAATATCTCCTGATTCGAGAGAGCATGTTTACAAGATTTCGTGGTGGCCTTGGCATATTTTTGGAGGAGACGGCTTTAAAAGGGAAGCATGCCGACCGCCATGCACCAGAGCGTGTCACTAAGAGGTCTTCTGTTTTGGTATCCGTGGATCCATCCTCCTACAGTCCATCCTGCATCCTCCGTTATTATGGCCTAACGTCCTCACTCCATGGGTGCATCCCCCCCCCAAGTGAAGGGGCCCATGGAGGACGAACCCTTATGGCAATGGGAGAAGATGGTAGGTCAGAGCTGTTACTTATAGTTTAATGTAAGAAAGAGAGATCTGTGGGGATGTAAACTTAAGAAATAAGCCTGTGAGAAGGGTAGAACATCCTTTTAAATGTTGGCAGCATGGTCTTCCATCTCCAGGTGATGATAGTGGACCTGTATGGGCTTAGAGGCCAAAATATTAATCTGTTCTATAATAAATTGTACAAGCCTGTTTATAATGCAGGGTCCTATGGACACCATTAAAAGTAAACCCAACAAAGGGCCTAATAGGGGAAGAAGGTAGGGTAGAAATCCATTAAACCCAGTCCAGAGGGGATTTTCAAAAAAGTTCCCTTCGTCTCTTTTCTAGATCTTCTTGAAGCTGCTTAATTTTAGTGCGTACAATGACTGATTTATTGGCATTAAAGCAGCATCGTGCCCCTAAGGCCAAGCAAATACCTCCCTGGTTAGCTGTCAGTAAATCTAAGCCTTCTCTGTTTTGAAGGAACACTTCTGCCAGGGAGTCTACTAGGTCCTGCAAATCTTTAATGGTTCCTGATAGAGTTTTTGCATCATTTATAAGTTGTTGAGACAGGCGACGCTAAGAGTGTATAGCCATGCCTAAGCCAGCTGTACCTGTGTTCACAGCAGCTGTTATTCCAAGGCTGGCAAAGAGTGGTAAGGCCTGTATTGCCCGCCTGTGTCTTTTGACTAAGGTGTCTAGACTAGGAATGCATAGAGTTTTGTCTCCTGGGACAATAGTTATATCAGGGAGTAATAAGGCAAGAACACAGCCAACGGTCCAATTCGATGGAAGCCTCAGGAAGGCCGAGTTTCCTCCACACATAAAAACTGTGCCATTGGAGGGACAAAGAGATGGGGTGGGTGAGGAATAGTTTTGTACTGTTGAGCAATTTCCAAAGGAAGGAACTCCAACATCAATATCATAGGTATTATTTTGCATCGCGCCTAAAAGACATATTGTAAAAGTGCCTATAGACTGTACTTTAAAAGGAAATCTGGGTTGACATGTATTATCATCGTCTATGATAGAATTAATAGGAACTGCCATAGGCATGATTGCCCCTGTTGTCATGGAGAGCCAGCAAACACCATCAAAGGTGGGGTTGGAATTATTAAGCAAGGAGAAGGTAGTTTCCAAAATATCTAATATATTGTTATCTAAACCGGGGAGCTGGCATTTTGGCTATATTAAGAGATGATATGTGAGCTCAGGGATTTGGGGTTTCAAAAGTTTGATTATCTGAGGATGCTGGACAGCATAAGGGAATCCTCCACCATCAGCGACCCCTGTAGGTGCCTTAATGGGGCAGAAGGGGGGTTTACCAACAGGGCCTTGGCACCCAGCTGACTGTAGCTTGGTGTATTTGCCTTCTCCTCCCCGGTCAAAAAGAACGGGGGTATAATGAATAGTGGTCCCTCCTGCTGCATGAGTTTTAGTTAGGGAGGCTTCAAAAAATTGTTCTCCCTTCTTGTTGACACAAATTGAGGCCGACGCATAACAAGTGGCATGCATCGCTTGGGTATGCGTTCAAGTTGCAGAACAATTTTAGAGAGCATTACTTGTACTAGGGGGAATAATCTTTGGCTTGTTAACACATACCAATTTAGGCTGATGAACTCCTCTGAGTTTATGGTCAACCTAGGCCCGGAGGTAAGCCACCTTAGTCACGCAGTCAGCAGTCTGGGTAAAACTAGTGGGAGCCTGAGTCCAAGATCCTCCCTTGCATTCACAGGGAGGGCCAAAATGTACTCCATGATGTTGGAAGGTGGAGGGCCAAAGCCTCCGTGTACAATCCTGTTCAGCAGAAGTGCCTTAAGTAGGATCCTCACACAGATTGTTGGCTGCATCTGAAAAAGAGGAAAATTTGTCCTCAGGGTGAGGGCCTCCATCCCCGTGTTGAGGTAAGCCATTAACCTGTTTAACCAGGCGTTCTGGTAACCATCTTGGGGCTGCTTGCTCTTGGTCCAAAACACAAGCTGAGCCTCGTCCACAGATGAGGACAGGACCTGGGCCTTTCCATTTATTTGTAAGGGGATTGTGCCACATAACAGGTGGGCGAACAGAATTGGACGAGGATTGCCAGTGTCAGTCTGCAGCCGAATGGCCTTCATTGTCTAGGGAAAGAAAAATAAGGGCAAATAATGCATGATTAAGGCGATGCCTGTGAGTGGTAAATACAAGTGCAGAAGCATTAAAGCGGGTTAGCCAAGTCTTTAGGTAAGGTGGGCACGTTCCACAATGCCTGAGGCTTGTATGGAATTCCAGTAGTATGACAAATTTGCGAGGAAGCACAAAACTGTTTAAACTTGGCACTGGTATATGCAGGACAATTATCTTTTTTTTAATATGTATTGGTTTACCCATTACGGAAAACACTGAAACAAGATGAGAAAGGACATCTTTGATAGCCTCTCCAGAATGTGGTGATGCAAAAATAAGGCCGCTGAAGGTATCTACAGAAACGTGTATATATTTGGTTTTTCCAAATTCAGAAAAATGAGTAACATCCAATTGCCAAAACTGATTGGACAGTAATCTTCGGGGGTTAACTCCCAAGTGTTGAATGGGGAGGGAGACAGGGCAACCAGGGCATGCTTTTACTATTTCTCGTGCCTGTTGCCTGGTAATTTTACATAGTTATCGAAGGTTCTGGGAATTTAGATGGTGAAGATTGTGTAAATCCGTGGCCTTTTGAATGGAGCCAACAAAAATTGAAAAGATGAAACGAGTTGCTGCATCAGCTTTGGCATTACCTTGTGTTAGAGGGCTGGGAAGATCAGAGTGTGCCCTGATGTGTCCTAAGAAAAATGGGTGTTGTCTGGCCTGAATTAGCTTCTGAAGCTGGTGAAACCGATGGGCCACATTGGAAGAAGCCTTAATGGTGGGTGAAATCTGAAGCAGGGGCACAGAATGAGCAATGTAGGCACTGTATGTATAAATATTAACAGGATTATCAAGAAATGTTTTAAAAACTTGTGTTATGGCAAACAATTCCACAAACTGTTGTGACTGATAGACAGTATCAAAGGTGTTAGGTTGGTTATTGACAACAAAGACTGCTCGGCCATTACTGGACCCGTCTGTAAAGACAGTAAGGACTTGAGGAATGGGAGCCTTTTGAGTAATTTTGGCAAAAATAAATGGATGTAACTGGACAAAATATAAAAGGGGGTCATTGGGGAGGTGGTTATCAATTGTTCCCAAAAAGCCTAATAAGGCAATACGCCATTCATTCTCTGTCTGTAGTAAAAATTGGGTTTGGTCTTTACTATATGAAATTAAAATATTATCATGGTCTTTGCCAAAATGTTGTCGAGATAGCAAACAACATTTAAAAATAATAGAAGCTACCTGAGCAAGAAAAACAGTAATAACCTTGGAGAATGTGGTGGGTAAATGGACCCAAAGCAAAGGCAGCCTTTATTTCTAAAATGTGTATTTCGCTGCCGAAATATTCCTGTGGGTGTATGAGGAGTGTGTAAAATAACCAGAACCAGAGGAAGGTTATAAGAATGTTCTGTAAAAAACTGTTTGGCAATGGCTTCTGTGACTTGGTTTAATGCCTGTCATGCCTCGGGAGTAAGCTTTTGAGGGGAGGAGGGGTGGGAATCACCTCTCAAAAATATCATTAAGGGACAAAAGTATACAAGTGGGTAATTTTAAATATGTTTTTAGCCATTGAATATTCCCCAGTAATTTTTGAAAATCATTAAGGGTGTGAAGATGGTCCACCCATAGTTGTATCTTAGGAATTTGGATCTGATTATCTTGAAGTTTAAGGACCAAATAGGTATAACAGTCCTGTGTTTTAACCTTATTAGGAGCTATCTGTAGTCCCAAGGTAGTGAGGATTTTGTAAAGGTCCAAGTAACAATTATTAAGGTCATGGTTATTAGGTGCAGCAATTACAAATCATCCATATAATGTAAAATATAAATTTGTGGCCATAGCTCTCTCACAGGGTCTACTGCTTGAGCAACATATTTTTGGCAAAGACTAGGGCTGTTGGCCATACCTTGGGGAAGAACCTTCCATTGAAATCTCTGCATAGAGCCCTGAAAATTAAGGTGAGGGAGACTAAAGGCAAAATAGTGTCTATCCTCAGGATGTAAAGGAATGGTAAAAAAAAAAACAATCTTTTAAGTCAATAATCATTTTACAATAGTTTTTGGGAATAGCCACTGGTGTGGGAATGCCTGGCTGTAGTGCTCTTATTCAGCACATAGGTTTATTAATGGCACACAAATATTGTAAAAGGCACCACTTGCCTGATTTTTACTTGATAACAAAAATTGGAGTATTCGATGGTGAGGTTGAGGGCTCTACATGGCCAGCTGCCAGCTGTTCCTGCACTAACATGGAGGCAGCCTCCAAATTTTCTTGGGTAAGGGACCATTGATCCAACCACACAAGAGTCTGAGTCTCCCAAATAATTTTATCTCCATGGGGTACAGGAGAGTCAGAGACTGACACTAAAAATCCGAATACCCAAGTCCATATGTATTTCTTTTTTGTATGGGTTTTATTGGCTCAACCAGTCCTTGTCTCAGTCTCCCAAGGCCTATACCAGGGACAAAATAAATACGAAGCATTTGATGAGTCACCATGGAATTGGGACTGGCATGAATAACTTCCATTTGACTCAAAATATCTCGGTCCCATAGGTTAACAGGGAGGTCAGGAACAATGAAAGGAGTGACAATTCCCTTATTATCCTCTTTATCAGTCCAGCTAAGAGCCGTAGAGCTGACCAGAGGATTTTTTGACTGTCCTATCCCTTTAAGGTCAGTCAAGGATGGGGTGAGGGTCCAAGCTGATGACCAATATTTTTGAGAAATAATTGTGGCATCAGCTCCAGTATCTAGAATTCCTTGGAATTCCTTTCCTTCAATAAGTAAGGAAATGGTGGGTCTATTTTGAGAAACGGGTTGAACCCAATTTACATCAGAGCAGCCCAAGGAGGCAGTCCCCTGCGGTAGGTTTGGGTGGTAAAGTGCCTCCTGGATTCAAGGGAAGAAGTATTAATTGTGCAAGACTTGTTCCTGCTGGGATGGCCAAAACTCCATTAATAGCTGTGGCCAGTATTTTTTTTCTCCAGTGAAGTCATTATAATTAATGCCATGGAAGACCTGAACACCATGTAAGTTAGTAGAGGCTCTTCCAAAAATAAGGGCACAGATATGAGATGGAGGGGGACCCATAATTCCAGTGGGTATTATCTGGGGTCCTTGCATTGAGTCTAATATAGTTTCAGTGGTGGCACAGATGTCCAATCCTGCGCTGCCTGGAGTGGCTAGTTGGAGGGAAGCAATTGTGGTGAAGAATTTTGAGGTAGGTTGGGAGTTTGGAAGGGAAAAAATATTATTTCCCCTGGTTTTGTCTTGGGGGATGTCGTGGCCCGGGGCTGGCCCCGCAGGGAGTTTCCCAAGAAGCAGGAAAAAATAGGCTGTCTGAGGGCATTTGTCTTAGATCTACACTCACTGGCCCAGTGATGACCTTTACCACATCTAGGGCAAAGGGTAGCTTGGGGCGGTATAGCCCCAGTTGAAGGAGATGCTATTCCTAGGCTTTCTTTGCCTGTCGGACACTTGCGTGCAAAATGGCCAGGTTGTTTACAAGTAAAGCAAGTACGTGAGCCAGGATTGTGAAAGGTCTTGGTAAAGGTGGCACCTAGGGCAAGACCCATGGCATGAGCTGCACCTACCCCTGCATAGAGTCTAATAAAGTCAGAAAGTTTCCCTTTATCCTTATGTGGTTGAAGAACATCCTGACATGCCGGGTTGGCGTTTTCAAAGGCAAGATGTTTTACAAAAGAGCTTTTGTTTTCACTTGGTCCAAGCAAGCATTCCACAACTAGGTTAAGCCTGGGAACAAAGTCGCTATAAGGCTCGTCGGGCCCATGTCGAATTTTTGCCAGGGAAGTGGTAGGCGAGGCTTTTGAGGGAGGTGTCTCCAAGCATGTAAGCCAGCCATCTGAATCTGCATCAAAAGTCCAGCAGGGAAATGTGCCTGTTTAGTTTTAGTGTCAAAAGGCTCATTGTCCACTAGCTTAACATAAGTCCCGGACTTAGAGGAGGCCTTAGTTAAAATTTTTTGAGCAGTTTCCCGACAGTGCTCTTTGAAATCTGCATTCCATAACAGAAAGTCTCTGGCACTGAGGGTAGCTTGGTCTAAAAATTTCCAATCATTGGGAGTAAGTCATTGTGTGCTGTGGCTTTCTAATAAAGCCAACATGTAGGGTGCAAAGGGGCCATAGTGAGCACAAGCCTTTTTAAGTTTTTCAGGAAAATGCAGGCTTAATTTTTTTGTAGACTCTGGGTTCCTGCCTGCCTAGGGCTGAACTCCTCATCCTCTGAGTCCTGATCTCCTTATTCCATTTCTCCGCTTCCTCCTCTTGATCCTCGTCTAAGTCTTTGACCTCAGCCTGGGCAGGCTTATCTATCTGACTGGTGGTGACTGGGAAGGCGAGCACAGGTTGATGGAGTGGCTTCGCCTTTGTATTAGACCACTGTAGGCCAGTTACTTTGACTCCATACCTAAGGCTAATGAACAGAGCTCAGAGTGAAGGGATCTTAATTCTTTTAAAGGTTGGATCTGTTCCTGTCTATGTTGGAAGGATGCTCACAAAGGAGCCAGTTTAGGCAAGGGAAGTGGGGAACAAATATCTTGGTTGGGCATTTGTACCCTGAAGGGCCAGAGCACAAAAGGCAGGAGGGATATAGGAGGGGTTGGATGTGTAAGTCCTATAGGTTGTGGCAGGGTCTTGAGAGGTGCAGGGTCTTCTGAATGGTAGCGAGCTGCTTCCTTCTCCAAGGTAGCCTCCTCTACAGGGGTCAATGAGTCTCCGGAATTTAAAACTGGATAAAGGCAGTTGGTAACCATTGGAGCCTTAATCATTAGGGTGGTATTTTGAGGGGGACCAGGAAGGTTCCCATGGTCCTGGGGAGCCTGAGAAGGGTCTATGTCTATACTAACTGATGGGCATGCCGAGGGGATACGAGAAGTATTTGCATAGCCTCTTCCCCAACCTCGACAAGTTTTAAGGTACCATTGTCAAAGGGTGAACTTATAAGAATTTCATTAATTAAGTTCCAGTAAGAAAAGGTGGGAACAGGCACTTTTTCTGGGCCAAAGGATTCATAATAATCTTTTAAACAGTCTCCTACTCCAAGCCATCTTTTACCATCAATGGTCCTTTCAAGAGGAAACCATGGACACTGCTCTCTTATGTATGAAAAAAAAAATTAAGTCTTTTTTCTAAACACGCGCCCCCATGTCTGCAAGGACTCCTTGTAGCCTGACAAAAACAAATCATGTGACGAAACTGCTTGTCCCATAGTGGGTCAATCACCGTGCGTCATCCCCACGCTCCTCCTGGATCTGTCTCTCGGTGGTGTCTTCTGCAGTTATTGCAAGCTCCGCTTGACCAAATCTTCCAGGAGGACGGGGTCCCCCTCAATCAAAAGCTCAAGCCCCAGTCGGTGGGCGCCAGATGTCCCAGCCGGCAGGACACATCAACGTGGGCAGCGAACCTAGATAGGGTGGAATGAAGGGACAAGAGACACGAGAGATGACAGCAAGACAGGAGTTCTGATCAAGCTGCAAACTTTTATTGTTCACACAGGGGTATTTGTATGCTGGATGTGGGAAATCTCTCTTATCGGCAGTTCCTAGATGTCTTCACAAGATGAGATAACCTCAGGAAGTTTCAGAAAGACAGATGGCCGCAGGATGTCTCAGGGAGACAGATGGCTACAGGATGTCTCTGAGACAGGATGTCTCCTGGTGGCTGTTTCTTGTAAGTGTCAGGCTATTCTTTGAAGGAGAATAGAATTCCTTCTACCTCTGACAGTCAGGGATTCAGTATTTCGAATAGAAAATTGTAAAATGAATCCAATGTTTATGCAAATATGTGCTACCCAAAAGTCTTCCCACTCTCATTCAGAACAATGCCTTGACATTACCTTCACCCCAAGTAAGACACAATAAGATAAGAAAAGTTAGAAAATCTGTGAATACACATCTGGAATGGAAAATTCTCAGTAGTTAACAACCTTGGAGGTGGTAGAGGTGTTTCGAAAAGTAAGGTACATGGTAAAAACTCCACAAACATGGAGCTCTGTTGGCCTAAAGATTTCTTGAGAAACTGCCTCTGAGGTTGGGCACTTGAAATATATGTTGTTGTCAGGAGTTTTAACTTCCTTTGTAGTGAGACCATCAAATCTGGGTCTGCATCTGTGTAACCTGGAGCAAGTGGTTTCTTATTTTCCAATAAACATGAGGCAGCAGGGCTGAATTCTCTCTTTGTAGGTAATTTGTTGCCATTTGGGGGCAAAGTGTCTCCCAGTGTGAACTTTGAAGCCATTTGGTCTTCCTCTACTTTTCATGGTGTTTCTTGCAGCTGCATTGGGAGTTTGGTATTTGCTTCACGAAATATGAAGAGGTCAACTAGGACAGAGTGCTGGAGGGAGTTCTGTCACGTGTGTTGGTTAAGGGTCTGCAGGAGAGTGCACCAACCAGGCTTCTATCCCACATAGCTTGCCCCCTTGACAATAGCAATCTGATTCTAAACATTGCCCTGAAACCTCTCCGTATAACAAGATGCCTTTACATACAAGGGTATGGGGGCTGCACCATGTCAGTCACAAACCATTTGGAAGCCAATGGCAGATCCACATGACCCCATCACAGATGTTTTAACAAACACCTACACTCCACTGCTCTAGGCCGACTACTCATCGGGCTCCAAATTACTGGCATCTCTGTTCTACATGATTTTCATGAAACCCAGTCAATCAAGGCATTGTCTGGTACACTCATGATCATCTATAAGACATCCAAAGGTTCTCCACTGACACCTGCTAATGGGAATTTCAAAAATTTAATTGTATTTATCTAGCCTTTTTTCAAGGATGAAGTTTGAGGCACTGTGGGGTTTAATTCATTCAGGAACCATGAAATGGAGAGGAAGCTTATTTCAATGAAATATCTGGAGAATTCTAACAGGCAATGATTCCCAACGACAGGATAAAAGGTCACATTAAGCCAGGCATTTGAGGTCTACAATGTGTGATCCTTTTGTGCTTTGACTTGCAACTATGGCTGCCAATTCTTTAAAAATAAAATCATGTGATATTCTTCCTGAGATTCCCAGTGCTCTGTGGAAACCCACCCTGGGCCTTGATCTCAGTTTCCAAGGGCGACTCTCATGCGTGGCCTCCTAAAATCCCAACACAATACATGGCAATACTTCTTTGAGGTCAGTTCCATAACTCAGTTTCTAAGGGGAATCACACCAGTGTTCAAGCCCAGGTGGACCCAGTCATCTCTTCCAAGGGCCACAAAAATGACCACTATTAAAACCAAAACACTCCCACATGGCCCTCATCTTCTTCCATATAGACACTAATCATAACCTCAGGCTGTAGGTTTCCATGAGGGCCAAAGCCAAAGACAGTATCCAAAATAAGGTCCCTTTCCCCCATTTGCTTAAAGTCAGTGTGGCAGGGAGACCCTTCCTGTGAACCAGAAGTGATCAAAGAGGCCTGCCCTTAATACTGCTCTGATTCTCCATTTTGTGGCCTAATTACTGTGGGGTTTAGATTCCTTATGTTAATTGGGGTCATGAGAAAACCCAAGCACCTATGGCCTAGCCTCTGTTGTGATTTGAAGAACTCATTTGACCCAAAGGATCCCTATTCTCAAAGATGGATGTCAGGAACCTTACAGAGGTAGGTGAGAGACTTCATCCACAATGACTGCTCTTATGGGTATTTTGGTTTTGGATGCACACATGGGATTTTTTTAGATCCATTAGGTGCTGAGAATCTAAGCCACAACCTCACACAGGGCCAAGAAGCTGATTCAGACACATCCCTTTCCAAAGCAATTAAGCAAAGAGCCAAAGGTGATGCCCATTCATTTCCATTTGAAAACTCTTCAGTCTTCACAAAGGGGTGGCCTGAGGCAAAGATTTTCCTGACTTTAAGGGCAATAGTACAATAGGTAAGCAAAAGGCCCAAAGCAGGGTTTCTCCACTGAGACTTTCCTGATCACACTGATATCTGAGTTTTCTGAGATGCTCACCATTGCCTTCAGCTATCCAGTACATGGCCATGCCACAGAGCTTAAAGGTGGTACATATCTTGGACACAAAACCATGAGCCTATTCTGGAGTTTGGCCAAAATTCAGAAAGAAAATAGGATCTTAGAAGATATTAGGAGTGGCCGATCCATATGGCAAGCCGTAGACCATTCATAAATAGGACAGGATGAACGCTGGTAAGATTTCTACTAGATAGGACATATGTATTGATGCGCTCTCTTTTCTAATGTCTGCAACCACGGACACAGTGGGATACACAGACATAGAAACACTCGCCTTGTCAAAAGACTTACTAGAAACAATTCACACCAAACCAAACAAAACGACTTTCCTACCTATTCTCAGAACATGAGACAAAACCACAAACCCACACCCACACCCACACCCACACAGATCCCCAAGTAGGTCTGTGAAAATATGGAGTGTCCTTTGACTGGTGGGCCATAATATATTCCCCCATAATGGGCTGTTCTCTCTCAGATCTGGTCTCCGTGTCCAACTCTGTGAAGCTGTTAGGAGCCAGCGGTGAGCCACTACCTTCTTTCTCAGGAAAGGCCCCTCCTCAGACCTTCCTGGCATTAGGCCATCCTCACATCAGTAGGTACCAAGAAAGACTGTCTCTGTCCTTGGAAAATCCAAACAAGTTTGACCACTGGGACATGAACTGGGACTGGCTCTGGGTGCCTGACTTCCTGTATCCCAAGTTCAGAGAGTTCCATCACCAAGGAAGTGAGGTGAGATCACTTCCTTCAGGAACTAAATGAGGTCACTGCCTTGGCAACAACTTTGTCCTAAAAGTTGCTTCTAAGCGTCCCATGAGATGGAGGATGCACCTACTCGCTCTGACATTTTCACAAGTTAGAATGGTATATCAACCATAGGCACCCGGGAACAGCTCTCCACACAGGCCTGGTTTGGTCCATCTTCTCTACATTAAGATGAAAGAGGCTGATTCAGACACATCCCTTCATCCTGACCAGGTTGTTTACCATGGAAGTTGACTTTTCCTCCCTCAGGTCCTTCATAGCTGCCTACATCTTCTCCATGGATCATTTCTGCATGGACCTTCGAGGTTCTCAGCAGGTGGAAGTTTCCCTACACTCCTGTATTGTAAGACCAACTCTGTCCCTGCTTTTCTGTAAAGTTAGATTGACGGAACAGTGTATGGTTAGTGTAATAACAGGTTCGATTTGGGTTAGGAATCATTCTGCGCGATGAATAATGGTATTGGGAACCTGCGATATTTATTAAATTATATTGGTAAAATATATGTATGAAAACAGAAATCTAGGATTTGAAGCCCAGAAGGGCATTGGGCCCTTGATTGGGATAAGTAGTGTTGAATTAGGTTCTGCACAGTTGTCTCAGATAAATCCATTTACAATGGCATAGGACCTTGTACATTGGATGATTGAATGAGGAAGAGAACATCCAGTCAAAAAGGGATAGTCGGTACGAATAGGTAGATAGTCGGTAGGTTTAGGAAGAAGAGTGAGTACAGGATGTGGACGGAAATTTCTTTTTTTTTTTTTATTGGTTGTTCAAAACCCTACAAAGCTCTTGACATATCATATTTCATACATTAGCATACATTAGCTTCAAGTGAGTTTTGAACTCCCTTTTTTTTCCAAGTACAGATTGCAGAATCACATGGGTTACACATCCAAATTTTTACATCATACCATACTAGTAACTGTTGTATTCTGCTACCTTTTCTATCCTCTACTATCCCCCCTCCCCTCCCCTCCCATCTTCTCTCTCTACCCCTTCTACTGTAATTCATTTCTCACCTTGTTTGTTTTCCCATTCCACTTACAACCTCTTATATGTAATTTAGTATAACAATGAGGATCTCCCTCCGTTTCCATGCAATTCCCCTTTTCTCTCCCTTTCCCTCCCACCTCATGTCTCTGTTTAATGTTAATCATTTCTTCCTGCTCTTCCTCCCTGCTTTATTCTTAGTTGCTCTCATTATATCAAAGAAGACATTTGGTATTTGTTTTTTAGGGATTGGCTAGCTTCACTAAGCATAATCTGCTCTAGTGCCATCCATTTCCCTGCAAATTCCAAGATTTTGTCATTTTTTAGTGCTGTGTAATACTCCATGGTGTATAGATGCCACATTTTTTTAATCCATTCATCCATTGAAGGGCATCTGGGTTGGTTCCACAATCTAGCTATTGTAAATTGTGCTGCTATGAACATCGATGTGGCAGTATCCCTGTAATACACTCTTTTAAGGTCTTCAGGGAATAGTCCGAGAAGGGCAATAGCTGGGTCAAATGGTGGTTCCATTCCCAGCTTTCCCAGGAATCTCCATACTGCTTTCCAAATTGGCCGCACCAATTTGCAGCCCCACCAGCAATGTACAAGAGAACCCTTTTCCCCACATCCTCGCCAGCACTTGTTGTTGTTTGACTTCATAATGGCTGTCAATCTTACTGGAGTGAGATGGTATCTTAGGGTGGTTTTGATTTGCATTTCTCTGACTGCTAGAGATGATGAGCATTTTTTCATGTACTTGTTGATTGATTGTATGTCCTCCTCGGAGAAGTTTCTGTTCAGGTCCTTGGCCCATTTGTTGATTGGGTTATTTCTTATCTTATTGTCTAATTTTTTAAGTTCTTTGTATATTCTGGATATTAGGGCTCTATCTGACGTGTGAGGAGTAAATATTTGTTCCCATGATGTAGGCTCCCTATTTACTTCTCTTATTGTTTCTTTTGCTGTGAAAAAACTTTTTAGTTTAAGTAAGTCCCATTTGTTGATTCTTGCTATTAACTCCTGTGCTATGGGTGTCCTATTAAGGAATTTGGAGCCCGACCCCACTATATGTAGATCGTAGCCAACTTTTTCTTCTATCAGACGCAGAGTCTCTGATTTGATATCAAGGTCTTTGATCCATTTTGAGTTAACTTTTGTGCATGGTGAGAGGAGGGGGTTCAGTTTCATTTTGTTGCATATGGATTTCCAGTTTTCCCAACACCATTTGTTGAAGATTCTATCCTTCCTCCATTCCATGCTTTTAGCCCCTTTATCAAATATAAGATAGTTGTAACTTTGTGGATTGTTCTCTGTGTCCTCTATTCTGTACCATTGGTCCACCCGCCTGTTTTGGTACCAGTACCATGCTGTCTTTGTCACTATTGCTCTGTAATATAGTTTGAAATCCGGTATTGCTATACCGCCTGATTCGCACTTTCTGCTTAGAATTGCTTTTGCTATTCTGGGTCTTTTATTTTTCCATATGAATTCCATGATTGCTTTATCTATTTCTACAAGCAATGCCTTTGGGATTTTGATTGGCATTGCATTAAACCTATATAGAACTTTTGGTAATATCGCCATTTTGATGATGTTAGTTCTGCCTATCCATGAACAGGGTATATTTTTCCATCTTCTAAGATCTTCTTCTACTTCTCTCTTTAGGGTTCTGTAGTTTTCATTGTATAAATCTTTCACTTCTTTTGTTAGGTTGATTCCCAAGTATTTTATTTTTTTTGAGGATATTGTGAATGGAGTGGTTTTCCTCATTTCCATTTCAGAAGATTTGTTGCTGATATACAAGAATGCCTTTGATTTATGCGTGTTGATTTTATATCCTGCTACTTTGCTGAATTCATTTATTAGTTCTAGTAGTTTTTTTGGAGACCCTTTTTGGTCTTCTATGTATAAAATCATGTCATCCGCAAATAATGATAATTTAAGTTCTTCTTTTCCAATTTTTATGCCTTTAATTTCTTTCGTCTGTCTAATTGCTCTGGCCAGTGTTTCGAGAACTATATTGAATAGAAGTGGTGATAGAGGGCATCCCTGTCTTGTTCCAGATTTTAGAGGGAATGCCTTCAATTTTTCACCATTCAGAATGATGCTAGCCTGAGGCTTAGCATAGATAGCTTTTACAATGTCAAGGTAATTTCCTGTTATCCCTAGTTTTTCTAATGTTTCGAACATCAAGGGATGCTGTACTTGTCAAATGCTTTTTCTGCATCTATCGAGATGATCATATGGTTCTTATCTTTAAGTCTATTGATGTGGTGAATAACATTTATTGATTTCCGTATATTGAACCATCCTTGCATCCCAGGGATGAATCCTAATTGATCATGGAGCACAATTTTTTTGATGTGCCTTTGTATCCGATTCGCCAGAATTTTATTGAGGATTTTTGCATCTAGGTTCATCAGGGTTATTGTTCTGAAGTTTTCTTTCTTTGATGTGTCTTTGTCTGGTTTCGGAATCAACGTGATGTTGGCCTCATAGAATGAATTTGGAAGAGCTCCCTCTTTTTCTATTTTCTGAAATAACTTGAAAAGTATTGGTATTAATTCTTCTTTAAAAGTTTTGTAAAACTCCGCTGTATACCCATCTGGTCCCGGGCTTTTCTTGGTGGGTAGTCTCTTGATTGCTTCTTCAATTTCATCCATTGGTATTGGTCTGTTCAAATTGTGTGTATCCTCCTTACTCAGTCTGGGCAAATCATATGTCTTAAGAAATTTATCGATGTCTTCACTATCTTCTATTTTATTGGAATATAGGTTTTCAAAATAATTTCTAATTGTCTTCTGAATTTCTGTAGCATCTGTTGTGATATTGCCTTTTTCATCCTGTATGTTAGTAATTTGAGTTCTCTCTCCTCTTCGTTAGCATGGCTAAGGGTCTGTCAATCTTGTTTATTTTTTCGAAGAACCAACTTTTAGTTTTGTTGATTTTTTCAATAGTTTCTTTTGTTTCAATTTTGTTGATTTCCGCTCTGATATTAATTATTTATTGCCTTCTGCTGCATTTGCTGTTGTTTTGTTCATCCTTTTCTAGGGCTTTGAGATGAAGTGTGAGCTCATTTATTTGTTGGTTTTTCCTTTTTTTGAGGAATGACCTCCAGGCGATGATGGTTAGGGTAATAACAGGTTCGATTTCGGTTAGGAATCATTCTGCGTGATGAATAATGGTATTGGGAACCTGTGATATTTATTAAATTATATTGGTAAAATATATGTATGAAAACAGAAATCTAGGATTTGAAGCCCAGAAGGGCATTAGGCCCTTGATTGGGATACGTAGTGTTGAATTAGGTTCTGCATAGATGTCTCAGATAAATCCATTTACAATGGCATAGGACCTTGTACATTGGATGATTGAATGAGGAAGAGAACATTCAGTCAAAAAGGGATAGTCGGTACGATTAGGTAGATAGTCGGTAGGTTTAGGAAGAAGAGTGAGTACAGGATTTGGACGGAAATTTCTTTAGCAATAGGGTTTCAGTTAGAGAGTGAATGTAAATGTCAGCACAAATGAAAATTCAGTCACAATGATGAACTTTGAAAAATATGTAGAAAAGCAGATAATAATAGAGACTTTACAAAATCAGGCAAAGTATAAAGTGAGTGATAGGATTAGACATTTTGTACACTGTTGAGTTTGAATATATAATCTTAAGAAGAAACAAATATGCAGTGACCATTAGGATTGACATTTGAGAGCATTAGGAAACCTGGACATGGATGCTTTTAGTAATCCATGTTCACTTTCATTTTAGGCTTTGGTACAATCATAAGTGTGACCTTTGCATTTTTTGTCCAGAATATTACTGTCATAGAATGTATATGTGGATCAGATGACATGAGCATTTCTTCAAGCATTTCTGGAAGTAATGTTTTCAAGACCTATAAATTACTATTGGGGGTAAAAGAGGTGTACCCTGTGTCCATGAATATAGACATAATGCATGAATAGACCACATTTTGAATAAATAATTTAACTTTTCCCACTTTAAATAATGGATTGAATTAATATATGAAATATTATAAGAAATCTTGTATTGATATAATATCATTCATTCCAACCAGTAATACATCTATATGTAATATTAGGGTTATGATTATCATGAAAGGTGTGTGAGTATTGCTTCAAAAGTGATCATGGAAATCTAAATTAATGTGTTTGGAAAGAAGTCTCATAAAAAGACCAGTCAAGAAACATGGAGGAATACATGTGATCTGAAGAAGAAAATGATTGAAAGTGAAACAAATGCCTATAAACTTGCGAACTTGTGGATGAAATATATATCCCATGATGTGAATAAATTGAAGAAATAGTAATGTACCAGTGTTGAATAAAATGAACATCCAAATACACATCATGTCCCATAGGAATCTACTTGCATTGATGTTAAACTAGGTCAGTTACTGTAGAAATATTAGGATTTGTATGCACCATTCACTAAAGTTAGTTTTCAGTACTAAGAAACAAATATGTATATCAGGAGAATGAATATTTTGAGAAAACTCTTGAGAAAATTTGATTATAAATCCACATACTTGAATATGAATAAGTTAAGGGAGTGTATAATAAGACACATATTTCATATTTTGAAAAATCTGGAGAATATATATATATATATATATATATATATATATATATATATATATATATACACACACACACAGACATTAAAAATAGCATAATATATGCTATATGAAATTCACCATAAAATTTATATCATCCAGAGATCCAAAAATATTTATTTTATTTAACATGGATTTATGTATAATGTTGTTCAACTAGGAAGCTCACGCATAGGTTGAATTTTCAGTTCTAAAGCGTTTAGGAGGAGTGATCTCTTAAAATTTGTATCTGCCAAGTCAGCCACTTCACAAAAATGTACGTGTGGTATCAGGTAAGATTCTATAATTGCATGTAAAAATACATGTGCTGAATAGACTACAGAGACAGGGAAAAAGGAATTCACATATTTGTTAACTTTAAAACACATGGAGAAATATTTTAACAAATAATTGACTAGATTTATAACTCCTACCCTAAATAATGCAAAAGGCAATTCCACTATACACCATGCCTTCTCTGAACTGCTTGTATTTCTATTTTTTTTGGTTTATTTTTCTCCATCTTATTAGGATTAGTTGTCAGAGTCTAGTAGGGTAAGTGTTAGTGTGAGGTATTCAGTATTTTGAAAGGAAAATTGGAAAATGAATCCAATGTGTATGTAAATATGTGGTACACAAAAATCTTCCCACTCTCATCCAGAACAATGCCTTGACATTACAATCGCGCAGAGTAAGACACAATTAGAAGAGAAGAGTTAGAAAATCTGTGAATAAATATCTGGAATGGAATATGCTCAGGAGTTCACAACCTTGGAGGAGGTAGAGGAGATTCCAAAAGTAAGGGACAGTGTAATCATTCCAAAAACATGGAGCTCTGCTGGCGTAAAGACTTCTTGAGAAACTGCCTCTGAGGGTGGGCACTTGAAATATATGTTGTTGTTGGGAGCTTCAGCTTCGTTTGTAGTGAGACCATCAAATCAGCGTCTTCATCTATGTGACCTGGAGGACATGGTTTCTTATTTTCCCTGAACATGAGTCAGCAGTGCTGAATACTCTCTTTGTAGGTAAACTGTGGACACGAGGGGCTAAGTGTATCCACATGGGCCTGTGAAGCTATTTGGTCATTCTCCACTTTTCGTGGTGTTTCTTGCTGCTGCACTGGGATTTTGGTATTTGCTTCAAGAAATACAAAGAATTCAACTGTTACTCTGTGCGTGAGGGGGTTCTATCACGTGTGGTGGGTCAGGGTCTGCAGGAGAATGCACCTAACAGGCTTATATCCCACATAGTTGCCCCCTTGACCATAGCAACCTGATTCTAAATATTTCCCTAAAACCTCTGCATATAACAAGATGCCTTTACATTGAAGGGACTGCTGGCTGCACCACATCAGTCACAAGCCATTTGGAAGCCAAAGGCAGATCCACATGACCACACCGCAGATGTTTTATCACACACCTGCCCACCAATGCTCTAGGCCCACTCCTCAGCAGGCTCCAACTTCCTGGCATCACTGTTCTGCACAATTTTTATGAAAACCAGTCAATCAAGGCACTGACTGTTATTCTTATGATCGGCCACAGGATATCCAAAGAATCTCCAGTGCCAACTTGTCATGGGAATTTTAAAAATTTCATGATATATTGACCTAGCCATTTTTCAAGGATGAAGTTGGAGGCATTCTGGAACTATTAAATGGTGAGGAAGCTCATTTCAATGAAATATCTGGAGATCTCTCACAGGAAAGACTTCCCAAAGAGTGGCCAAAAGGTCACATGAATCCAGGAACATTGAGGTCTACAATGTGAGGTCCATGTGTGTTTTGACTCTCAACAATGGTTGCCAAGTTTTTCAAACAAAATCATGTGATATCCTGGCTGAGATTTCCAGTGCTCTGTGAATAACTACCCTGTGCCTAGATCTCAGTTTCCAAGGGCGACTCTCATGCCTGGCCTCCTAAAATTCCAACACTATTCATGGCAATACTTCTCTGAGTTCAGTACGAGAACTCAGTCTTTATGCAGAATCCCACCAAAGTTCAAGCCAAGGTGGACCATGTAATCTCTACTAACCGCCACAAAAATGACTACAATTAAAACCAAAACACTCCCACATGGCCCTCATATTCTTCCATACAGACACTCATCATAACCTCTGGCTGGAGGTTTCCGTGAGGGGTGCAGCCCAAGACAGTGTCCAAAATAAGCTTCCTTGCCCCTCATTTGCCTAAAGTCAGGGTGGCCTGGACACCCTTCCTGTGAACTAAGAGTGATCAAATAGGCCTGCCGTTTATTTTGCTCTGCTTCTTAAATTTGAGGCCTACTGATGGTGGGATTTAGATTCTTCATGTGAATTGGAGTCATGAGAAAACCCAATCACCTATGGGCTAGAATCTGCAGGGCTTTGAAGAACTTATTTGACCCAAAGGAGGCCTATTCTCACTTAATGGAGGTCAGGAACCTTACCACAGAAGGAGAGAGACTTCATCCACAATGATTGCTCTTTTGGACATTTTGCTTTTGGATGCATACATGGGATCTCTCTTTAGATCCATCAGGTGCAGAGAATCTAAGCCACAGAATTACACAAGGCCAAGAGGCTGATTAAGACATATCCCTTTCCAAAGCAATTAAGCAAAGAGCCACAGTTGATGCCCCTTCATTTGCAGTTGAAAACTTTTCTTCAGGCTTCAAAAAGGGTGGCCTGAGGCAAAGACTTTCCTGACATTCAGGGCAACAGAACATTAGGTAAGGAAAAGGCCCAAAGCATGGTTTCTCCACTGAGTCTTTACTGGTCACACTGATATCTGAGTTTTCTGAGATGCTCGCCATGCCCTTCATTTAACCAATACATGGCCGTGTCACAGAGCTTGGAGGTGGTACATATCTTAGACACAAAACCATGAGCCTATTCTGGAGAGTGGCCAGAATTCAGGAAGCAAACAGTAACTTAGGAAGATAGCAGGTGTTGCCGGTCCATAAGGCAAGCCGCAGTCCATTCATAAATTGGGAAGGATGAATGCTGGGAAGCTTTCTACTAGACAAGACTCATCCATTGATGCATTCTCTTTGCTAATGTCTACAACCACGGACACAGTGAGATACACAGACATAGAAACACTCGCCTTTTCATACGACTTTCTGGAAACACTTTACTCCAAACCAAACAAACCGCCTTTCAGACATATTCTCAGAGCATGAGAAAAAATCCACAAACCCACACCCCCAGACAGATAAGCACCTCCTTCCTCCAAGTAGGTTTGTGACTATCCGGAGTGTCCTCTGACTGATAGGCCATACTATGTTCCCCCGAAATGGCCTCTCCTATCTCATATCTGGTGTCCATGGCCAATTCTGTGAAGTTGTCAGGAGCCAGCAGTTAGCCACTGCCTTCTTTCTCAGGAAAGGCCCCTCTTAAGAGCTTTCCTGTCATTTGTCCATTCTCACATCAGTAGATACCAAGAAAGACTGACTCTGTCCTTGTTATATCAAACAAGTGAGACCACTAGGTCTGGGACTGAGACAGGCTCTAGGTGCCTGGCTTCCTGGATCCCAAGTTCAGAAAGTGCCATGAACAAAAAAGTGAGGTGAGGTAACTTCTTTCAGGAACTGAATGAGGTTACTGTCTTGGCAACCAGTTTGTCCTAACACATGCATCCAAGTGTCCCATGACATGTAGGCTGACCGTATTTCTGTGACACTTTCACAAGTTAGAATGGTATATCAACCATAGACACCTGGGAACAGCTCTCCACACAGGCCTCATTTGGTCCATCTTCTCTAGATTAAGAAGAGAGAGGCTGATTCAGACAAAAGCCTTCATCCTGACCAGGTTGTTTGGCATGGAAGATGACTTTTGATCTCTCAGGACCTTCATACCTGCCTACATCTTCTCCAGGGATCAATTCTGCATGGACCTTTGAGGTTCTCAGCAGGTGGACAATCCCCTACTTTCCTGTATTGTAAGACCAACTCTGTCCCTGCTCTTTTGTAAATGTAGATTGAGGGAACAGTTTATGGTTAGGGTTAATTACATGTTTGTTTTGGGTTAGGAATCATTTTGCTGGATGAATAATGGTATTGGGAATCTGTGATATATATAAGAACATAGAGTTGAAAAATATGTATGAAAACAGAAATGTAGTAAGATTTAAAGTCCATATTGGCATTGGGCCTTTGATTTGGATACTTAGCTTTGAATTACGTTCTGCAGTGATGTCTCAGATAAATTGATTATCAATGACATAGGACCTTGTACCTTGGATGATAGATTGTAGAAAAGAACATCCACTCAAACAGGGATAGTCCATAGGATTAGGAAGATACTCGGTAGGTTTTGCAAGAAGTGTGAGTACAGGATATGGACCAAAAGTTCTTTATCAATAGGGTTTCGGTAATAGAATGAATGTCAATGTCAGCACATGTGAAGAGTCAGTCACATAGGTAAACTGGGGAAAATATGTAGGAAAGGAAACATCAATAGAGACAGTAGGAAATCAGGCAAAGTATAAAGTGAGTGATAGGATTAGACATTTTAACAGGGTTGATGTTGACTATATAATCTTCGAAGAAACAAATATGTAGTCACCAATAGGATGGACATTTGAGAGAATTAGGCAACCTAGACATCAATGTTTTTAGTAATCCATGCTCCCATTCAATTTAGGCTTTTGTACAAACATATGTGTGATCTTTGCATTTTGTATCCAAAATAGTACTGTGATAAAATGTATACGTAGATCAGGTGACATAAGTATTTTTTCCACCATTTCAGGGAGCAATATTTTGAAGATGTATAAATTAGTATTGCGGGTACAAAGAGGTGTACCCTGTGTGTATGAATATAGAGATAATGCATGAATAGATGATACTGTGAATAAATAATATAACTGATTCCACTTTAAATAATGGATTAAATTGATATCTTAAAATTTATAAGAAATCTTATATTGATACACAGTCATTCATTCCTATCAGTTATACATCTAATGGTAATATGAGGGTTATGGTTTGTCATTAAGGGTGTGTGAGTTTTGCTTCAAAAGTAATTATGGAAATCGAAAATCATGTGTTTGTAAAGAAGTCTCATGAAGAGACTAGTCAAGAAACATGGAGGAATACGTGTGTTCTGAAGCAGGAAGTAATTGAAAGTGAAACAAATTGATATAAATTAGCGAACTTGTGGATGAAATATATATCCCATGATGTGCATAAACTGAAGAAATAGTAATGTACCAGTGTTGAATACAAATGAACGTCAAAATACATATCATGTCCCATAGGAATCTACTTGCATTGATGTTAAACTTGGTCAGTAACTGTAGAAATATTAGGATTTGTATGCATCATTCACTGAAGTTAGTTTTCAGTACTAGGAAACAAATATGTATTTCAGGTGGATGAATATTTCTGAGAATAATCTTGTGAAAAGTTGATAATAAATCCAGATACATGAACATGAATAAATTTTGGGAGTGTATAATAAGACACATATATTTCATATTTTCAAAAATCTGGAGAGTGTGTATATATATATATATATATATATATATATATATATATATATATAGATATAGATATAAATATAGATATAGATAGATATATAGATATATAGATATATAGATATACATATAGATACATATATATACATATGCCTATATATATACACACACACACACTCACACAGACATTAAAAAGTAGCAATATATATGCCAATCAAAATTTATTATGAAATATATATAATCCACACATCCCAAAATATACTTTTTACTGAACATGGATTTATATATAATTTTGTTCTGCTAGAAAGGTCACCAATAGTTTGAATTTTCAGTTCCAACAGCATTAAGAGGAGTGATCTCTTCTCACAATTTGCATCTGCCAAGTCAGCAACCTCTCAAGTATATACATGTGATACCAGGTAGGATTCTTTATGTGCATATAAAAACACATGTGCTGAATAGGCCACAGAGAAAGGGAGAGAGGAATTCACATATTTGTTAACTTTAAAAACACATGGAGAACTGTTTTAATTAAAAATTGAGTAGATTTATAATTCCTACCCTATATAATGCAAAAGGCAAGTCCAATTATACAACATGACTCCTCTGAACTGCTTGTATTTCTATTCTGTTTTGGTTATTATTCTCCATCATGTTAGGATTAGTAGTCAGAGTCTAGTGGGGTATGTGTTAGTGTCCAAAATAAGCTCTCTTACCCCTCATTTGCCTAAAGTCATGGGGGCCTGTACACCCTGCATTTGAACCAGGAGTGATAAAATAGGACTGCAGTTAATACTGCTCTGCTTCTCCATTTTGAAGCCTACTGCCTGTCAGGTATAGATTATTTATGTGATTTGGAATAATGAGAAAACCCAAGCACTTCTTTAGGGCTTTGAAGATTTCATTTGAACCAAATGATCCCTATTCTCACTTGATGTAGTTCAGGAACATAACAAAGGAAGGCAAGACACTTCATCCACCATAACTGATCTTTTTGCCATTTTGGTTTGGATGCACACATGGGATCTTTCTTTAGATCCATCAGGTGCTGAGAATCTAAGCCACAACCTCACACAGGTCCAAGAGGATGATTAAGACACATCCATTTCCAAAGAAACTAAGCAAAGAGCCACAGGTGATGACCATTCATTTTCATTTGAAAACTGTTTTCTTCAGGCTTCACAAAGGGGTGGCCTGAGGCAAAGACCTTCCCGACATTCAGGGCAACAGAAACATAGGTAAGAGAATGGCCCAAAGCAGGGTTTCTCCACTGAGAATTTCCTGGTCACACTGATATCTGAGTTTTCTGAGATGCTCGCCATTCCTTACCGCTATCAAGTACATGGCCATGTAACAGAGCTTGGAGGTGGTACATATCTTGGACACAAAACCATGAGCCTATTCTGCAGAGTTGCCAGAATTCAGGAAGAAAACAGGAACTTAGGAAGATAGTAGGTGTTGTCCCTCCATAAGGCAAGCTGCAGTTCATTCATAAATTGGGCAGGATGAATGCTGGGAAGCTTTCTACAAGACAGGACATATCCATTGATGCATTTTCTTTTCTAATGTCTACAACCACGGACACAGTGGGATACACAGGCATAGAATCACTCACCTTGTCAAAAGACTTACTAGAAACAGTCCATTCCAAACCAAACAAACTGTCTTTCCTACCTATTCTCAGAACATGAGACAAAACCACAAACTGACACTCACACTCACAAAGGCATCTCCTTCCCGCAAGTAGGTCTCTGACTATCTGGAGTGTCCTCTGTCTGTTGGGCCGTATTATGTTCCAATGAAATGTCCTGTCCTGTCTCAGATCTGTCTCCTTTGCAAACTCTGTGAAGTTCTCAGGAGCCAGCGGTGAGCCACTACCTGCTTTCTCAGGAAAGGCCCCTCTTCAGATCTGTCCTGGCATTTGGCAATCCTCACATCAGTAGATACCAAGAAATACTGACTCTGTCCTTGGTACATCCAGACAAGTGAGCCCACTGGGATTGGGACTGGGACTGGCTCTGGCAGCCTGGCATCTTGGATCCCAAGTTCAGAGAGTTACATCACCAAGGAAGTGAGGTAGGTCACTTTCTTCAGGAAATGTATGAGGTCACTACCTTGGCAATCACTTTGTTTTAACATTTGCTTCCAAGGGTCCCATGAGATAGAGGCTGCCCCTACTTTCGGTGACAATTTCACAAGATAGAATGGTATAACAAACATAGGCGCCTGGGAAAATCTCCCCACACAGGACTGGTTTAGTCCATCTTCTCTACATTTAGATAGAGAGACTGATTCAGACACATCCCTTCATCCTGACAAGGGGGTTTGCCATGCAAGATGACTTTTGCTCTCTCAACTCCTTCATAGCTGCCTACGTCTTCTCCAGGGATCATTTCTGCATGGACATTTGAGGATCTCAGCAGGTTTAAGAACCCCTACATTCCTGTATTGTAAAAGTAACTCTGTCCCTGCTCTTCTGTAAAGTTTGATTCAGGGAAGAGTGTATGGTTACGGTTAATAAAAGTTCAATTTGGGTTAAGAAACATTCCACGGCATGAATAATGGTATTGGGAACCTGTAATATTTACAAGAATGTAAAAGTGAAATATAAGAATGAAAACAGAAATCTAGGTAAGATTTGAAGCCCAGAAGGGCATTGGGCCCTTGATTGGGATACTTAGCTTTGAATTAAGTTCTGCAGAAATGTCTCAGATAAATCAATGTTCAATGGCATAGGACTTTGTACCTTGAATGATGGAATGTCAAAGAGAACTTCTAGTCAAAAAGGGATAGTCGGTATTATTAGAAAGATAGTCTGTCGGTTTAGAACTAAGAGTGAGTATAGGATTTGGACCAAAAGTTCTTTTGCAATAGGGTTTCTGGTAGAGATTGAATGTAAATGTGAGCACATGTGAAGAGTCAGTCACAATGATAATCTGGGGAAAATATGTAGGAAAGCAGATATCAATAGAGACATTAGGAAATCAGGCAAATGAAAAAGTGAGTGATAAGATTAGACATTTTCAACGGGCTTGAGGTTGAATATATAATCTTAGGAAGAAACAAATATGTAGTCAAGAATAGGATTCACATTTGAGAGCATTAGGCAAACTGGACATGGAAGTTTTTAGTAATCCATGTTCACTTTCCATTTAGGTTTGGTAAAATCATAAGTGTCACCTTTGCATTTTGTGTCCAGAATATTACTGTGATAAAATGTATATGTAAATCAGGTGACATGTGCATTTCTTCCACCATTTCTGGGAGCAATATTTTGAAGACGTATAAATTAGTATTGGGGGTACAAAGAGGTGTATCCTGTGTCTATGAATATAGAGATAATGCATGAAAAGACCATACTGTGAATAAATAATATAACTGGTTCCACTTTAAATAATGGATTTAATTGATATCTGAAACTAAGTAAGAAATCTTATATTGATATACAATCATTCATTCCAGCTAGTTGTACATCTAATGGTAATATTAGGGTTTGGTTTATCATGACGGGTGTATGAGTTTTGCTTCAAATGTGATAATGGAAATCGAAAATAATGAGTTTGGAAAGAAGTCTCATGAAAAGAGCAGTCAAGAAACATAGAGAAATACATGTGTTCTGAAGCAGGAAGTGACTGAAAGTGAAACAAATGCGTATAAATTAGCGAACTTGTGGATGAAATATATATCCTATGATGTGCATAAACTGAAGAAATAGTAATGTTCCAGTGTTGAATAAAAATGAATGTCAAAATACACATCATGTCCCATAGGAATCTGCTAGCCTTGATATTAAACTGGGTCAGTTACTATAGAAATATTAAATTTTTTTTTTGGTGTTATAATAGAATTTATTTTACCACTAGCATGCCACAGAATGTTGAGAAAAGAGCAATGGATTTTTAGTTATCGCACTAATAATCTAACATTTAATGACTCTTTTGGATAGTCTAGAAATTACATAAGGCTATGTAACATAATTTTTTTAATTTAACATTCATAAAAGCTTGGAGTTTTGGTAATATTTCTACTTTTTTATTTTTAATTTTTTCAGTTGTGATTGACCTTCATTTTGTTTATTTGTATGTGGTGCTTAGAATAGAACCCAGTGTCCCACACATGCTAGAAAAGCATGTTACCACTGAACCACAAACCCAGTCCCTCCACTTTTATCTTTACATCGAACATGCCTCTCCCTCATCTTTACTCACTTTCTTCCTCATTTTCCCCCTTCTCTCTCTTGCTTTTTCGTTTTCCTTTCATATCTGTTTTTCTCTCATGTCATTACAAACAGTAGTATGCTATGAAATTTAAATTTAAGACTGTTTTTTATAGTCATTGTTCTTTTCTTGAGAAAATTTAATAATTATAATCACCTGATAGATATATTAAAATAAATTTTTATACATATGTATCTATATTCATGCATATGCATTACATATTATATATATATATACATACATATACATTTAAAAGTACTTTGATTAGCCTGTTAAAAATAATATAGACCAAAACTTTCTTAATTCTCAAGCCTTCCAGAATTAACATCTTACAGTGAAAATCAAATAAACATATTTAAATAAACAGGTATCATTCTTTTTATCAATACTGATAATTTAAGGTTTTATATCACATTAAGCTATAATACGGCATATTAAATCTTATGAATTAGAAAAAGTTTTTTGAATAACCTATTATTTAAGGACCTTATGCACTGACATTTTAAAGGCTTTCTTGTGATTTCAATTTCTATCAATTGTGTATTAATTGCCAAATGCTTATTTTAGTACTTTTCATATTCATAATTGATATAAAGTCAATTGTTTAATTCTTCTTGTAAGTAATTACTTATTACAGTAGGGACATTATTAATAATTCTAAATCTGTATAAGAAAATAGTACAAAGATATTTTCATGCAAAATTAAGAATAATTGTGTGCTCTAAATGTCTGATTGTTGATACATATAACAAAGAGCTTTTGATGAGTCTCTTCCCCAGTAAAACATAAAATGCAAAGATATTGTTGGGTATATATGTGCAAATAAAGATAAAGAAAATACACATTATCAGCTAGAAACTATTAAATAAAAGGTGAAAACAACAATCCAACACATTGTACGAATTTGTCAGATGAGGTAGTATTCTGGAAGAATAGCCTAAGACTAGACCTGGTCCATGACAAAATATTCACGAAAAAAACATGAAATATGAAAAATATAGAAAATGCTATGAATTTTTCATGAAGATAGGTGAATTATCCTTTAATCTCAATTTATGTGCATTTTCAAAAGCCAATTTCCTGGTAAAATAAATTTGTGATAGTTACAACTAAACGAAACAAAGTTTCTGCTTAGCAAAATGAATGCATCTCAACCCATTTTTAGCTGATTTCTTCCCTCTCAATTTTAAACCGTTATTTATTTATTTATTTCTATTGGTTGTTCCAAACATTACAAAGCTCATGATATATCATCTTTGATACATTTGACTCAAGTGGGTTATGAACTCCCATTTTTTTCACAAATATGAATTTCAGAATCACATTGGTTACACATTCACATTTTTGAATAATAGCATATTAGTGACTGTTGTATTCTGCGACCTTTCCTATCCCCCACTATCCCCCTTCCCCTCCCCTCCCATCTTCCCTCTCTACCTCATCTGCTGTTGTTCAATTCTCTCTATTGTTTCCCCCCCATTTCCCCTCAAATCCTCTTATATGTAATTTTGTGTAACATTGAGGGTCTCCTACTATTTCCATATGCTTTCCCTTCTCTCTCCCTTTCTCTCCCCCAACTCGTCTTTGTTTAATGATAAACTTTTCCTCATGCTCTTCCTCGATGTTCTGTTCTTAGTTGCTCTTTTAATATCAAAGAAGACATTTGGCATTTGTTTTTTTAAGGATTGGCTAGCTTCGCCTAGCATAATCTGCTCTAATGCCATCCATTTCCATGCAAATTCTATGATTTTGTCATTTTTTAATGAAGAGTAATACTCCATTTTGTATAAAAGCCACATTTTTTTATCCATTCATTTATTTAGGGGCATCTAGGTTGGTTCCACAGTCTAGCTATTGTGAATTGTGCAGCTATGATCATTGATGTGGCAGTATCTCTACAGTACGCTCTTTTAAGATCCTCAGGAAATAGTTCGAGAAGGGTGATAGCTGGGTCAAATGGTGGATCCATTCCCAGCTTTCCCAGGTATCACCATAGTACTTTCCAAATTGGCCTCACCAATTTGCAGTCCCACCAGCAGTGTACAAGTGTACCCTTTTCCCCACATTCTCACCAACACTTATTTTTTTTGTCTTCATAATGGCTGCCGATCTTACTGGAGTGAGATGGTATCATAGGGCGGTTTTGATTTGCATTTCTCTGACTGCTAGAGATAGTGAGCATTTTTTCATGTACTTGTTCATTGATTGAATGTCCTCCTCTGTGAAGTGTCTGTTCAGGTCTTTGGCCCATTTGTTGATTGGGTTATTTGTTATCTTATTGTTTAATTTTTTGAGTTCTTTGTATATTCTGGATATTAGGCCTCTATCTGAAGTGTGAGGGGTAAAAATTTGTTCCCAGGATGTAGGCTCTCTATTTACCTCTCTTATTGTTTCTCTTGCTGAGAAAAAAAAATTAGTTTAAGTGAGTCCCATTTGTTTATTCTTGTTATTAACTCTTTGGCTATGGGCATCCTATTAAAGAATGTGGAGCCCGACCCCACAGTATGTAGATCGTAGCCAACTTTTTCTTCTATTAGACGCAGTGTCTCTGATTTGATATCTAGCTCCTGGATCCATTTTGAGTTAACTTTTTGCATGGTGAGAGAAAGGGATTCAGTTTCATTTTGTTGCATATGGATTTCCAATTTTCCCAGCACCATTTGTTGAAGATGCTATCTTTCCTCCATTGCATGTTTTTAGCCCCTTTATCAAATATAAGAAAGTTGTAATTTTGTGGATTGGTTTCTGTGTCCTCTATTCTATACCATTGGTCCAGCTGCCTGTTTTGGTACCAGTACCACAATGTTTTTATTACTATTGCTTTGTAGTACAGTTTGAACTCTTGTATCGCTATACCTCCAGATTCATACTTCCTGCTTAGAATTGCTTTTGGTATTCAGGGTCTTTTGTTTTTCCATATGAATTTCATGATTGCTTTATCATTTCTACAATAAATGCCGTTGGGATTTTTATTGGCACCGATTTAAACCTGTAGAGAACTTTGGGTAATATCAACATTTTGATGATCTTAGTTCTGCCTATCCATGAACAAAGTACGTTTTTCCATCTTCTAAGATCTTTTTCTATCTCTCTCTTTAGGGTTATGTAGTTTTCATTATATAAATCTTTCACCTCTTTCGTTAGGATGATTCCCAAGTATCTTATATTCTTTGTGGATATAGTGAATGGAGTGGTTTTCCTCATTTCCATTTCAGAAGTTTTTCTGCTGATATACAGGAATGCCTTTGATTAATGCGTGTTGACTTTATATCTTGCCACTTTGCTGAATTCATTTATTAACTCTAGCACTTGTTTGTAGACCCTTTTGAGTCTGTTAAATATATTATCATGTCATCTGCAAATAGCGATAATTTAAGTTCTTCTTTTCCTATTTTCATGTCTTTAATTTCTTTTGTCTGTCTAATTGCTCTGGCTAGTATTTCAAGAACTAAATCGAATAGAAGTGGTGATAGAGGGCATCCCTGTCTTGTTCTAGATTTTAGAGGGAATGCCTTCAGTTTTTCTCCATTTACGATGATGCTAGCCTGAGGTTTAGCATATATAGCTTTTACAATGTTGAGGTAAGTTCCTGTTATCCCTAGTTTTTCTAGTGTTTTGAACATAAAGGGAGGCTGAACTTTGTCGAATGTTTTTTCTGCATCTATCAAGATGATCATATGGTTCTTGTCTTTAAGTCTATTGATGTGGTGAATAGCATTTATGGATTTCCGTATATTGAATTAGCCTTGCATCCCTGGGATGAATCCTACTTGATCATGGTGCACAATTTTTTGATATGCTTTTGTATTACATTCACCAGGATTTTATTGAGAATTTTTGCATCCTAGTTTATTAGAGATATTGGTCTGTAGTTTTGTTTCTTTGAAGTGTTTTTGTCTGGTTTCGGGATCAGGGTGATTTTGGCCTCATAGAATGAATTTGAAAGAGCACCTTCATTTTCTATTTCTTGAAATAGCTTGAAAAGTTTGGTATTAATTCTTCTTTTAAGGTTTTGTAGAGCTCCGCTCTATACCCATCCGCTCCAGGGCTTTTTTTGGTTCGTAGTCTTTTGATGGCTTCTTGTATTTCTTCCTTTGTTATTGGTCTGTTTAAATTGTGTGTGTCTTCCTGACTCAATCTTGGCACATCGTATGACTTAAGAAATTTATTGATATCTTCACTATCTTCTATTTCATTTGAATATAGGGTTTCAAAATACTTTCTAATTATCTTCTGTATTTCTGTAGTGTCTGTTGTGATAATGCCTTTTTCATGCCGTATGTTAGTAATTTGAGTTCTCATTCTTCTTCTCTTTGTTAGCATGGCTAAGGGCCTGTCGATCTTATTTATGTTTTCAAAGAACCAACTTTTAGTTTTATCAATTTTTTCAATGTTTTTTTTGTTTCAATTTCGTTGATTTCTGCTCTAATTTTAATTATTTCTTGTCTTCTACTACATTTGCTGTTGTTTTTCTTTTCTTTTTCTAGGTTTTTGAGGTGTAGTGTGAGTTCATTTATTTTATTTTATTTTATTTTTTTGAGGAAAGAACTCCAAGAAATGAATTTCCCTCTTAAAACTGCTTTCATTGTGTCCCATAGATTCCAGTATGTTGTGTCTGTATTGTCATTTGTCTATAAGAATTTTTTATATCCTCCTCTATGTCTTCTGTAACCCATTGATCATTCAGTAGAATATTGTTCATTTTTCCATATGATGTAGGATTTTTCCTTCCTTCTTTTATCATTTATTTCCAGTTTCATTCCAATATGATCAGATATGGTGCATGGTATTATCTCCAAGCCTTTATATTTACTAAGGGTTGCCCTATGGCATAATATATGAACTATCTTTGAGTAGGATCCTTGTGCTGCTGAGAAGAACGTGTATCCACTTGAGGATGGTTGATATATTCTATATATGTTGGTTAAGCCTAGGTTATTTATTGTGCTGTTGAATTCCATAGTTTCTTTATTCAGTTTTTGTCTAGAGGATCTTTCTAATGGCGAGATCAGTGTGTTGAAGTCACCCGTAGTTATTGTGTTGTAGTCTATTTGACTCTTGAACTTGAGGAGAGTTTGTTTCATGAGCGTTGCAGCTCAATTGTTTGGTGCATACAAATTGATAATTGTTATGTCTTGTTGGTGGATGGTTCCTTTTAACAGTACATAGTGTCCTTCGTTATCCCTTTTTATTAACGTAGGTTTGAAATTGATTTTATTTGATATGAGTATGGCTACTCCTGCTTGCTTCCGAGGGCCATGTGAGTGGTATGATTTATCCCAACCTTTTACTTTCAGCCTGTTTATGTCTTTACCTATCATATGAGTCTCCTGAAGGCAGCAGACTGTAGGATTTGTTTTTTTGATTCAGGTTACTAACCTATGTCTCTTGATTGGTGAGTTTATGCCATTAACATTTAAGGTTACAATTGAAATATGATTTTTACTTTCATTCATGTTTATTTATTTATTTATTTATTTTTAGTTTGGCTAGTTTTTACTTTTTGGTTATTTTCCTCCCCCTTTACTGAGATACCTCCTGCTGTTAGTTTGGGGCACTATTTTTCAATTCCTCTTCTTCTAGTATTTTGCTCAAATGCTTTGCAGTGCTGGTGTTCTTTCTGCAAATTCTTTTAGCTTTTGTTTATCGTGAAAGACACTAATTTCATTGTCAAATCCCAAACTTAATTTGATGGATACAGTACTCTTGGTTGGAATCCATTATTTTTCAGCGTTTGAAATACATTGTTCCAGGATCTACTCGCTTTCAAAGTTTGTGATGAAAATTCAGTCGTTATCCTAATTGGTTTACCCCAGAATGTAATCTGCCTCATTTCTCTTTTAGCTTTTAATATTCTCTCCTTGTTCTGTATGTTAGCTATCTTGATAATTCTATGTCTTGGAGTTGGTCTATTATGGTTTTGAATGTTTGAGGTCATGTAGGCTTCAAGGATTTGGCAATCCATTCCATCTTTTATCTCTGGGAAGTTTTCTAGAATTATTTCATTTAATATGTTGTCCATTCCTTTGGTTTGAATCTCTATGCCTTCTTCTATCCTGATGACTCTCAAATTTGTTTTTTTATGACATCCCATATCTCTTAAATAGATTGCTCATGGGATATAAGCATCTTTTCTGTGTTGACTATATTCTTTTCAAGTTGATAAACTTTGTCTTTATTATGTGATCTTCTGACTTCTACTTAATCTAGTCTATTTACAATATTCTCGTTTGAGTTTTTAATGTGGTTTATATTTTTCTGCATTCCTAGGATTACTGTTTGATTTTTTTAAGAACTCTGTCTTTTGGTAAAGCTCCTTCTTTGCCATTTGAATTTGTTTGTTTAATTCATTTTCAAAATATTCTTTTATTGCTTGGACTTGCTGCCTCATGTCTTCTCTAATATTTTTTTCCATCTGAGTTAGGGATGCATTGAGTTTTTTCCCTATCCCTGTTTCTGATGATTCTAGGTTCTCCTGTAGAATTAAGTTGTCTGGCATTATTTGTACACCTTTTTCCCTTGTTTTTTCATGAAGTTCACATTACTTTCCAGCTCTGTTTGATTGCTGTGTTTCTGCTCTCTTCTATATATTTGTTTTGGTTTTATATATCTCTATTGTAGCTCCTTTGTGTTGGTAGACTGTGCATGCTAAAGTGGATTCCACTGGGAAGGAATTCCGACGACCGAGCTCCAGTGATGTCACCTCTCTGCTATGGTGGGCCCCAGGCTCTTTGCCCGGGTGTTCGCATGGGGGTGTGGGACTGTACTGTCTCTGTTTGTTTTCAGCTCCTGGTCGCGGGTGTGCAGGCGGTCACAAGCTGTCCAGTCACGCAGTCAGCGGGTGGGCTGTCACCGGCGGTTGTGCGATCTCTAGCCACCCATTAGGGCAGGCATATGGCAGGTGATTGGTCGCTGGTGGGCAGGCGGTCTCCAGCCGTCCAGTCGCACCTGCAGCGGGCCGGCTGTTGCCGGCGGGTGAGCGTTCTCCAGGCGCCCAGTCACGTGGGCCTGGCCTCTAGTCCCCTGGTTTCTCCTGCTAGTCCTGGTTTCTCCTGCTACACCAGTTTTCCCCTGAGTAATGCCCTCGGCAGCTCAAACTGTACTCTGGCCTGCCGTTTCTTGGGTGTGGATTGTGTCTATTGGGAACCCCAGCACTCTATTGTTTTTTTTTTTTTTTCCTGTTTGCCCCTTCCCCATTGCTGGCTAGACAGATTTTGTTTTCACCACTGATGGGAGGGGGAGTAGAAGGTCAGGTGCCTCTAGTTTCCCCCCCCCATCTTTATTCAGGCTCTCTCTGATAATCCCTCCCCTGGAAAGCTTAGGGAAGATTTTATGCAAATATCCTACTGTATGGGAGATGAGCGGAAAACACACAAATGTTTTATTGTTGCAATCTGTCGGAGAGTGGTGGTGGTTACTTCAGCTCTCCAAGATGGTTGCCGTTGGTTTCCTTGGCGGAGTTTCCGTTGTGGGGGATAGAACTGTAGCGCTTCCTTCCCTGACTGAGATCCCGAACTCCGCCTGGGGCTCAGTGGGGGGTCAGCCGGCAGGATTCCACAGAATCTGCAGCAACGTTTCTCCCTGGATGCTAGTCGCTTCTCGGTGGTGCCCCGACGTCTGTAGCCACGGGGTGGGCCGCACGGATCAGTAAGCCCAGATCTCCGGTTGCATATTTGGCTCGCGTTTGAGACTCAATTACCGGACCTCGTTGGTGGAAATCATTCTTTTAGGTTTCGGTGCACACCCATTTTTCTGTAAGATCCTAACAAGATAGTCTTTTGTCATTCTAACTCGTTATTCACCTGCAATGTGGCGTGGTACACTGGGTGTGATGCACTCTATTTGCGGCCAACTTGCAATGTCGAAATATTAGGTTTTGTATGCACCATTTACTGAAGATAGTTTTCAGTACTAGGCAACCAATATGTATTTCAGGTTGATGAATATTTCTGAGAATTATCTTTTGAAAAGTTGATTATAAATCCACATTCATGATATGAATGAATTTGGGGAGTGCACAATAAGGCACATATATTTCATATTTTGAAAAATCTTGAGAGTATATATATATATATATATATATATATATATACACAGAGAGACATTACAATGTAGCATTATGTATGCCAACCGAAATTTATCGTGAAATACATATCATCCAGAGATCCAAAAATATTAACTTTACTGAACATGGATTTATGTATAATGTTGTTCAAATAGGAGGCTCAGCCATAGGTTGAATTTTCAGTTTCAACAGCATTTAGGAAGAGTGATATCTTCTCACAATTTGTATCTGCCAAGTCAGCCACCTCACAAAAATGTACGTGTGATACTAGGTAGGATTCTATATATGCATATAAAAATACATTTGCTGACTAGGCTACAGAGAAAGGGAGACATAAATTCACATGTTTGTTAACTTTAAAAACACATGGAGAACTATTTCAACAAAAAAGTTGACTAGATTTATAACTTCTACCCTATATAATGCAAAAGGCAAGTCCAAGAATACCAAACATGCCTCCTCTTAACTGCTTGTATTTCTATTCTGATTGGGTTATTATTTTCCATGATATTACGATTAGTAGTCAGAGTCTAGTAGGGTAGGGGTTAGTGTCAGGGATTCAGTATTTCAAATGGAAAATTGGAAAATGAATCCAATGTGTATGCAAATATGTGCTACACAAAAATGTTCCCACTCTCATCAAGAACTATGGCTTGACATTACTTTTGCCCCAAGTAAGACACAATTAGAGGAGAAGTGTTAGAAAATCTGTGAATACATATCTGGAATGGAATATGCTCAGTAGTTCACAACACTGGAGGTGGTAGAGGAGTTCCCAAAAGTAAGGGGTAGGGTGAACACTCCACAAACATGGAGCTCTGCTGGCCTAAAGACTTCTTGAAGAACTGCCTCTGAGGTTGGGCACCTGAAAAATATGTTGTTTTCTGGAGCTTTAGCTTCATTTGTAGTGAGACCATCAAAGCTGGGTCTACATCTATGTGACCTGGAGGACATGGTTTCTTATTTTCCAGTGAAGATGAGGCAGCAGTGCTGAATTTGCTCTTTGTAGGTAAACTGTGACCACTGGGGACTTAGTGTCTCCCCATGTGGACTGTGAAGCCATTTGGTCATCCTCCAAATTTCATGGTGTTTCTTGCTGCTACACTGGGAGTTCGCTATTTGATTCAAAAATACAAGGAGTTCTAGTGGGTCACAGTGCTGGAGGGAGTTCTGTCACAAGTGGTGGGTCAGTTTCTGCAGGAGAATGCACCAAACATACTTCTAGCCCACATATATTGCCCCATAGACCATAGCAACTTGATTCTGAACATTGCCCTGAAATCTCTCAGTATTACAAGATGCCTTTATATAGAAGGGACTGCTTGCTGCACCATGTCAGTCACAAGCCATTTGGAAGCCAATGGAAGATCCACAGGCCCCACCACAGATGTTTTATTACACACCTGACCACCACGGCTCTAGGCCCACTACTCAGCAGGCTCCAACTTATTGGCATCTCTGTTCTACACGATTTTCATGAAACCGAGTCAATCAAAGCACTGTCTGGTATACTCATGATCAGCAACAGGACATCCAAAGGTCCTCCATTGCCACCTGGTCATGGGAATTTCAAAAATTTTATGGTATTTTTGTAGCCATTTTTCAATGATGATGTTGGAGGCACTGTGGGTTAAAATTCACTCCAGAACCATTAAATGTAGAGGAAGCACATTTCAATGAAAGCTTTGAAGAATTCTCACAGGCAAGGCTTCTCAAAAAGTGGCCAAATGGTCACATGAAGCCAGTCCCAGTGAGGTCTACAATGAGGTCCATGTGTGTTTCGACTCTCAAATATGGCTGACAAGTCTTTCAGAATAAAATCACGTGATATCTTGGCTGTGATTCCCAGTGCTCTGTTGAAAGCCACCCTGCACATAGATCTCAGTTTTCAAGGGGGACTCTCATGCATGGCCTCCGAAAATCCCAACACAATTTATGGCAATAATTCTCTGAGTTCAGTTCCAGAACTCAGTCTCTAAGGGGAATCACACCAGAGTTCATGTAAAGGTGGACCCAGTCATCTCTTCCAAACACCAAACAAATGGCCACAATTAAAACCAAAACACTCCCACATGGCCCTCATGATCTTTCATATAGACACTCATCATAACCTCTGGCTTGATGTTTCCATGAGGGGCGAAACCCAAGACAGTCTCCAAAATAATCTCCCTTGCCCCTTAATGGCCTAAAATCAGGGTTGCCTGGACACACTTCCTGTGAACTAGGAGTGATCAAATAGGCCTGCTGTTAATACTTCTCTGCTTCTCCAATTTGAGGCCTACTGACTGTGGGGTTTATTTTTTTATGTGAATTGGAGTCATTATAAAACCCAAGCACATATCGGCTAGCTTCTGCAGGGCTTTGAAGAAATCATTTGACCCAAAGGATCCATATTCTCACTTGATGGAGGTCAGGAACCTAAAAGAGGAAGGGGAGAGACTTCATCCACAATGACTGCTCTTTTGGCCATTTTGGTTTTGAATGCACACATGGGATCATTCTTAAGATACATCAGGTGGTGAGAATCTAAGCCATTGCCTCAAACAGGGCCAAGAGGCTGATTCAGACACATCCCTTTTCAAAGCAATTAAGCAAAGAGCCACAGGTGATGCCCATTCATTTCCATTTGAAACCTGTTTTCTTCAGGCTTCACAAAGGGGTGGCCTGAAACAAAGACCTTCCTGACATTCAGGGCAACAGAACAATAGGTAAGCAAAGCAGGGTTTCTCCACTGAGACTTTATTGGTCACACTGATATCTGAGTTTTCTGAGATGCTCGCCATTCCCTTCAGCTATCCAGTACATGGCCATGTAACAGGGCTTGGAAGTGGTACATATCTTGGACACAAAACCATGAGCCTATTCTGTAGAGTGGCCAGAATTCAGGAAGAAGGCACGAACTTTGGAAGATAGCGCGTGTTGCCCATCGATAAGGCAAGCCAAAATCCATTCATCAATTTGGCAGAATAAATGATGGGAAGCTTTCTACTAGACAGGACACATCAATTGATGCATTATCTTTTCTAATGTCTATAACCATGGACACAGTGGGATACACAGACATAGAAACACTCGCGTTGTCAAATGACTTACTAGAAACAGTTCACTCAAAACCAAACAAACCGCCTTTTCTATCTATTCTCAGAACATGAGGCAAATCCACAAACACACAGCGACACACACAGAGGCACCTCCTTCCCCAAAGTAGGTCTGTGACTATCCAGAGTGTCCTCTGACTGGTGGGTTATAGTATGTTCCCCCGAAATGGCCTGTCCTGTCTCAGATCTGGTCTCTTTAACCAACTCTGTGAAGATGTCAGGAGCCACTGGTGAACCACTATCTGCTTTCTCAGGAAAGGCCCCTCTTTAGAGCTTTTCTGGCTTTTGGCCATTCTCATATCAGTAGGTACCAAGAAAGACTGACTCTGTCCTTGGTATATCCAAACAAGTGAGACCACTGGGACTGGGACTGGGACAGGCTCTGGGTGCCTGTCTTCCTGCATCCCAAGTTCTTAGAGTTCCATCACCAAGGAAGTGAGGTGAGGTCACTTCCTTCAGGAACTGAATGAGGTCACTGCCTTAGCAACAACTTTGTCCTAACAGTTGCTTCCAAGGGTCCCATGAGATGGAGGCTGCCCCTACGTCCTGTGACACTTTCACAAGTTAGAATGTATATCAACCATAGGCACCCGGGACCAGCTCTCCAAACAGGACTGTTTGAGTCCATATTCTAATGGGTGGCACTAGAGCAGATTATGCTTAGTGAATCTAGCCAATCCCTAAAAAACAAATACCAAATGTCTTCTTTGATATAATGAGAGCAACTAAGAATAGAGCAGGGAGGAAGAGCAGGAAGAAAAGATTAACATTAAACAGAGACATGAGGTGGGAGGGAAAGAGAGAGAAAAGGGGAATTGCATGGAAATGGAGGGAGACCCTCATTGTTATACTAAATTACATATTAGAGGTTGTGAATGGAATGGGAAAATAAACAAGGTGAGAAATGAATTACAGTAGATGGGGTGGACAGAGAAGATCCGAGGGGAGGGGAGGGGGGATAGTAGAGGATAGGAACGGTAGCAGAATACAACAATTACTAGTATGGAATTATGTAAAAATGTGGATGTGTAACCGATGTGATTCTTCAATCTGTATCTGGGGTAAAAATGGGAGTTCATAAATCACTTGAAGCTAATGTATGCTAATGTATGAATATGTTATGTCAAAAGATTTGTAAGGTTTTGAACAACCAATAATAAAAAAAAGAACAGAGAGGCTGATTCAGTAACAACCTTTCATCCTGACCAGGTTGTTTGCCATGGAAGTTGACTTTTGCTCTCTCAGGTCCTTCAGTGGTGCCTATATCTTCTCCAGGGATCACTTCTGCATGAAACTTTGAGTTTTTCAACAGGTGGAAGATTCACTACATTCCTCTATTTTAGGACCAACACTGTCCCTGCTCTTCTGTAAAGTTAGATTGAGGGAACAGTGTATCGTTTCGCTTAATAACAGGTTTGATTTGGGTTAGGAATCATTCTGCTTGATGAATAATGGTATTGGGAACCTGTGATATTTATAAGAATATATAGGTGAAATATAAGTATGAAAACAGAAATCTAGGTAAGATTGGAATCCCACTAGGGCATTGCGCTCTTGATTGGGATACTTAGCTTTGATACATGTTCTGCATAGATGTTTCAGATAAATCAATAATCAATGGCATAGGACCTTGTACCTTGGATGATTGAATGTAGAAGTGAGTATCCACTCAAACTGGGATAGTCGGTAGGATTAGGAAGATATTCTGTAGGTTTCAGAAGAAGAGTGAGTACAGGAATTGTAACAAAAGTTCTTTAGCAATAGGGTATCACATAGACAGTGAATGTAAATGTCAGCACATGTGAAGTGTTAGTCAAAATTGTGAACTGGTGAAAATATTTAGGAAAGCAGACATCAATAGAGACATTAGGAAATCAGGGAAAGTATAAAGTGAGTGATAGGATTAGACATTTGCAACAGGGCTGAGGTTGAATATATAGTCTTAGGAAGAAACAAATATGTTGTCATAAACAGGATTGACATTTGAGAGCATTAGGCAACCTGGACATGAATGTTTTTAGTAATCCATGCTCACTTTCCATTTAGGCTTTGGTACATTCATAAGTGTGACCTCTGCTTTTTGTGTCCAGAATATTACTGTGATAAATGCATACGTAGATCAGGTGACATGAGTATTTCTTCCACCATTTCTGGGAGCAACATTTTGAAGACGAATAAATTAGTATTGGGGTTACAAATAGATGTACCCTGTGTCTATGAATGTAGAGATAATGCATGAATAGACCATACTGTGAATAAATAATATAATTGGTTCCAACTTTAAATAAAGGATTGAATTGATATCTGAATATATACAGAAAATCTTATATTTATATACAATTATTCATTCCAACCAGCATTACATCTAATGGTAATATTAGGGTTATGTTTTATCATGAAGAGTGTGTGAGTTTTGCTTCAAAATGATTATGGAAATCAAAAATAATGTGTTTGAAATGAAGTCTCATGAAAAGACCAGTCAAGAAACCTGGAGGAATACATGTGTTCTGAATCAGTAAATGATTGAAAGTGAATCAAATGCCTATAAATTTGTGAACTTATGGATGAAATATATGTCCTATGATGTTCGTAAACTGTAGAAATTCTATTGTACCAGTGTTGAATAAAATGAACTTCAAAATACACATCATGTCCCATAGGAATCTACTTGCATTGATGTTAAACAGGGTCAGTTAATGTAGAAATATTAGGATTGTATGCACCATTCACTGAAGTTAGTTTTCAGTAATAGGAAACAAATATGTATTTCAGGTGGATGAATATTTCTGAGAATAATCTTGTGAAATTTTGATTATAAATCCACATACATGAACATGAATGAATTTAGGTAGTGTATATAAGACACATATATTTATGAACATGAATGAATTTAGGTAGTGTATATAAGACACATATATTTTATATTTGGAAAAATTTGGAGAGTATATATATATATATATATATATATATATATATATATATATATATATATATATATATTAAAAAACACACACAGACAATAAAATGTAGCAATATATATGCTAATCGAAATTCTTCATGAAATGTACATCAGCCACAGATGCAAAAATATTTATTTTACCGAACATCGATTTATGTATAATGTTGTTCTACTAGGAGGCTCACCCATAGGTTGAATTTTCGGTTCCAACAGAGTTTAGGAGGAGTGATCTCTTCTCACAATTTGTATTTGCCCAGTCAGACACCTCAGAAGAATATACGTGTGATACCAGGTAAGATTCTATATGTGCATATAAAAATACATGTGCTTAATTGGCTACAGAGAAAGGGAGACAGGTATTCACATATTTGTTAACTTTAAAAACATGTGGAGAACTATTTCAGTTAAAAATTAGCTAGATTTATAACACCTACCCTATATCATTCAAAATGCAAGTCCAACTATACACCATGCCTCCTCTGTACTGCTTGTATTTCCATTCTGTTTGGATTATTTTTCTCCATCATATTAGGATTAGTAGTCAGAGTCTAGTAGGTTATGGTTTAGTGTCAGGTGTCCGGGTCGACTGGACACTTCAACGTGGGCGTTGAACCTTGTTGGGGAGGAATGAAGGGACAAGAGTGATGAGAGAAGACAGCAAGACAACAGTTCTGATCATACTGAAAACTTTTATAGTTCTCACAGTGTATTTATATGCTGCGGATGAGAAAGCTCTCTTATCGGCAGTTGCTGGATGTCTTCACAGGGTGAGATAACCTCAGGATATTTTAGGAAGACGGATAGCCGCAGGATGTCTCAGGGTGATAGATGGCTGCGGGATGTCTCCCAGGCAGGAAATCTCGCAGGGGTCTATTTCTTGTAAGTGTCAGGCTATTCTTTGAAGGAGAACTTCCTTCTAGCCCCTGACATCTTCCCCCTTTCTTATATAAAATATTTGACCATACCTTACAGGCCAATGTTTTAGGGGGTTATAGAGGCTCTGTTTCTCTGACAGGCCTTAGAATATCTCCTGATCTGATCGAGCATGTTTACTAGGAGATTTCGTGGTGGCCTAGGCATGTTTTTTAAGGAGACGGCTTTGAGGGGGAAGCATGCCAACTGCCATGCACCAGAGCGTGTCACTCAGAAGACTAGGGTTTTGGGAACCATGGATCCATCCTCCTGCAGTCCTTCCTCCACCCTCTGTTATTATGGCCTAACGTCCTCACTCCATGGGTGTGTCCTCCCCCAAACAGAGGGGCCCATGGAGGACGAACCCTTATGGCAAGGGCAGAAGATGGTTGGTCAGAGCTGTTACTTAGAGTTTTATATAAGAAAGCGAGATCTGTGGGCATGTAACCTTAAGAAATAAGCTTGTGAGGAGGGTAGAACATCCTTTTAAATGTTGGCAGCACGGTCTTCCATATCCAGGCGATGATAGTGGACCTGTAGGGGCTTAGAGGCCAAAATATTAATCTGTTCTTTAATAAATTGTAACAACCTGTTTATAATGCAGGGTCCTAGGGACACCATTAAAAGTAAACCCAACAAAGGGCCTAATAGGGGAAGAAGATAGGGCAGAAATCCATTAAGCCCAGTCCAGAGGGGATTTTCAAATATTTCCCTTCGTCTCTTTTCTAGATCTTCTTGAAGCTGCTTAATTTTAGTGCATACTATGCCAGAATTATTGGCATAAATGCAGCATCATTCCCCTAAGGCCAAGAAAATACCTCCCTGGTTAGCTGTCAGCAAATATAAGCCTCGTCTTTTTTGAAGGAACACTTCTGCCAGGGAGTCTATTTGGTCCTGCAAATCTTTAATGGTTCATGATAGAGTTTTTATCAGTTGTTACTGATAGAGTTTATAATTTGTTGAGACAGGCGATGGTAAGAGTGAATAGACGTGCCTAAGCCAGTGTACCTGTGCCCACAGGAACTGTTATTCCAAGGCTGGCAGATTGTTGGCTGCATCTGAAAAAGAAGAAATTTTGTCCTCATGAGGAGTCCCTCTGTCCCTGTTTTGAGGTAAGTCATTAACCTGTTTAACCAGGAGTTCTGGTAACCATCTTGGGGCTGTTTGATCTTGGTCCAAAACATAAGCTGAGCCTCCTCCCCAGATGAGGACAGGATCTGGGCCTTTTTATTTATTTGTAAGGGGATTGTGTCACATAACAGGTGGGCGAACAGAATTGGACGAGGGATGGCAGTGTCTGTCTGCTGCCAAATGGCCTTCATTGTCTAGGGTAAGAAAAATAAGGGCAAATAATGCATTGGTAAGGCGATGCCTGGGTGTGGTAAATACAAGGGAGGAAGCCTTAAGGAGGGTTAGCCAAGTTTTTAAGGTAAGGTGGGCAAGTTCCACAATGCCTTGGCCCTGAGGGTTGTATGGAATTCCAGGAGTATGACAAATTTGCAAGGTAGCACAAAACTGTTTAAACTTGGCAATGGTATATGTAGGATAAATATCTGTTTTAATATGTATTGATTTACCCATAACAGAAAAGGCTGAAACAAGATGAGAAAGGACATCTTTGGTAGCCTCTCCAGAATGTGGTGATGCAAAAAGAAAGCCGCTGAAGGTATCTACAGAAATGTGTATATATATTTGGCTATTACAAATTCAAGAAAATGAGTAACATCCATTTGCCAAAACTGATCAGGCAGTAATCCTCGGGGGTTAACTCCCAAGTGTTGAATGGGGAGGGAGACAGCGCAACTAGGGCATGCTTTTACTATTTCTCGTGCCTGTTGCCTGGTAATTTTACAAAGTAATCAAAGGCTCTGGAAATTTAAATGGTGTAGATTGTGTAACTCCGTGGCCTTTTGAATGGAGCCAACAAAAAATGGAAAGATGGAACGAGTTGCTGCATCAGCTTGGGCATTACCTTGAATTAGAGGGCTGGAAAGATCAGAGTGTGCCCTTATGTGTTCTAAGAAAAATGGGTGTTGTCTGACCTGAATTAGCTGCTGAAGCTGGTGAAACAGAAAGGCCGCATTTTTAGAAGCCTTAATGGGGGGTGAAATCACCAGCAGGTGCACAGAATGAGCAATGTAGCCACTGTATTTATAAATATTAACAGGATTATAAAAAATGTTATAAAAACTTGTGTTATGTCAAACAATTCCACAAACTGTGGTGACTGATAGACAGTATCAAAGGTGGTAGGCTGGTTATTGACAACAAAGACCGCTCGGCCATTACAGGAACCATCTGTAAAGACAGTAAGGGCTTGAGGAATGGGAGCATTTTGAGTAATTTCAGGAAAAGTAAATGGATGTAACTGGACAAAATGTAAAGGGGGGTCATTGGGGAGGTGGTGATCAATTGTTCCCAAAAGCCTGATAGGGAAATACCTCATTCATCCCTTGTCTCTAGTAAAAATTGGGTTTGGTCCTTAGTATATGGAATAAAAATATTATCAGGGTCTTTGCCAAAATGTTGAAGAGAAATCAAATGACCTTTAAAAATAATAGAAGCTACCTGAGAAAGATAAACAGTAATAACCTTCGAGGATGTGGTGGGTAAAGGGACCCAAAACAAGGGGCAGTCTTTATTTTTAAAATGTGGATCTCGCTGCCAAAATATTCCTGTGGGTGTATGAGGAGTGTGTAAAATAACCAGAACCAGAGGAAGGTTATAAGAAATTTGCGTAACGAATTGTTGGGCAATGGCTTCTGTGACTTGGTTTAATGCCTGTTATGCCTTGGGAGTAAGATTTTGAGGGGAGGAGGGGTGGGAATTACCTCTCAAAATATCATTAAGGGTCAAAAGTACACAAGTGCATAATTTTAAATATGTTATTAGCCATTGAATATGCCTCAGTAATTTCTGAAAATCTTTAAGGGTGTGAAGATGGTCCACACGTAGTTGTATTTTAGAAATTTGGATCTGATTTCTGTAGAATTTTAAGGCCCAAACTTTTATAAGAGTCCTGTGTTTGAACCTTATTAGGAGCTATCTGTAGTCCCAAGGTAGTGAGGATTTTGTAAAAGTCCAAGTAACAATTATTAAGATCATGGGTATTAGGTGCAGCAATTAACAAATCATCCATATAATGTAAAATATAAATTTGTGGCCCTCGCTCTCTCACAGGGTCTACTTCTTGATCAACGTATTTTTGGCAAAGAGTAGGGATGTTGGCCATACCTTGGGGAAGAACCTTCCATTGAAGTCTCTGCATAGGGCCCTGAATATTAATGCAAGAAAGACTAAAGGCAAAATAGGGTCTATCCACAGGATGCAAAGGAATGGTAAAAAAGCAATCTTTTAAGTCCATAACCATTTTACAATAGTTTTTGGAAATAGCCACTGGTGTGGGAATGTCTGGCTGTAGTGCTCCCATCGGGAGTATAACTTTATTAATGGCACACAAATCTTGTAAAAGGCGCCACTTGCCTGATTTTTTCTTGATAACAAAAATAGGAGTGTACGATGGTGAGGTTGAGGGCTCTACATGGCATGCTGCCAGCTGTTCCTTCACTAACATGGAGGCAGCCTCCAAATTTTCTTGGGTAAGGGGCCACTGATCCACCCACACAAGAGTCTGAGTCTCCCAAATAATTTTATCTCCATGGGAACAGGAGGGTCAGGAACCGACACTAAAAGTCCAAATATCCAAGTAGATATGTATTTTTTTTTATTGGTTGTATAGGCTCCACCAGTCCTTGTCTCAGCCTCCCAAGGCCTGTACCAGGGACAAAATTCATATGGAGCATTTGATGAGTCACCATGGAATTGGGACTGGCAAGAATAACTTCTATTTGACTCAAAATATCTCCAGCCCATAGGTAAACAGGGAGGTCAGGAACAACGAAAGAAGTGACAGTTCCCTTATTACCCTCTTTATCAGTCCAGCTAAGAGCAGTAGAGCTGACCAGAGGATTTTTTGACTTTCCTATCCCTTTAAGGTCAGTCAAGGATGGGGTGAGGGGCCAACCTGATCGCCAGTATTTTTGAGAAATAATTGTCGCATCAGCTCCAGTAACTACAATTGCTTGGTATTCCTTTCCTTCAATAAGTAAGGTAAGGGTGTGTCTAATATGAGAAATGGGATGAACCCAATATACCTCAGAGGAGCCCAAGGAGGCAGTCCCCCACAGTAGGTTTGGGAGGTGGAAATGCCCCTTAATCTAAGGGAAGAAGTATTAATTGTGCAAGACTTTTTCCTCCTGGGATGGCCACAACTCTATTAATAACTGTGGCCATTATTTTTATTTCTCCAGTGAAATCATTATCATTAATGCCAGGGAAGACCTGAACACCTTGTAAGGTAGTAGAGGCTCTTCCAAGAATAACGGCACACGTATGAGATGGAGGGGCACCCATAATTCCAGTTGGTATTATCTGGGGCCCTTGCATTGAGTCTAATATTGTATCAGTGGTGGCACAGAGGTCCAATCCTGCACTGCCTGGAGTGGGTAGTTGGAGGGAGCCAATTGTGGAGAAGGATTTTGAGGTAGGTTGGGAGTTTGGGAGGGGACAAACCTCATTGCCCCAGGGAGTTTCCTGAGAAGTAGGAAGAAATAGGCTGTCTGAGGGCATTTGTCATTGATCTACACTCACTGGCCCAGTGATGACCTTTACCATATCAAGGACAAAGTGTAGCTGGGGTCGGTTTAGCTCCAGTTTGAGGAGACACTATTCTTACTCTTTGTTTGCCTGTCGGACACCTGCGTGCAAAATGGCCTGGTTGTTTACAAGTAAAGCAAGTACTTGAGACAGTATTGTAAAAGGCCTTGGTAAATGCGGCACTAATTTGAGACCCATGGCATGGGCTGCACCCACGCCTGCACAGATTCTAATAAAGTCAGAAAGTTTCCCTTTATCCTTATGATGTCGAAGAACATCCTGACATGCCGGGTTGACATTTTCAAAGGCAAGATGTTTTACAAAGGTGCTTTCGCTTTCGCTTGGTCCAAGCAAGCATTCCACAGCTAGGTAAAGCCAGGGAACAAAGTCCCTATAAGGCTCATCGGGCCCTTGTCGAGTTCTTGCCAGGGAAGTGATAGCCGAGGCCCTTTCAGGGAGGCGTCTCCAAGCAACTAAGCCAGCCATCTAAATCTGCGCAAAAAGTCCAGCAGGGAAACGTGCCCGTTTAGTTTTAGTGTCAAAAGTTGCATTGCCCACTAGCTTAACATAAGTCCAGGATTTAGAGGAGGCCTTTGTTAATTTTTTTTGAGTAGTTTCTGACAGGGCTCTTTGAAATCTGCATTCCATAGCAGGAAGTCTCCGGCACTGAGGGCAGCTAGGTCTAAAAATTTCCAATCATTGGGAGTAAGAAATTGTGTGCTGCAGCTTTCTAAAAAAGCCAACGTATAGGGCACAGTGGGGCCATAGTGAGCACAAGCCTTTTTAAGTTTTTCAATAAAATGGAGGCTAAATTTTTTGTAGACACTCTGGGTTCCTTCCTGCCTAGGGGTGAACTCCTCATCCTCTAAGTCCTGATCTCCTTGATCCATTTCCCCCGCTTCCTCCTCTTTTTCCTCTTCTAGGTCTTTGACCTCAGCCTGGGCAGGCTTATCTATCTGACTGGTGGTGACTGGAAGGCGAGCACAGGCCGATGGAGCGGCTTCGCCTTTGTATTAGACCACTGTGGGCCAGCTTGTGTTGACTCCATTCCTAAGGCTAATGAAGAGAGCTCAGAGTCAAGGGATCTTTATTCTTTTAAAATTGGATCTGTTCCCGTCCATGTTGTAGAGACTCTCTCAAGGGAGCCAGGTTAGGCAAGGGAAGTGGGGAAAAAATATCTGGGGGGACATTTGGCCCCTGAAGGGCCAGAGCACAAAAGGCAGGATGGATATAGGAGGGAGGGGAATGTGTAAGTCCTATAGTCTGTGGCAGGGTCCTGAGAGGTGGAGAGTCTTCTGAATGGTAGCGAGCTGCTTCCTTCTCCAAGGTAGCCTCCTCCCCAGGGGTTAATGTTTCTCCGGGATTTAAAACTGCATAAAGGCGGTTGGAAACCATTGGAGCCTTATTCATTAGGGTGGGATTTTGAGGAAGATCAGGAAGTTCCCAGGGTCCTGGGGAGACTAAGAAGGGTCTATGTCTATACTAACTGATGGGCATGCCGAGAAGGGACGAGAGGTCTTTTGCATAGTCTCTTCCCCAATCCTGACAAGTATTAAGGTACCATTGTCAAAGGGTGAACTTTTAAGAATTTTACTAATTTATTTCCAGAAAGAAAAGGTAGGAACAGGCACTTTTTCTGGGCCAAAGGATTCATAATAATCTTTTAAAATGTCTACTACTCTAAGCCATCTTTTACCATCAATGGTACCTTCAAGGGGAAACCATGGAAAAAATTCTTCGATGTATGAAAAGAAAAATATTAAGTCATTTTTCTTAACACGTGCCCCCCATGTATTTAAGGATTCCTTGTGGCCTGACAAAAACAAATCATGTGACGAAACTGCTTGTCCCATGGTGGGTCACTCACTGTGCATCATCCCCACTCTCCTCCTGGATCTGTCTCTCAGTGGTGTCTGCTGAGGCAATCGCGAGCTCCACTTGTCCAAATCTTCCAGGAGGACAGGGTTCCCCCTCAGTCAAAGGCTCGAGCCCCAGTCGTTGGGCGCCAGTTGTCCTGGCCTGCAGGACACATCAACGTGGGTAGCAAACCTAGGTGGGGAGGAATGAAGGGACAAGAGACACGAGAGATGACAGCAAGACAAAAGTTCTGATCAAGTTGCAAACTTTTATTGTTCACACAGAGGAATTTATATGCTGGAGATTTGAAAGCTCTCTTATCAGCAGTTCCTGGATGTCTTCACAAGGTGAGATAACCTCAGGATATTTCATGAAGACAGATGGCCACAGGATGTCTCAGGAACACAGATGACTACAGAATGTCTCCCAGACAAGATGTCTCCCTGGGGGCTGTTTCTTGTAAGTGTCAGGCTATTCTTTGAAGGAGAATTCCTTCTACCCCTTACAGTCAGGGATTCAGTATTTCAAATGGAAAATTGGAGAAAGAATCCAATGTGTATGCAAATATGTGCTACCCAAAAATCTTCCCACTCTCATCCAGAACAATGCCTTGACATTACCTTCACCCCAAGTAAACACAATTAGAGGAGAAGAGTTAGAAAATCTGTGAATACACATCAAGAATGGAAAATGCTCAGGAGTTCACAACCTTGGAGGTGGTAGAGGAGTTTCCAAATGTAAGGGAGAGGGTAAAACTCCACAAACATGGAGCTCTGCTAGACTAAAGACTTTTTGAGAAACTGCCTCTGAGGTTGGGCACTTGAAATATATGTTGTTGTCAGGAGCTTTAGCTCCCTTTGTAGTGAGACCATCAAGCTGGGTCTGCATGTATGTGACCTGGAGGACATGGTTTCTTATTTTCCAAAGGACATGAGGCAGCAGTGCTGAATTCTCTCTTTGTAGGTAAACTGTTGTCACTGAGTGCTAAGTGTCTTCCAGTTTGGAAGCCATTTGCTCATCCTCCAATTTTGTTGTGTTTCTTGCAGCTGCACTGGGAGTTTGGTATTTGCTTCATGAAATACGAAGAGTTCAACTGGGACACAGTACTGGAGGGAGTTCTGTCACATGTGATGGGTAAGGGTCTGTGGGAGAATGCACCAACCAGGCTTCTATCCCACATAGCTTGCCCCCTTCACCATAGCAATCTGATTCTAAACATTGCACTGAAACCTCTCCATATAACAACATACCTTTACATACAAGGGTCTGGGGGCTGTACCATGTCAGTCACAAACCATTTGAAAGCCAATGGCAGATCCACATCACCCAACCACAAATGTTTTAACACACACCTTCACACCACTTCTCTAGGCCGACTACTCAGCAGGGTCCAAATTACTGCCATCTCTGTTCTACACCATTTTCATGAAACCCAATCAAACAGGCACTGTCTGGTATACTCGTGATTATCAATAGAACATCCAAAGATTCTACAGTGCAAAGTGGTCATGGGAATTTCAAAAATTTCATGGTAATTATCAGACATTTTTCAAGGATGAAGTTGGAGGCACTGTGGGTTTCAATTCATTCAGGAACCATTAAATGGAGAGGAAGCTCATTTCATTGAAAATTCTGGAGAATTCTAACAGGCAAGGCTTCCCAAAGACAGGCAAAAAGGTCACAGAAAGCCAGGCGTTTGAGGTCTACAATGTGTGGTCCATGTGTGTTTTCACTTGCAACTATGGCTGCCAATTCTTTAAGAATAAAATTATGTGATATTCTTCCTGAGATTCCCAGTGCTCTGTGGAAAGCCACCCTGAGCCTATATCTCAGTTTCCAAGGGCAACTCTCATGTGTGGCATTCTAAAATCCCAACACAATACATGGCAATACTTCTTTGAGGTCCATTCCAAAACTCAGTCTCTAAGGGGAATCACACCAGTGTTCAAGACCAGGTGGACCCATCATCTTTTCCAACAGCCACAAAAATGACCACAATTAAAACCAAAACACTTCCACATGGCCCTCATCTTCTTTCATATCGACACTCATCATAACCTCAGGCTGTAGTTTTTCATGAGGGGCACAGCCAAGGACAGTATCCAAAATAAGGTCCCTTGCCCACATTTGCCTAAAGTCAATGTGGCTGGGAAACCCTTCTAGTGAACCAGGAGTGATCAAAGAGGCCTGCCCTTAATACTGCTCTGATTCTCCATTTTGAGGCCTAATGAATGTGGGGTTTAGATTCTTTATGTTAATTGGAGTCATGAGAAACCTATGAACGTATGATCTAGTCTCTGCAGGGCTTTGAAGAACTCATTTGACCCAAAGGATCCCTATTCTCATAGATGGACGTCAGGAACCTTACAGAGGAAGGTGAGAGACTTCATCCACAATGACTGCTCTTTTGGCTCTTTTGGGTTTGGATGCAAACGTGGGATGCTTCTTTAGATCCTTCAGGTGCTAAGAATCTAAGCCATAGCCTCACACAGGGCCAAGAGGCTGATTCAGACACATCCCTTTCCAAAGCAATTAAGCAAGGAGCCACAGATGATGCCCATTCATTTCCATTTGAAAACTCTTTTCTTCAGGCTTCCCAAAGGGGTGGCCTGAGGCAAAAAACTTCCTGACATTCAGAGCAACAGAACAATAGGTAATTAAAAGTACCAAAGCAGGGTTTCTTCACTGAGACTTGTCAGAAGCCAGTGGTGAGCCACTATCTGTTTTCTCATACAAGCCCCCTCTTCAGAGCTTTCCTGGCATATGGCCATTCTCACATCTGTAGGTACCAAGATAGGCTGACTCTGTCCTTGGTAATTCAAAACTAGTGACACCACTGGGAGTGGGACTGGGACTGGCTCTGTGTGCCTGGCTTCCTGGATGCCAATTTCCATCACCGAGGAAGTGAGGTGAGGTCACTTCCTTCAGGATCTGAATGAGGTCACTGCCTTGGCAACCACTTTGTCCTAACAGTTGCTTCCAAGGGTCCCATGAGATGGAGGCTTCCCCTACTTAATGTGACAATTTCACAAGTTAAAATGGTATATCAACCATTGGCACCCGGGAACAGCTCTCCATACAGGCCTGATTTGGTCCATCTTCTCTACATTAAGAAGAGAGAAGCTGATTAAGACACAACCCTACATCCTGACCAGGTTGTTTGCCATGGAAGATGACTTGTGGTCTCTCAGGTCCTTCATAGCTGCCTACATATTCTCCAGGGATACTTTCAGCATGGACCTTTGAAGTTCTCAGCAGGTAGAGGATCCCTACATTTCAGTATTATAAGACCACCTCTCTCCCTGCTCTTCTGTAAAGTAAGATTGAGAGAACACTGTATGTTTAGGGTTAATAACAGGTTCAATTTGGATTAGGAATCATTTTCTGGATGAATAATGGTATTGGCAACCTGCGAAATTTATAAGAATATAGAGGTGAACTGTGTGTATGAAAATAGAAATCCAAGTAAGATTGGAAGCCCAGAAGTGCATTGGGCCCTTGATTGTGATACTGAGCATTGAATTACATTCTGCACAGATGTCTCAGATAAATTGATATACAATGGCATAGGACATTGTACCTTGGATGATTGAATGTAGAAGCGAACATCCAGTCAAAAAGGGATAGTCAGTAGGAATAGGAAGATAGTAGGTAGGTACAGGAATAAGGGTGAGTGTATGATTTGGAACAAAATTTCTTTAGCAACAGGGTTTCGAATAGAAAATGAATTTAAATGTCAGCACATGTGAAGAGTCTGTCACAATGATGAAGTGGGAAAAATATGTAGGTAAGCAGATATCAATAGAGACATTATGAAATCAGAGTTGAGTTTGAATATGCAATCTTAGGAAGAAACAAATATGTAGTCATCAATAGGATTGACATTTGAGAGCATAAGTAATCTTGGACATGGATGATTTTAGTAATCCATGTTAATTTTCCATTTTGGCTTTGGTACAGTCATAAATGTGAACTTTGAATTTAGTGTCCAGAATATTTCTGTGAATAAATGTATATGTAGATCAGGTGACATGAGTATTTCTTCCACCATTTCTGGGAGCAATATTGACTGACTACTTCTGATTGATAGGTACAGATTCTTTATGTGAATTGGAATCATGAGAAACCCAAGCACCTCTTCAGGGATTGAAGAACTCATATGACCCAAAGGATCCCTATTCTCAATTGATGGAGGTCAGGAATCTAACAGAGGAAGGGAAGATACTTCATCCAAAATGACTGAACTTTTTGCCATTTTGGTTTTGGATGCACACATGGGATCTTTCTTTAGATCCATCAGGTGCTGAGAATCTAAGTCACAGCCTCACACAGGGCCAAGAGGCTGATTCAGACACATCCCTTTCCAAAGAAATTTAGCAAAGAGCCATAGGTGATGCCCATTCATTTCCATTTGAAAACTGTTTTCTTCAGGCTTTACAAAGGGTTAGCCTGAGGTAAAGAACTTCCTGACATTCAGGGCAACAGAAAAATAGGTAAGCAAAAGGCCCAAAGCAGGGTTTCTGCACTGAGACTTTCCTGGTCACACTGTCCCTGCTCTTCTGTAAAGTTAGATTGAGGGAACAGTGTATGGTTAGGGTTAATAACACGTTCGATTTGGGTTAGGAATCATTCTGCAGGATGAATATTCGTACTGGGAATCTGCAATAATTACAAGAATATATAGGTAAAATAAAAGTATGAAAACAGAAATCTAGGCAAGATTTGAAGCTCAGATGGGCATTGGGCCCTTGAGTGGGTTACTTAGCTTTGAATTATGTTCTGCACAGATGTCTCAGATAAATCGATATACAATGACATAGGACCTTGTACCTTGGATGATTGAAAGTTGAAGAGAACATCCAGTCACAAAGGGAAAGTCCGTAGGTTTAGGACGATAGTCTCTAGGTTTAGAAACAACAATGAGTATAGGATTTGGACCAAACGTTCTTTAGCAATTGGTTTTCAATAAGAGAGTGAATGTAAATATCAGCACATGTGAAGAGTCAGACACAATGATGAAATGGGGAAAATATGTAGGAAAGCAGATATCAATAGAGACATTAACAAATCAAGCAATGTATAAAGTGAGGGATAGGATTAGACATTTTCAACAGGGTTGAGTTTGAATATATAATCTTAGAAAGAAACAAATACATAGGATTTATCAATAGGATTCACATTTTAGAGCATTAAGCAACCGGGACATGGATATTTTTAGTAATCCATGCTCACTTTCCTTTTAGGCTTTGCTACAATCATAAGAGTGACTTTTGCTTTCTGTGTCCATAATATTACTGTGTTAAAATTTATATGTAGATCAGGTGACATGAGCATTTCTTCCACCATTACTGGGAGCAATATTTTGAAGACGTATAAATATTGGGGGAACAAAGTGGAGTACCCTGTGTCAATGGATATAGAAATAATATATGAATAGACGATACTGTGAATAAATAATATAACTGGTTCCAACTTTAAATAGTGGATTGATTTGATATCTGAAAATATACTGGAAATCTTAAACTGATATTCATACATTCACTACAACCAGGTATACATCTAACGGTAATATTAGGGTTATGGTTTATCATGAAGAGTGTGTGAGTTTTGCTTCAAATATGATTATGAAAATCAAAAATAATGTGTTTGGAAAGAAGTCTCATGACAAGACCAGTCAAGAACACTGGAGGAATATATGTGTTCTGAAGCAGGAGGTGATTGAAATTGAAACAAATGCCTATAAATTTGTGAACTTGTGGATGAAAGATATATCATATGATGTGCATAAACTGAAGAAATAGTAATGTACCACTGTTTAATAAAAATGAACCGCAAAATACACATCATGTCCCATAGGAAAATGCTTGCATTGATGTTGAACTTGGTTTTACTGTAGAAATATTAGGATTTGTGTGCACCATTCACTGAAGTTAGTCTTCAGTACTAGGAAACAAATCTGTATTTAAGGTGGATGAATATTTCTGAGTATAATCTTGTGAAAAGTTGATCATAAATCTACATACATAAATATGAATGATTTTAAGGAGTGTATAATAAGATTCATATATTTCATATTTTGAAAAATTTGGAGAGTATATATATATATATATATATATAAATAAATATATATATACACACACACACACACACACACACACACACACACACAGAGACAGACATTTAAACTAGCAATATATTTGCCAATTGAAATTCATCATGAAATATGTAACATCCACAGGTGCAAAAATATTGATTTCACTGAAAATGGATCTATATATAATGTTGTTCTAATAACAAGCTCACCCATAGCTTGAATTCTCAATTCCAACAGTGTTTAAGAGGAGTGATCTCTTCTCATAACTTGTATATGCCTAGTCAGCAACCTCACAAAAATGTACGTTTGATAACAGGTAGGATTCTATATGTGCATATAAAAATACATGTGCTGAATAGTCTACAGAGAAAGGAGACACCAATTTGTTGAGAGCCACAGCTTAAGGGGCCCCATCAAACTTCCAGTTACCAGCAACATTCCCCTGCGAGATGATTATTGGCTCACAGCGGCCCCAGCAACATCTAGCTGATTGGCTCCTCTGTGGTGATGCACAATGAAGATGCTCATTGAGCTTTTTCCCCGCTCTTTCCGACTGCCAGCTGATGATTGGCTCACAGCAGCCCCAGCAACATCAAGCTGATTGGCTCCTCTGCGATGATGCACATTGTGCAGTTTCCCTGCCCTTTCAGACCACAGAGCTGCTCATTGTGGGACATTTTTGGCTCCACCCACCTGACCCAGCCATATGGCCTCAAGAGCAGGAGGATTGTGGGAGGTGGAGAGGCTTGTGGGTGTGACAGAAACTTTGCAAGGAAGCCAGTGGTGGCAGTTGGGCTCTGAGGGGTTTTCCTAAGGAGCTGTTTTGCTTGGCGTGTGTGGTTCTAAAAATAAACTTTGTTTCTTTTGAAAAGTCGCTCTTGAATCGTGCCCAGCCAGACTGCAGCATTTGGTGGCTCGCACGGGGAGCCACTGAGGGTAAGTGATAAGGTAAACTGCTAGCCCCTGAGGGAAGGGCGAGAGGATCGGTAGCCATTTTAAGATTCCTCTTTTGTTTTGCTTCACTTTTGTTGCCTGTCCATGGAGATGAGTGAGATGGATGAAAAACCGCTCACATCTGAGAAAAAAATTATTTACTTCTGAGGAACAGATAGGGAGAAAGGACGGATGCACATGTCAGTAGGATATAAAGGCTATAATGACTTTTTGTTGTTCCCTTTTTATTTTATTCTGTCTCGGTTTTGTTTGGCATCGTCTTGTTGGGTTGTATTATAGTAGAAATACAGGATCAGAAATTAGTAAATAAACAAACTGAAAGAGTGTTAAGTAAATTGTTAGAGGAAGGAGGCACCTCAGTAAAGTCAAGAACAGTCAGGGCATACGTTTATACAATACAAAAATGTAGCCCATGGATTTTTAAGGAGTTGTTAAATATACCATAATGGAACCATCATGGTGAAGATTTAAAAGTTGGGAAAAGAACAGCCCAGGGACTCTGACAGTTGGCACATTGCCATTGAGGACGTTTATATCTGGTTTGCTTAGTCCAAAGACTTCAGATCAGACAAAGATAGAGGAACAAAGCTTAGGTCAGAAAAAGCCATCAGGGGCAAAGTTACAAAAGGAGACTGCTACTAACAACTTTCAATAACTAGAGGGCGTAAGTGTCCAACCAACAGCGCCTCCTCTACAGGAGACTGTTAATAACACCTTTCTATCACCAGAGTATGTAAATGTCCAAATAACAAGGCCACCTTCATATGCTAGGAGGCCCCCAAACCCCGCAGTTGATAGTTCGGTTCCTGAGACAGGATCTCAAGTATTAACATGCCCTGTATTTGAGGTAGGAGGGCAGCGAATTCACCATGCTTTAAATTTCAAAATAGTGAAGCAGCTAAAAGGGACTGTAACAACCTATGGTCCTCAAGTACCCTTCATTGTAAGCTTGGTCGAATCCATTAACAACTTGAATATGATGCCAGTAGATTGGGCTAATATGTGTAAAGCTGTGCTAAATGGAGGTCAATACCTTTTATGGAAGGTTGCCAATGAGGAATTTTGCAAGGAGACGGCTAGGTGAAATGCAGAAGCTGGTTATCCTCAGAGAAATCTAGATATGTTGTTAGGAAAGGAACCTTATGAGGACCAGCAGCAACAAATTGCATATGATCCTGGCGTATACGCACAAATTGCTGCAGAGGCGGTTAGGGCATGGAAGACTTTACAAGGACATGGTGGTTTACAAGGTCAGTTATCTAAGGTAATACAAGGAGCTAATGAATCTTACACTGAATTTGTAGATAGGCTTATTCAAACAGCTACCAGAGTTTTGGGGAATACAGAACAAGCAATGCCATTAATAAAAAACTGGCTTATGACCAAGCGAATCGTAGGTGCAGAGATATCACTAGACCATGGAAACGTGAAGATTTAAACACATATATTAAATTATGTAAAGACATTAATGAATAAGAGGAAGTCATGGCAGCTGCAGTAAAACAGGCTTTAGATGCCAGAGACATCAATGAACAAGGGCAATTTGTGGCAGCTGCATTAAACAGGCTTTAGATGCAAGGCCAGGAACATGCTACAATTGTGAACAAACAGGACATTTTAAAAGGAATTGCTCCATAGGAAGAGGGTTTAACAAAAATAGGTACCAAAGGAGTAGAATACTGGGTATTTGCCCACGATGCCGTAGAGGGAGACATTGGGCTAATGAATGCCGTTCTCAAACCACCATAGAGGGTACTTCATTATCAAAAACCAACAAGGACTAGCTGTTTATCCACGATATAATGGAGAAAGGCACCGGGCTCCATTGCCAAAAAATGGACAGGGGAGCCCAATGCTCTGGGGCCCAAAACCACAAATATACCGAGCACTGGAGGAACCCAGCAACCTCATCAGTGTAGTGCCCAGGACACATTGTGCATCAGACGCCTCATCAGACAAATCAGAGGGAGCGCAGGGTTAGACATCTGCACCTCCGTCAGATCAGTACTAACTGTAGAGATGGGGGTTCAAATCATTCACACATGGTGAAAGGACCTCTTCTCAAAGGAACAGTAGGCTTATTATTGGGACGCAGCTCTTCTAATCTAAAAGGACTTATGATAAGTCCTTGGGTAATTGATCCCGATTATGAAGGTGAAATAAAATTTATAGAAAGTTCTCCAAAGGACATATCAGTAATTTCACCAGGAGATAGAATAGCACAGTTACTAATAATACTCAGTCTGCATGATAAATTTTCCAGTCGTGCTGTAGAAAGAGGTTCCAAGGGATTAGGCTCCACAGGTGTAGATTTGGTTATGCTTTCTTTAAATTTAGATTCTCGCCCCAGGCTAAAACTAAATATTCAAGGACATGAATTTAATGGGCTACTTGATACAGGTGCAGATGTTAGCATTGTCTCTCATCAAGAATGGCCAAAACATTGGCCATTACAACAATACACTCAAACTCTTTGAGACCTAGGAGTGGCAACTAATCCCCATAGAAGTGCAATGGTATTGGATTGGAAGGATCCTGAAGAATGTGAAGGAACTATACAGCCATATGCATTAGATAATCTTCCCGTAAATTTATGGGGATGAGATGTCCTAGATCAATTAGGTTTGACATTAACAAATAACATCAATCAAAATGTACACACTATTATGGCTAGAGAAGGTTTTAGGAAAGGAAAAAGATTAGAAAAACAAGAACAAGGTATAGCAGCGCCAATACAAATAGACCAAGCAACAGACAGACATGGGTTGGATTTTCAGAAAGGGCCACTGAGACAATAAAAATTACTTGGAAATCAGAAAGACCAGTATGGCTTCTTCAGTGGACCCTGACTAAAGAAAAGATACAAGCAGCCCAGTTCCTGGTCAAACAACAATTAGCGGAAGAACATATACAACCTTCTGTATCTCCCCATTATACTTTCATTTCTGTCATCAAAAAGAAATCTGGTAAATGGAGATTATTGCAAGATTTAAGAGCCATTAATAATGAGATGGTTATTTTGGGACCTGCTCAATCAAGGATTCCTCAATTGTCTGCTTTGCCAAAAACTTGGTATGTTTTAGTTATACATATTAAAGATTGTTTTTTTTTTTTTCATTTCCAATTCTTCTTGAGGATAGTCCAAGTTTTGCATTTACTATCCCTGCACTGAATCATGAAGGTCCTGATCAGAGGTATGAGTGGAAAGTACTCCCTCAAGGGATGGCTAACAGCCCAACTATTTGTCATATTTATGTTAACAAAGTAATCCAGCCACTTAGAAATCAAAATCCTGAACTACAAATATTTCACAATATGGATGATGTGTTATTAGCACACAAGTTAAAAACCCATTGCTAGAATGTTATGCCACACTTACAAACTTATTAAAAAAATTATAATCTAGGGATATCAATTGATAAAATACAATTAAATTTTCCAATTAATTATTTAGGAGTTCTATTATCCTCAACCATGGTCAGTCCACCAAAAATTCAAATACGAGTAGATCAACTCAAATCAATTAATGACTTTCAGAAGTTATTAGGAGACATTAATTGGATAAGGCCTTATCTAGGTATACCAACAGGACAGTTGGGACCTATATTTGATATCCTAAAAGGTCCATCTGATCCAAATTCACCCAGAATGTTAACGCCTGAAGCAATAAAGGCATTAAAAATCATTGAAACATATATGGGAAATATTCATTTGGATAGATTTGATAAAATAATGCCTTTATTATTTATTGTGCTACCAACAAAAAATATTCCTACAGGAGTATTTTGGCAAGAAGGTCCATTATTATGGATACATTTATCTTATTCTTCTAACACTATTATTACTAGGTATCCTGAGGCTGAGGGACAATTAATACTCATAGGAATAAAAGCAGCAAAGGGAGTGTTTGGAATTTCTCCCAATAAAATTATTACTCCATACACTATGAATCAAATTGATGAATTAGCTAATGAGTTAAATACTTGGGCAATAATCATGTGTAAATCTAATGTTTTATTTGATAACCACTTACCATCTAATCTTTTATTGTCTTTTGGGTCATTGCATCCTGTAATTTTTCCAAAAATTACAAGAAAACTCCTATCATAAATGCTCCAAATATATTCACTGATGGGTCAAATAATGGTACAGCAGCAATAGTTACACCTGATCAAATTTTTACATTTTTAGCACCCCAAAAATCAGCTCAAAAGAGCTTAATGCAGTATTATAAGCTTTTGTGATGTTTAAAGATTCTGTGTTTAATTTATTTTCCAATAGTCAGTATATAGTTAATGCTATAGTATCTCTTGAAGATGCTGGTAGGATTTCCCCTTCCTCTACTGTTTTCTCTTTCCTTTCCAGTATACAAAGTCTAATCTGGGACAGAAAATATCCATTCTTAATAGGACATATCTGGGCACATACAGGATTGCCTGGAGCCCTTAGTTTGGGCAATGATTTAGCAGGTAAAACTACACATGACATACATACATATTTTCTGTACACTAGAAGAAGCTATAAATTTTCATAAAAAGTTCATTATCAATGCTAATACTTTACAAAAGCATTTTAAAATAACTAAGGAACAAGCTAGACAAATAATAAAACAATGTCAAAATTGTGTGACCATTTTACCACATTTTAATCTTAGAGTCAATCGTAGAGGATTGATACCTTACCATATATGGCAGATGGATGTCACACACTTGCCAGAATTTGGAAAATTAAAATATTTGCATGTTACAGTTGATACTTCTTCTGGATTTTTGATGGGCTCCCTTCATGGGGGAAAAAAACTAAAGATGTTATAGCTCATTGCTTACAAAATTTTGCCACTGTGGTCATTCCAAAGCAGTTAAAAACTGATAATGCCCCCGGTTATACTTCTACCTCTTTTAAACCATTTTGCTCATAATTTGGCATTACTCATATATCAGGAAACCCATACAATCCACAGGGACAAGCCATAGTTGAAAGAGCACATCACACTATTAAAATGTACTCATTAAAGTAAGAAGACAGAATTGGGAAGGGATATAAATTCCCCAAAGATAAACTTAAAATAACCCTTTTTACTCTAAACTTTTTAAATTTGGATTTTCAGGACTTAGTGCTGCAGAAAGGCATAAGTGTCCAAAAAATGTGTATAAGCCCGAGGTACTTTGGAAGGATATTCTAACAGGACAATGGAAAGGTCCTGACCCATTAATTTTCTGGAGTTGGAGGTCTGTTTGTGGGTTTCCACAGGAAGAACAGCAGCCGATTTGGATTCCAGAGAGATTAACTAAGATCCCGACCCAGTGATTGCCTGGAGTCGGGGGTCTGTTTATGTGTTTCCACAGGGAGAACAGCAGCCGATTTGGATTCCAGAGAGATTAACTGAAGCGATTTTGATAGACCAAAATAAGATGATTTGGCTCAAATCCATAACAGCTGATATCCAAAACTCCAGTTTGGCTATCCTTACATCTGCGACAGAACAGGGATGCTTTTTTCAATATCTATTTTATTATTGCCCTTTCTCAAATCATGAAGTTCTCTTTTGTTTTTTTGAGCTCATACAGACCTAGGTTAATGTTTTGCTTATCAGTTCTATTTTTTGACTGTAGAGTTTTTAAACATTGCAATGATGATTTCACATGTAAAATGTTATAAGGCCTTTACTATTATATTATGTGTTGTATGTATTTATTATGTGTGCACACTTGTGTTTTGTGTTAATATTTGAATGTGCGTATGTCCATATATCACATATGATGAGTGCTAATGAAATAATATATCCATTTTTTTTATTCACGTGAATTAAATTGTTTAATTTAAATTGGGTAAACAACTGTTCAGGATTGTTTTAATATGTGAAAAAATAGGAGGTTAACAGACGTGTTTGTTTACTTTCACTTTTCCTTTTCATTATATTTAATTATTCTCTTCAAGATAACGTAAATTGTTAAGAAAATTGTTTTCTTTTAGTGCCTTCAGGAATGTTACAGAATTTTTTCTTTAGCCATTATTGCCAGAATTCCTATCTTCATCCCAGTGCCGGTGAAGACAAAGATAAAATCAATCTACAGATTCTGCAATAGCCATCACTGAACTGCTTGTAGAACTTGCCTGGATTATGTATCACTTGTATGCATTGTGAACTCACTTGTATGCATTGTGAACTATCTGCTGGTGCAGCGAATTGTGGCAGTGTTGGGGTACTTATGCTGATGCTGTCATCAGTGATAGAATTTTTCCAATAGGAGCCATCAATTGACTTGGTGTATCTTCCCTATTCTCACTTGATAGAGGTCAGGAAACTTACAGAGGGAGGCGAAAGACTTCATCAGCAATGACTGCTCTTTTGGCAATTTTGGTTTTGGATGCACACATGGGATTTTTCTTTAGATCTATCAGGTTCTGAGAATCAAAGCCACAACCTCACACAGGGCCAAGAGGCTGATTCAGACACATCCCTTTCCAAAGTAATTAAGCAAAGAGCCACAGGTGATGCCCATTCATTTTAATTTGAAAACTGTTTTCTTCAGGCTCCACAAAGGGGTGGCCTGAGGCAAAGACATTCCTAACATTCAGGGCAAGGGAACCATAGGTAAGCAAATTGCCCAAAGCAGGGTTTCTCCACTGAGACTTTTCTGGTTACACTGATCTCTGAGGTTTCTGAGATGTTCCCATTCCCTTCAGCTATCCAGTACATGGCTATGTCACAGAGTTTGGAGGTGGTACATATCTTGGACACAAAACCATGAGCCTATTCTGGAGAGAGGCCAGAAATCAGGAGGTGAACAGGAACTTAGGAAGATAGTAGGTGTTGTCTATCCATAAGGCAAGCCGCAGTCCATTCATAAAAAGGGCAGAATAAATGCCTGGAAGCTTCCTACTAGTCAGGACACCTCCATTGATGTATTCGCTTTTCTAATAACTACAACCACGGACACAGTGGATACACAGACATAGAAAAACTCGCCTTCTCAAACGACTTACTAGAAACAGTCGACTCCAAACCAAACAAACAACCTTTGCTACCTATTCTCAGAACATGAGACAAAACCACGAACTCACACCCACACCCACTAAGGCACCTCATTCCCACAACAAGGTCTGTGACTATCCGGAGTGTCCTCTGACTGGTGGACCATACTATGTTCCCCCAAAATGGCCTGTCCTTTATCAGATCAGGTCCCTTTTGCCAACTCTGTTAAGTTGTCAGGAGCCAGCAATGAGCCACTACCTGCTTCCTCAGGAAAGGCCCCTCTTCAGAGTTCTCCTAGCATTTGGTCATCCTCACATCAGGAGGTACCAAGAAAGACTGACTCTGTCCTTGGAAAATTCAAACAAGTGTGCCCACTGGGAATGGGACTGGCACTGGCTCTGGGTGGCTGGCTTCCTGGATCCCAAGTTCAGAGAGTTCCATCACCAAGGAAGTGAGGTAGGTCACTTCCTTCAGGAACTGAATGAGGTCAATACCTTGGCAACCACTTTGTCCTATCAGTTGTTTACAAGGGTCCCATGAGATGGAGGCTGCCCCTACTTTCTCTGACTCAGTCATAAGTTAGAATGGTATATCAACCACAGGCACCATGGAACAGCTCTCCACACAGGCCTGGTTTTGTCCATCTTCTCTACATTAAGAACAGAGCGACTGATTCAGACACAATACTTCATCCTGACCGGTTTTTTTGCCATGGAAGATGATTTTGTGCTCTCAGGTCCTTCATAGCTGCCTAAGTCTTCTCCAGGGATCATTTCTGCATGGACCTTTGAGGATTTCAGCAGGTGGAAGATCCCCTACATACCTGTATTGTAAGACCAACTCTGTCCCTGCTCTACTGTAAAGATAGATTGATGGAACAGTGTATGCTTAGGGTTAATAACAAGTTTGATTTGGCTTAGGAATCATTCTGTGCAATGAATAATGGTTTTGGGAACCTGCGATATTTACAAGAATATATAGGTGAAATATAAGTATGAACACAGAAATCTAGGTAAGATTTGACGCCCAGAAGTGCATTGGGCCCTTGATTGAAATACTCAGCTTTGAATTATATTCTGCACAGATGTCTCAGATAAATTGATATACAATGGCATAGGACCTTGTACCTTGGATGATTGAATGTCAAAAAGAACATCCAGTCAGAAGGATAGTCAGTAGGATTAGGAAGATATTCATAGGTTTAGAAAGCAGAGTGAGTATAGGATTTGAACCAAACGTTCTATAACAGTAGGGTTTCGGGTAGAGAATGAATGTAAATATCAACACATGTGAAGAGCCAGTCACATTGATGAACTCTGGAAAGTATGTAGGAAACCATATATCAATAGAGACATTAGGAAATCAGGCAAAGTATAAAGTACGTGATAGGATCAGGCATTTTCAACAGTGTTGAGGTTGAATATATAATCTTAGGAAGAAACAAATATGTAGTCACCAATAAAATTGACATTTGATAGCATTAGGCAACCTGGACATAGATGTTTTTAGTAATCCATACTCACTTTCCATTTAGACTTTGGTACAAACATAAGTGTGACCTTTGCATTTTGTGAAAGAAGTCTCATGAAAAGACCAGTCATGAAACCCTGTGGAAAACATGTTTTCTGAATTAGGAAGTGATGAAAAGTAAAACAAAATGCCTATAAATTTCTGAACTAGTGGATTAAATATATATCCTATCATGTGCATTAACTGAAGAAAAAGAAATGTACCAGTATTGAATAAAAATGAATGACAAAATACACATCACGTCCCATAGGAATCTACTTGCATTGATATAAACCTGTGTCAGTTACTGCAGAAATATTAGGATTTGTATGCACCATTTACTGTTAGTTTTCAGTACTAGGAATCAAATATGTAGTTCAGGTGGATGAATATTTCTCAGAATAATCTTGTGAAAAGTTGATTATTAATCCACATACATGAATATGAATGAATTTACGGAGTGTATAATAAGACACATATATTTCATATTTTGAAAAATCTGTAGAGTGTGTGTGTATATATATATAAACACACACACACACACACACACACACGCACGCACACAAACAGACATTAAAAAGTAGCAATATATGCCAATTGAAATTCACCACGAAATATATGTCATCCACAGATCCAAATAAATTTGTTTTACTGAACATGGATTCATGTATAATTTTATTGTACTAGGAAGCTCATCAATAGTTTGAATTTTCAGTTTCAACAGCGTTTAGGAGGAGTGATCTCTTCTCACAATTTGTGTCTGCCAAGTCAGCCACCTCACAAGAATGTACTTGTGGTACCAGGTAGGATTCTATATGTGCATATAAAAATACATGTGCTGAATAGGATACAGAGAAAGGTAGACAGGAATTCACATATTTGTTAACTTTAAAAACACATGGAGAACCATTTCAACAAAAAATTGACTAGATATATAACTCCTACCCTATATAATGCAAAAGGCAATTCCAATGATACACCATTCCTCCTCTGAACTGCTTGTATTTCTATTCTGTTTGGGTTAATTTTCTCCATCATATTAGAATTAGTAGTCAGAGTCTAGTTGGCATGGGTTTGTGTCAGGGATTCAGTATTTGGAATGAAAATTTGGAAAATGATTCCAATGTTTATGCAAATATATGCTACAAAAGTATCTTCCCACTCTCATCCATAACAATGCCTTGAGATTACCTTGGCCCCAAGTTAGACACAATTAGAGGAGAAGAGTTAGAAAATCTGTGAATACATATCTGGAATCAAATATGCTCACGAGTTCACAAACTTGGAGGTGGTAGAGGAGATTCCAAAAGTAAGGGACAGGGTAAACACTCCAGAAACATGGAGCTCTGCTGGACTAAAGACTTCTTGAGGAACTGCCTCTGAGGTTGGGCACTTGAAATATATGTTGTAGTCAGGAGATTCAGCTTCCTTTGTAGTGAGACCATCAAATCTGAGTATGCTTCTATGTGACCTGGAATACATGATTTCTTATTTTCCAATAAACATGAGGAAGCTGTATTTAATTTTCTGTTTGTAGGTAAACTGTGGCCACTGGGGGCTAATTGTCTACTCTTGTGGACTCTGAAGCCATTTGGTCATCCTCCAGTTTTCCTGGTGTTGCTTGCTGCTGCACTGGGAGTTTCGTATTTGCTTCACGAATTACAAGGAATTCACCTGGGACAAAGTGCTGGAGGGAGTTCTGTCACCTGTGGTGAGTCAGGGTCTGCAGAAGAATGTACCAACCAGGCTTCTATTCCACATAGCTTGCCTCCTTGACCATAGCAACCGGATTCTGAACATTGGCCTGAAACCTCTCCATATAACAAGATACCTTTACATAGAAGCGTCTGCTGGATGCATCATGTCAGTCACAAGCCAATTGGAAGCCAATGGCAGATCCACATGGCCCCACCACAGATGTTTTTTTTATCACACACCTGCCCAGCACTGCACTAGGCCCACTACTCAGCAGGGTCCAACTTCCTGGAATCTCTGTTACACACCATTTTCATGAAACTCAGTCAATCTAGTCACTGTCCTGCATAATCATGTTCAGCAACAGGAAAACCAAAGTTTCTCCAGTGCCATCTGGTCATGGGAATTTCAAAAATTTCATGGTATTTATCTAGCAATTTTTCAAGAATGAAGTTGGCAGCATGTGGGTTTCAATTCATTCAGGGACTATTAAATGTTGTGGAAGTTCATTTCAAATGAAGTTCTGGAGAACTCTCACAGGCAAGGTTTCCCAAAGATTGGCCAAAGGGTCACATAAATCCAGGCCCATTGAGGTCTACAATGTAACGTCCATGTGTGTTTTGACTCTCAACTAAGACTGCCAAGTCGTTAAGAATAAAATCATGTGATATCAAGCCTGAGATTCCCAGTGGTCTCTGGAAAGTCACCCTGGGCCTAGATCTCAGTTTCCAAGGGTGACTCTCATGCTTGGCCTTCTAAAATCCCAACTCAATTCATGGCAATACTTCTCTAAGTTCAGTTCCTGTACTCAGTCTCTAAGGGAATCACACCAGAGTTCAAACTCAGGTGGACTCAGTCATCCCTTTCAACTGCCACAAAAATAACCACAATTAATACCAAAACACTCCCACATGGCCCTCACCTTCTTCCATATAGACACTCATCATAACCTCTGACTGTAGATTTCCATGAGGAATGCAGCCCAAGACAGTGTCCAAAATACGCTTTCTTGCCCCTCATTTACCTAAATTCTGAGTGACCTGGACACCCTTCCTGTGAACCAGGAGTGATCAAATAGGCCTGCCGTTAATACTGATCCACTTCTCAAATTTGAGACCTATTGACTGTGGGGTTTAGATTCTTTATGTGAATTGGAGTCATGAGAAAACCCAACCACCTATGTGCTAGCCTCTGCAGGGAATTGAAGAACTCGTTTGACCTAAAGGATCCCTATTCTCACTTGATTGATGTCAGAAACCTTACAGAGGAAGGCGAAAGACTTCATCCACAATGACTGCTCTTTTGCTATTTTGGTTTTGGATGCACACATGGGATCTTTCTTTAGATCCATCAGTTGCTGAGAATCTAAGCTACAGCCTAACACAGGGCCAAGACGCTGATTCAGACACATCTCTTTGCAAAGCAATTAAGCAAAGAGCCACAGCTGATGCCCATTCTTTTTTATTTGAAAAGGGTTTTCTTCAGACTTCACAAAGCGTTTTCCTTAGGAAAAGACCTTCCTGACATTCAGGGAAACAGAACAATAGGTAAGCAAAAGGCCCAAAGCAGGGTTTCTCCAATGAGACTTTACAGGTCACACTGGTATGTGAGTTTTCTGAGATGCTCGCCATTCACTTCAGTTATTCAGTACATGGCCATGTCACAGAGCATGGAGGTGGTACATATCTTGGATACAAAACCATAAGCCTATTATGGAGAGTGACCAGATTTCTGGAAGAAAACAGGAACTTAGGAAGATCGTAGGTGTTGCCGATCATTATGGCAAGCTGCATTCTATTTATAAATTGGGCAGCATGAATGCTGGTAAGCTTTCAAAAAGACAGGACACATCCATTGATGCTTTCTCTTTTCTAATATCTACAATCACGGACACAGTGGGATACAGCGACACAGAAACACTCGCATTGTCAAATGACTTACTAGAAACTATTCCCCCCAAACCAAACAAACCTCATTTCCTACCTCTTCTCAGAACATGAGCCAAAACCACAAACCCACACCCACACCCACAAAGGCACCTCTTTCCTCCAAGTAGGATGTGACTATTTGGAGTGTCCTCTGACTGTGGGCCATTCTAGGTTCCCCCAAAATGGCCTGTCCTGTCTCAGATTTTGTGTCCTTTGCCAAGTCTCTGAAGTTGTCAGGAGCCAGCAGTGAGCCACTACCTGTTTTCTCAGGAAAGGCCCCTCTTCAGAGTTTTCCTGCCATTTGGCCATCCTAACATCAATAGGTACCAAGAAAGACTGACTCTGTCCTTGGGAAATTCAAAAAGTAAAACCACTGAGACTGGGACTGGGGCTGTCAATGTTTGACTGGCTTCCTGGATCGCAAGTTCACAGAGTTCCATCACCAAGGAAGTGAGGTGAGGTCACTTCCGTCAGAAACTGAATGAGTTCACTGCCTTGGCAACCAATCTGTCTTAAGAGTTGCTTCCAAGCTTCCCATGAGATGGAGGCTGCCCCTGCTTCCTGTGACCCTTTCACAAGTTAGAATGGTATATCACCCATAGGCACCCAGGAGCAGCTCTCCACACAGGTATCATTTGGTCCATCTTCTCTACATTAAGAATGGAGAGGCTGATTCAGACAGAACCCTTCACCCTGAACAGGTTGTTTTCCATGGAAGATGACTTTTGCACTCTCAGGTCCTTCAGAGTTGCCTACATCTTCTCCAGAGATTATATCTGCATGGACCTTTGAGGTTATCAGCATGTGGAAGATTCCCTATATTCCTGTATTGTAACACCAACTCTGTCCCTGCTCTTATGTAACGTTAGATTGAGGGAACCATGTATGGTTAGGGTTAATAACATGTTTGATTTGGGTTAGGAATCATTATGCTGAATAAATAATGGTATTGGGAACCTGCAATATGTATAAAAATATATAGGTGAAATATACGTATAAAAACAGAAATCTAAGTAACATTTGAAGCCCAGAAGGGCACTGGGCCCTTGATTGGGATACTTAGCTTTGAAAAAATTGATATACAATGGCATAGGAGCTTGTACTTTGGATCATAGAATGTAGAAGAGAACATCCAGTCAAAAAGGATAGTCGGTAGTGAAAGGTTAATAAAATAGGTACTTGTCACTTACTGTTTTTCTGTATGCTTAACAAAACACTGTTGAAATCTTGAGAACTGTTTGCTAATCTTGTTCCCAGAATGTGCTGTCCCCAACTGCCAAAGTGTAGAATGTACTCCCTCACCCGGTTGCATGCAAACCGACCACTCGCCCTGACCCATCAGTATACTTGCCTCCCTGCCCTCTCCAAGGAAATTATATATGTTCTGCTTAAACTGTTCTCAGGGCTCTCTGCTCTATTCAAGTGAGCTCCGAGCCCCAGCATGCTGGACCCAGAATAAACCCTTTGCTGTTGGATAAGACAGTCTGTTAGTGGTCTATTCCTTCCATGCTCACCCGACCTTTACATATGGAGATTCCACCGAGTTTTGGCAGCGGCGGACAAAAGACCCTAACGGGTTCCTCTTGGGTTAAGTAAGGCGCCTCTTTCTTGTTTCAGTGTTAAGGTTAGTGCTGGGCAAAATGGCTGTCGATGAAGAGCGTGAGTTCTCTCCGATGGTGGCTGACAGACGTGTCACAGAGCCACAGGCCACGTCCCTGGGGAACTTCCCAAAGACTCGGGAAATCGAGGAACAATAGTCTCCTCGACTCAGTAATATTTTGTATCTGATTCGGAATTGCCAGCCCATTGGGTTTTGCTGGCTACTCAGTCCTGGTCTCAGTTTTGGATGTCCATTGAATGTCTTTATTGTCTTGTCTTGTCTGTGTCGTGTGTCTTGCATTCACTCTTTGTGTATCTTTCATTATGGGACACAGCACTTCAATGCCCCTGTCCCTGACCCTTGATCACTGGACCAAAGTCCGCTTAAGGGCTCAGAATCTTTCTTTTTTAGTTAAACGCTGGACCTTTCAGAATCTCTGTGCCTCAGAATGGCCCACCTTTGAATTTGGATGGCCCCTAGAAGGATCTTTCTACTTCCCACTAATTTAAGAAGTCAGAGATATTGTCTTTAACCCGGGCACACATAGCCATCCGGATCAACAGCCATCTTAACTTTGCTGGACCTCTGCAAATCTCCTCCTCAATGGGTGAAGCCTTTCTTTGTCCCTTCCCCTGCTCCTACTCCTTCCCCCATGATCTCTCAAACCCTCTGCTCCTCCTCCTCCTCCACCCTTTGTAATCACTGAGTCAAAAGATTTGACTCTTCTGGACTCTCTTCCCCCTTATTATACCCTGCCTTCGTCCCCCAACCACCAACACCCTCTAAGTGATTCCCCTGCAGCTGACTCAGCCTCTCTACCACTGGAGGAATATAAGCTGGCCCAGCGCCCTCCAGATAACTCCCCCGCAGCACACACAGCCCCTCCTCCGCAGGAGGAAGCTAGCCCAGCTAAGGAAACTTGATGGTGGTGAATGATTGAAAACCCTGGAACTCCTGTGATGCTCCCACTATGTCTCTACAGACCATTGATTGACGAAGGCCATGGGGGGAAAATGCAAGCCGACAAATATTGGCCTTTCTCCTCTTCCGACCTATATAACTGGAAATATAACAATCCCCCTTTTTCCGAGGACCCCACAGGGCTCACAGGTCTGGTTGAGTCATTGATATTTTCACATTTGCCTACTTGGGATGACTGTCAACAATTCCTAGGGACTCTCTTCACGACAGAGGAACAAAAGAGAATCTTCCTGGAAGCTATAAAAAAAGTCCTCCGACCAGATTGGAGAGTGATACATCTTCCCAACTTAATCAAAGCTGGTTTTCCTTTGAAACAACCCAACTGGGACACCAACACCATTGAAGTTAGAAAGCATCTGTCCACTTATCGCCAGGTTCTAATAGTGGGCATCCGAGTGGCCACTAGGCGACCAACTAATTTGGCCAAGGTAATAGAGATTATTCAAAGGCCTGATGAATCTCCCTCTATGTTTCTAGAGAGAATTATGGAGGCAAGTAGGAGATATACTCCTTTCGATACTCAGGCAGAGGATCAAAAGGCATCTGTCATGATGGCCTTTATTGGGCAAGCTGCCCTGGATATTAAAAGAAAGTTACAATGCTTAGATGGATTACAAGATATGACTTTGAGAGATTTAGTCAGAGAAGCCAAGAAAATATACCTTAAGAGAGAAACTGAGGAAGAGAATGAAGCAAAGTGAGGATAAAAGAAACAAAAGACAGAATAAGGCGTTGACTAAGGTCCTGGTCACAACAACAAAAGGGCCAGAAATTAAGAAACAGGGAGACAGGAAGGGATACCTGGTCCCATGCCAGAGGCCACCCCTGGCCTCAGATCAATGTACCTACTGTACAAAAAAAAGGACACTGGGCCAAAGAGTGCACTAGAGAGGGACAGCCACGCCAGTCAGCCATTCTTACTCTGGAGGATGACTATGAAAGTCGGGGCTCAGATCTCCTCCCCGAGTTCAGGGTAACTTTTGAAGTGGAGGGTACCCCAGTAATCTTTGAAGTGGATAAAGGGGCAATATACTCATCCCTAGTGTCACATTGGGCCCTCTATCAAATAAAAGGTCTCTAGTTCAAGGGGCTAATGACAGTAAATATCGGGCTTGGACAACTAAGAGGATCATGGACCTGGGGAAAGGAAAAATCCATCACTCCTTCCTAGTAATCCCAGAATTCCTAGGCCCATTGATGGGCAGAGATCTGCTCACCAAGTACCGGGCCAAAATAACTTTTAACCCTGAAGGCCCCCAAGTGGAATTTCTAAATCCTTCACTAAAACTCCTATAGTCACAGCTCTAAATATGTCAGTAGAAAATGCACATCAACTCACTCACCTTGGTTCAAAGAAACTGCAGGTATTTCTGAAATATCAAGAACAGAGTTTTCCACTAACTGACTCACAGCAAAAAGAAATAACTATATGGGTAAAAAAAGCCTGTCGAGTCCATCAATTGGTAAATGCTTACCCTTCCAAGCTTCCTGCAGGAAAGCACCTACGAGGAACCAGACCAGGACAATTCTGGGCAGTTGACTTTACTGAAATTAAGCCAGCAAGGTATGGACATAAATATCTTCTAGTCTTTGTAGATACATTTTTAGGATGGATTGAAGCCTTCCCCACTAAAAGAAAAAAAAAAAAAGAAACAGTGCAAATGGTGGTCAAGCAGATCCTGAAAGACATTTTTCAAAGATACGGCCTGCCAAAGGTAATACGGTCTGATAATGCACCGGCGTTCGTGGCCCAAGTAAGTCAGGGGTTAGCCAGGAACCTGGGGATTCATTGGAAGTTTTATTGTGCTTACAGACCCTAGAGTTCAGGACAGGTAGAAAGAATGAATAGAACCATTAAAGAGACCTCAACAAAATTAAGCTTAGAGACCAGCATAAATGATTGGACTATGCTCATGCCTTATACAATGTTTCGTGCAAGAAATACGCCCTCTGTTTCTTTGAGTAACCACACCCCCTGTGAATATCTAGGGTGCCTCTCCTCCAGTAATGGACCAAAGCCCAACTTTAAGACCTAACGATCCCTTTCACACCCCCTTGCTTGACAGACTTAAAGCTCTTGAAAGATCTCAGTGATACCTGTGGAAAAAGCTGGCCACTGCCTACCAAACTGGGGACGAGGGGACTCCACATCGATATCAAGTAAGAGATTCATCTACATAAGATGATATCAGGTGTCATCCCTGGAACCCCACTGGAAAGGACCATACCAGGTGGTACTTATAACATCTACAGTGGTAAAGGTAGACGGAATCACTTCCTGGATCCATGCCTCTCATCTCAAGCCTGCGCCCTGTCCACACTCTGGCTGGAAACTGGAAAAGACTGGTAACACTTTCAAATTGCATATTCACCATGTGGATAAGCCTATAGACTCTCCCCTCGGCCACAAGTAGTCCTAACCCTCATCAGCCCGTTCAGCAGCGTTGGCTGATCACAAATTCTACTGGAAAAGAAGTATAATCTATCTCGCATACAGCCCACTTAGGGACCTGGTGACCATCTCTCCACCCAGACATTTGTCAGCTGGCTATAGGTCTTTCCTAATGGGATATCCCTGATGAAGAGGATCCCACTAAAATTCCATTAAATCCCTTCCTTACCATAGATAATGGAAACAAACTTTATGGATGTAGGGACACACGAGCCAGATGCAGGTTGGCTAGCCTAGATTACTGTGTTTACCTGGCCGACTGTCAAAGCCATAAACAGCCATGGCTATGTGGGGGAAAAGCCGACTTCTTCTGTAAGTCATGGGGATGTGAGCATACAGGGGCTGCCTGATGGAACCCAAACTCCGCATTAAATTCAGTACACAGCATTGGCCATATTACGAATTAGAAAACAAAAACTGATGGCAACCAGAGGGGACTCTAGATCCTCAAATCCTGTGTGACCTTTTTAACATCTGCTGGTGCTCAAAAGGGTAAAAGGAGATTCCACTATGTAGAGGCCTTTTCCCTTCTTCGCTCACATCCTGAACTATGCTTATCCAATAGATCCTCACCTTCAGCCTTCTGCTCCAGAGTCTCTGCTGTCACTCCCACCTCAGCAACCTGATTTCTCCACTTCAATTATTAGATCAAAAATCCAAATCTCTGCTGGTTCTCAGACCATTGCCCCCTTGCTGACGTAGCAGGTACTGAGGTACCCCTCCACCCACTCACTCCTCTCTTCTCCTGTCAGTGCCCGCACCGGGTCCCACCAGGTCCTCTTACCAACTAACCCAAAGCTCAAACCAGCTGAGGAGAGCCCTCAGACCCATATCCAAGATGTAATGAAAATGGCCTTTAAAGTTGCTTTGTCATCACTGAAAACAGTTTACTAAGAATTTAAAGTCCCTAACATGTGTTTTGGGATACTCACAACCATCTTCTTCTTTGCTCTACCTGTTCTACTGCTCAAATATTTGTTGCTAGGAAAATTCCAAACCACTTTCCAATTATTTTTTTACATCTCTCTTTTCTCATTCTCAGATACTCTGAGCTGCTCTCAGCCCCACCTTCTCCATCTTTCCCCTCTGTACCAGGCCCACAGAAAAGTCTTTAACTGACCTTCTCCAGAAGTCTTCACCATGGCTGACTTTAGGACTTTCAGCAAAAGAGTCCCTATAAAAAAGTTCAATGTAGTTAAACTTCCTATTTTCATGTTGCCCTGTTCTACTTGGCCACTGGCTAAAAAAATTAGCACTCCTAATCAAGACACCCCCTTACTAGTTTTTCACAAAAATATGTGAACTAGGCCTCTGGCCTTGACATGGGGCTTCACAGAGCTGGCTACATTTCTAAGTTAACGAAGTTAGCAACTGGGCTCCGTGGTAACAGCTGGCAATGGGAAAATAAGAAAGGGAAGAAAAAGCTCTTTCCCTCCCAGGTGTCCTTGAAAAGTTAACTTGCCCAGAACCGAGGAAAAAAAGAAACAAAACTGCTTTTTTCAACTTCTGCAGACTGTGAACTTCTGAGCCCCTTCCATTACATGTTGGGTACAAAATTCTGAAACTACCTAAACTTGGGTTTCAGAGGATTACTTGATTACAACAGAATCAATGCCCTCTGAATCTGGTTGCCACCAAATAGGACTGTTTCCCTGTCTTCAGTGCTATCTTAGGTGAGTTGCCTTGTCCGTCCCTACTACAGCATGATTCTATATACTTAAACATTGTTAATGTTTTCATGAAATGGTCAACAGATGTGATTAATTGTGTAATCGTGCAGATGTTTCCCAGAGTGCTCTATCACAATGCAGGTTCATTTGAAGATCAAATAGGGGGGCATTCAACCCGGTTCCACTGAAAATATATATCCCTCAACTTAGCCATCATATTAGGAATAGAAATTGCTGCACTGGTGGCCACGGGAACCACTGCCTTTGTCCATGGGACTCAACAAATGACCCAACAAATGACAGCAATAGACCAAAACTAAGATATTAGAAACCTCCATCAGAGCTTTGCATGAGTCTTTTACCTCTCTCTCTGAAGTTGTTTTTCAGACCACTCGAGGGTTGGACCTCCTTGTCATGAGAGAAGGGGCCTCTGTGCTGCATTGAGAGAAGAAAGTTGTTTGTATGCCGAGCATACTGGAGTTGTAATAAAATCTAAGAGTAAATTAAAAAGATTCCTTGAAAAGCATCAAAGAGACAGAGAGGCCGAAAAAAGGTGGTTTGAGTCTTGGTTCACACAGTCTTCCTGGTTAACTACGTTTTTATCAACCCTGGCCGGTCCAATAATAATCCTCATATTATTGCTAACTATTAAACCCTGTTTTCTCAACCGTGTAATTTCTTTTCTCCAGGCTCAAATTGGACGAGTTAAACTTATGGTAATACCCCACTAGTATACATAGAATGTGACACCCCCCAATGATCATTTTTATGATTAAAAGTAGCCAGAAGAAGAAGTGGGGAATAAAAGGTTAATAAAATAGGTACTTGTCACTTCCTGTTTTTCTGTATGCTTAACAAAACACTGTTGAAATCTTGAGAAATGCTTGCAAATCTTGTTCCCAGTATGTGCTGTCCCCAACTGCCCAACTGCAGAATGTGCTCCCTCACCCAGTTGCACGCAAATCACCCACTCGCCCTGATCCATCAATAAACTTCCCTCCCTGCCCTCTCCAGGTAAAGTATATAAGCTCTACTTAAGCGATTCTCAGGGCTATCTGCTCTATTCAAGTGAGCTCTGAGCACCAGCATGCTGGACACTCAATAAACCCTTTGCTGTTGCATGAGATAGTCTGTTGGTGGTTTCCTCCTGCAAAGCTCGCCCGACATTTACTATAATGATTGAAAGTAGAAGAGAACATCCAGTCAAAAAGGGATTGTTGATAGAAATAGAAAGATAGTACGTTTAGGAAGAAGTGTGAGTATAGGATTTGGAACAAAAGTTCGTTAGCTACAGGGTTTCGGTTACAGAGTGATTGTTAAAGTCAGCACAGGTGAAGAGTCAGTCACAATGATGAACTGGGGAAAACATGAAGTAAAGCAGATATAAATAGAGACATGACAAAATAAGGCAAAGTATAAAGTGAGTGATAGGATTAGACATTTTGAACAGGGTTGAGTTTGAATACATAATTTAGGAAGAAACAAATATGTAGTCACCAATAGGATTGACATTTGAGAGCATTAGGCAAATTTCAGGTGGATGAATATTTCTGAGAATAATCTTGTGAATAGTTGATTATAAATCCACATACATGAACATGAATGAATTTAGGGAGTGTACATAAGACACATATATTTCATATTTAGAAAAATCTGGAGAGTACACACAGACAAAAAAAGTAGCAATATATGTCAATCAAAATTCATCATAAAATATATATCATCCACAGATCCAAAAATATTCATTTTACTGAACATGGATTTATGTATAATGTTGTTCAACTAGGAAGCTCACCCATTGTTTCAATATTCAGTACCAACAGGGTTTAGTAGGAGTGATCTCGTCTCACAATTTGTATCTGCCAAGTAAGCCAAATCACAAGAACAAACGTGTGGTACCAGGTAGGATTGTATATGTCCATATTAAAATACACATGCTGAATAGGCTACAGAGAAAGGGAGACAGGAATTCACATGTTTGTTAACTTTAAAAATACATGGAGAACTATTTCAACAAACAATTGACTAGATTTATAACTCCTACTCTGTATCATGCAGAAGGGAAGTCCAACTATACACCGTGCCTCCTCTGAACTACTTGTATTTCTATTCTGTTTGGGTTATTTTTCTCCATCATATTAGGATTAGTAGTCAGAGTCTGGTAGGGTATGGGTTAGTGTCAGGGATTCAGTATTTTGAATGGATAACAGGAAATTGAATCCAATGTGTATGCAAACATATGCTACAGAAAAATCTTTCCACTCTCATCCAGAACAATGCCTTGACATTACCTTCGCCTCAAGAAAAACACAATTAGAGTAGAAGAGTTAAAAAATTTGTGAATACCTATCTGGATTGGAAAATGCTCCCGATTTCACATCATTGGAGTTGGTAGAGGAGTTTCTAAAAGTAATGGACAGGGTAAACACTCCACAAACCTCGAGCTCTGCTGGCCTAAATATTTTTGAGGATCTGCCTCTGAGGTTGAGCACTTGAAATATATGCTGTTGTCAGGAGCTTTAGCTTACTTTGTAGTGAGACCATCAAAGCTGGGTCTGCATCTATGTGATCTGGATGACATGGTTACTTACTTTCCAATGAAATGAGGCAACAGTGCTGAATTCTCTCTTTGTAGGTAAACTGTGGCCTCTGAAGGCTAATTGTCTCTTCGTGTGGACTGTGAAGCCATTTGGCCATCCTCTAATTTTCGTGGTGTTTTTGCTGCTGCTCTGGGAGTTTGGTATTTGCTTCACAAAATACGAGTTCAAATGGGACACAGTACTGGAGGAGTTCTGTCAGGTGTGGGGGGAAGGGTCTGGAGGAGAATGCACCAAACAGTATTTTATCCCACGTAGCTTGCCCCCTTGACAATAGCAACATGATTCAGAACATTGCCCTGAAACCTCTCCATATAACAAGATTCCTTTACATATAAGGGTCTGCTGGCTACACCATGTCAGTCACAAGCCATTTGGAATCCAATGGTAGATCCTCATGGCCCTACCACTGATGTTTTATCAAACACCTGCACACCACTGCTCTGGGCCACTACTCAGCAGGATCCAACTTACTGGCATCTCTGTTCTAAACCATTTTCATGAAACCCAGTAAATCAAGGTACTGTCTGGTATACTCATGATCAGCAACAAGACATCCAAAAGTTTTCCAGTGCCACCTGGTCATGGGAATTTCAAAAATTTCATGGTATTTATCTAACCATTTTTCAAAGATGAAGTTGGAGTCACTGTGGGTTTCAATTCATTCAGGAATCATTAAATGGTGAGGAAGCTCATTTCAATGATAGCTCTAAAGAACTCTCACAGGCAAGGCTTCTGAAAGAGTGCCCAAAGAGGCCACATAAAGCCAGGCCCATTGAGGTCTACAAGGTGAGGCCCATGTGTGTTTTGACTCTCAACTCAGCCTGCCAAGTCTTTAATAATAAAATCATGTTATATCCTGGCGGAGATTCCCAGTGCTCTGTGGAAAGCCACCCTGGGCCTAGATCTCAGTTTCCAATGGCGACTCTCATGCATGGCCTACTAAAATTCCATCAAAATTCATGGCAATATTTCTCTGACTTTAGTTCCACAACTCAGTCTCTAACTGGAATCACACCAGAGTTCAAGCCCAGGTGGACACAGTCATTTTTTCCAACTGACACACAAATGACCAAAATTATAACCAAAACACCTCCACATGACACTAATCCTCTTCCATGTAGAGACTCATCCTCACCTCTGGCGAAGGTTTCTATGAGGGGCGCAGCCAAAGACAGTTTCCAAAATAAGCTCGCTTGCCCCTCATTTGCCTAAAGTCAGGGTGGCCTGGACACCCTTCCTGTGAACCAGGAGTGACAAAATAAGCATGCCTTTAATACTGCTCTGTTTCTCCAATTTGAGGCCTACTGATTTTCAGATATAGATTCTTTATTTCATTTGGAGTCATGTGAAAACCCAAGCACCACTGCAGGGCTTGGAAGAACTCATTTCATCCAAAGAATCCCTATTCTCACTTGATAGAGATCATGAACCTAACAGAGGAAGGCAAGTGACTTCATCCACAATGACTGATCTTTTTGCAATTATGGTTTTGGATGGACACAAGCGATCATTCTTTAGATCCATCAGCAGCTGAGAATCTAAGTCACAGCCACACATAAGACCAAAAGGCTAATTCAGCCACATCCCTTACCAAAGCAATTAAGCAAAGAGCCACAGATGATGCCCATTCATTTCCATTTCAAAACTGTTTTCCTCAGGCTTCACAGAGGGGTGGCCTGAGGCAAAGGCCTTCCAGACATTCAGGGCAACAGAAAAATAGTTAAGCAAAAGATCCAAAGTAGGGTCTCTCCTCTGAGACTTTCCTGGTCACACTGATATTTGACATTCAGGGCAACAGAACAATAGTTAAGCAAAAGATCCAAAGTAGGGTCTCTCCACTGAGACTTTCCTGGTCACACTGATATCTGAGTTTTCTGAGAATCTCGCCATTCTCTTAAGCTATCCAGTACATGGCCATGTCACAGGGCTTGGAGGTGGTACATATCTTGGAAACAAAACCATGAGCCAATTCTGGAGAATGGCCAGAATTCAGGAAGAAAACAGGAACTTAGGTAGATAGCAGGTGTTGCCCATGGATAAGACAGGTTGCATTCCATTCATTAATTGGCCAGGATGAATTATGGGAAGATTTATACTAGACTAGACATATATTAATGCATTATCTTTTCAAATGTCTACAACAACGGACACAGTGAAATACACAGACATAGGAACACTAGTCTGGTCAAACGACTTACTAGAAATAGTCCACTGCAAACGAAAAAACCGACTTTCCTACCTATTCTCAGAACATGAGACAGAACCACAAACACACACCCACTCCCACAAAGGCACCTCCTTCCCTCAAGTAGGTCTGTGACTATCCAAAGTGTTCTCTGACTTGTGGGCCATACTATCTTCTCCCAAAATGGCCTGTCCTCTATCAGATCTGGTTTCCTTGGCCAACTCTGTGAAGGTGTCAGGAAAAAGTGGTGAGCCACTACCTGCTTTCTCAGGAAAGGTCCCTCTTCAGAGCTCTCCTCCATTTGTCCTTCCTCACATCAGTAGGTACCAAAAAAGACTGACTCTGTCCTTGTTAAATCCAACCAAGTGAGCCCACTGATACTGGGACTGGGACTGCTTCTGGGTGCCTGACTTCTTGGATACCAAGTTCAGAGAGTTCCATCACCAAGGAAATGAGGTATGTCACTTTCTTTGGAACTGAATGAGGTCACTGCCTTGGCAAACACTTTGTCCTAAGAGTTGCTTCCAAGGGTCCCATGAGATGGAGCCGGCCTCTACTTCTTGTGACACTTTCACTAGTTAGAATGGTATATCAACCAGAGGAACCTGGGAACAGCTCTTCACCCAGGCCTGGTATTGTCCATCTTCTCTACAATAAGAAGAGAGAAGCTGATTCAGACACATCCCTTCATCCTGACCAGGTTGTTTGCCATGGAAGATGACTTTTGCTCTCTTAGGTCCTTTATACCTGCCTAAATCTTCTCCAGGTATCATTTCTGAATGGACCTTTGAGGTTCTCGCAGGTGGAAGGTACCCTAATTTCCTGTATTGTAAGAACAACTCTTTCCCTGCTCTTCTGTAAAATGAGATTGAGGGAACAGTGTATGTTTCGGGTTAATAACAGGTTCGATTTCAGTTAGGAATCATTCTGTGAGATGAATAATGGTATTGGGTACCTACGATATTTATAAGAATATAGAGTTGAAATAAATGTACAAAAACAGAAATCTAAGTAAGATTTGAAGGCCAGAAATCATTCGGCCCTTGACTGGGATACTTAGCTTTTAATTATGTTCTGCAAAGATGTCTCAGATAATTCAATAATAAATGGCATAGGACCTTGTACCTTGGATGATTGAATGTAGAAGAGAACATCCAGTCAAAAAGGGATAGTAGGTAGGATTAAGAAGATAGTCAGTAGGTTTAGGAAGAAGAGTGAGTATAGGATTTGTATCAAAAGTTCTTTCCTAATAGGGTTTTGGTTAGAGGGTGAATGTTAATGTCAGCACATATGAAGAGTGAGTCAGTATGATGAGCTTGGGAAAATATGTAGAAAAGCAGATATCAATAGAGACATTATGAAATCATGCAAAGTATAAAATGAGTGATAGGATTAGACATTTTCTACAAGGTTGAGTTTCAATATATAATCTTATGAAGAAACAAATATGTCGTCACCAATAGGGTTGACATTTGAGAGCATTAGGCAACCTGGACATGGATGTTTTAGTAATCCATGTACAATTTCCCTTTTGGCTTTGGTACAGTCTTAAGTGTGACCTTCACATTTTTAGTTCTGAATATTACTGTGATAAAATGTTTATGTAGATCAGGTGAGGTTCTCAGCAGGTGGACTGTCCCCTTCTTTCCTGTATTGTAAGAACAACTCTGTCCCTGCTCTTCTGTAAAATGAGATTGAGGAAACAGTGTATGTTTCGGGTTAATAACAGGTTCGATTTGTGTTAGGAATCATTCTGTGTGATGAATAATAGTGTTGGGGACCTTCGATATTTAAAAGAATATGGAGGTTAAATATAAGTATGAGAACAGAAATCTAGGTATGATTTGAAGCCCAGAAGGGCATTGAGCCCTTGATTGGGATAATTAGCTTTGAATTATGTTCTGCAATTATGTCTCAGTTAATTCAATACACAATGGCATAGGACTTTGTACCTTGGATGATTGAATGTAGAAGAGAACATCCAGTCAAAAAGGGATAGTCAGTAAGATTATGAAGCTAGTCGGTAGGTTTAGGAAGAAGAGTGAGTATTTGATTTGGACAAAAGTTCTTTAACAATAGGGTTTCGGTTAGAGAGTGAATGTAAATGTCAGCACATATGAAGAGTCAGTCACTATGATGAGCTGGGAAAAAATGTAGAAAAGCAGATATCAATAGAGACATTATGAAATCAGGCAAAGTATAAAGTGAGTGATAGGATTAGACATTTTCAACAGGGTTGAGTTTGAATACATAATCTTTGGAAGAAAAAAATATGTAGTCACCAATAGGATTGACAGTTAAGAGCATTAGGCAACCTGGACATAGATGTTTTTAGTAATCCATGTTCACTTTTCATTTAGTCCTTCGTGCAATCATAACCGTGACCATTACATTATTTGTCCAGAATATTACTGTGAAAAAATGTATATGTAGATCAGGTGACATGAGTATTTCGTCCACCATTTCTGGAAACAATATATTGAAGACGTAAAATTAGTATTGGGGGTACAAAGAGGTGCACCCTGTGTCTATGAATATAGAGATAAAGCATGAATAGACAATACTGTGAATAAATAATATAACTTGTTCAAACATTAAATAATGGATTGAACTGATATCTGGAAAATTACAGGAAATCTTATATTGATATACAATCATTCATTCCCACCAATTATACATCTAATGGTAATATTAGTGTTTTGGTTTATCATGAACAGTGTGTGAGTTTTGCTTCAAAAGTGATTATGGAAATCGAAAATAATATGTTTGGAAAGAAGTCTCATGAAAAGACCAGTCAGGAAACCGGGAGGAATGCATATATTGTAAAGCAGGAAGCAATTGAAATTCAATCAAATGCCTATAAATTTTCTAATTTGTGGATGAAATATATATCCTATGATGTGCATAAACTCATGAAATAGTAATGTACCATTGTTGAATAAAAATGAACGTCAAAATGCACATCATGTCCCATAGGAATCTACTGGCATTGATTTTAAACTGTAGAAATATTAGGATTCTCGTGCATTATTCACCGAATTTAGTTATCTCTTTTTTTAAATTTTTATATATGGTTGTTCAAAACATTACATAGTTCTTGATAAATAATATTTCACACTTTGATTTATGTGGGTTATGAACTCCCATTTTTGCCCCGTATACAGATTGCAGAATCACATCAGTTACACATCCATTGATTCATATATTGCCATACTAGTGTCTGTTGTTTTCTGCTGCCTTTCCTATCCTCTACTATCCCCCCTCCCCTCCAGTCTCCTCCCCTCTTCTCTCTCTACCCCCTATACAGTAATAAATTTCTCCCCCTTGTATTATTTTTCCCTTTCCCCTCACTTCCTCTTGTATGTAATTTTGTATAACCCTGAGGTTCTCCTTCCATTTTCATGCAGTTTCTCTTCTCTCTCCCTTTCCCTTCCACCTCTCATCCCTGTTTAATGTTAATCTTCTTCTCATGCTCCTCGTCCCTACTCTGTTCTTAGTTACTCTCCTTATATCAAAGAAGACATTTGGCATTTGTTTTTTAGGGATTGGCTAGCTTCACTTAGCATAATCTGTTCTAATGCCATCCATTTCCCTGCAAATTCTATGATTCTGTCATTTTTTAATGCCGAGTAATACTCCATTGTGTATAAATGCCACATTTTTTTCATTCATTCTTCTATTGAAGGGCATCTAGGTTGGTTCCACAGTCTTGCTATTGTGAATTGTGCTGCTATGAACATCGATGTAGCAGTGTCCCTGTAGCATGCTCTTTTTAGGTCTTTAGGTTTTAGACCGAGAAGGGGAATAACTGGGTCAAATGGTGGTTCCGTTCCCAGCTTTCCAAGAAATCTCCATACTGCTTTCCCATTTGCCTGCACCAATTTGCAGTCCCACCAGAAATATACAAGTGTACCTGTTTCCCCAGATCCTCGCCAGCACTTGTTATTGTTTGACTTCATAATGGCTGCCAATCTTACTGGAGTGAGATGGTATCTTAGGGTGGTTTTGATTCACATTTCTCTGACTGCTGGAGATGGTGACCATTTTTTCATGTACTTGTTGATTGATTGTATGTCCTCCTCTGAGAAGTGTCTGTTCAGGTTCTTGGCCCATTTGTTGTTTGGGTTATTTGTTATCTTATTGACTAATTTTTTGAGTTCTTTGTATACTCTGGATATTAGTGCTCTATCTGAAGTGTTAGGAGGAAAGATTTGTTCCCAGGATGTGGGCTCCCTATTTTCCTCTCTTACTGTTTCTTTTGCTGAGAAAAAACCTTTTTAGTTTGAGTAAGTCCCATGTGTTGATTCTAGTTATTAACGCTTGTGCTATGGGTGTCCTATTGAGGAATTTGGAGGCGACCCCACAGTATGTAGATCGTAGCCAACTTTGTCTTCTATCAGACACCATGTCTAATTTGATATCAAGCTCCTTGATCCAGTTTGAGTTAACTTTTGTGCATGGAGAGAGAAAGGGATTCAGTTTCTTTTTGTTACATATGGATTTCCAGGTTTCCCAGCACCATTTGTTGAAGATGCTATCATTCATCCATTGCATGCTTTTAGCCCCTTTATCAAATGTAAGATAGTTGTATTTTTTGGATTGGTTTCGGTGTCCTTTATTCTGTACCATTGGTCCACCCACCTGTTTTGGTACCAGTACCATGCTATTTTTGTTACTATTGTTCTGCAGTATAGTTTGAAGTCTGGTATCACTATACCGACTGATTCACACTTCCTGCTTAGTGTTGTTTTTGCTATTCTGGGTCTTTTATTTTTCCATATGAATTTCATGATTGCTTTCTCTATTTCTACAAGAAATGCCGTTGGGTTTTGATTGGCATTGCACTAAACCTATAGAGAACTTTTAGTAATATCGCCATTTTGATGATGTTAGTTCTGTCTATCTATGAACAGGGTACATTTTTACATCTTCTAATATCTTCCTCTATTTTTCTCTTTAGGTTTCTGTAGTTTTCCTTGTATAAAACTTGCACCTCTTTTGTTAGGTTGATTCCCAATTATTTTTTTTTTTAGTATATTGTGAATGGAGTGGTTGTCCTCATTTCCGTTTCAGAGTATTTGTCACTGAAATTCAGGAATGTCTTTGATTTATGAGTGTTGATTTTATATCCTGCCACTTTGCTGAATTCATTTATTTGCTCTATTAGTTTCTTTGTAGACCCTTTTGGGTCTGCTAGGAATAGAATCATGTCATCTGCAATAGTGATAATTTAAGTTCTTCTTTTCCTATTTATATGCCTTTAATTTCTTTCATCTCTCTAATTGCTCTGGCCAGTGTTTCGAGAACTATGTTGAACAGAAGTGGTGAAAGAGGGCATACCTGTCTTGTTCCAGATTTTAGGGGGAATGCCTTCAATTTTTCTCCATTCAGAAGTATGCTAGCCTGAGACTTAGCATAGATTGCTTTTACAATATTGAGGTATGTTCCTGTTATCCCTAGTTTTTCTAGAATTTTGAACATAAAGGGATGCTGTACTTTGTCGAATGCTTTTTCTGCATCTATCGAGATGATCATATGGTTCTTATTTTTAAGTCTATTGATGTGATGAATAACATTTATTGATTTCTGTATATTGAACCAGCCTTGAATCCCACGGATGAATCCTACTTGATCATGGTGCACAATTTTTTTGATATGCTTTTGTATCTGATTTGCCAGAATTTAATTGAGGATTTTTGCCTCTAGGCTCATTAGAGATATTGGTCTGTAGTTTTCATTCTTTGAAGTGTCTTTGTCTGGTGTAGGAATCAGAGTGATGTTGACCTCATAGAATGAATTTGGAAGTTCTCCCTCTTTTTCAATTTCCTGAAATAGCTTGGAAAGTATTGGTATTAATTCCCCTTTAAAGGTTTTGTAAAACTCTGCTGTATACCCATCAGGTCCTGGGCTTTTCTTACTTGGTAGTGTTTTGATGGTTTTTTCTATTTCCTCAATTGATATTGGTCTGTTTAGGTTGTCTATATCCTCCTGACTCAATCTGGGCAGATCATATGACTTAAGAAATTTATCGATGCCTTCACTGTCTTCTATTTTATTAGAGTACAAAGATTCAAAATAATTTCGGATTATCTTCTGTATATCTGAAATATCTGTTATGATATTGTCTTTTTCATCCTGTATGCTAGTAATTTGAGTTCTCTCTCTTTTTGTCTTCGTTAGCATGGCTAAGGGTCTGTAGATTTTTTTTATTTTTTCAAAGAACCAAATGGGTTGATGTGTCTGCTGTGCTTGCATGCCGCTAGTCCTGTTCCGCCGGTCAGTTGCAGGTCTGCCTACCTTGCGGAAGCGGGTGGTGGCTCTGCTTTGGCCCTACTGCAATTGGGGTGTCGTGACTACCATGCTGGCAGATCGCTGGGCCTGTTCCGGGTGCGGGCAAAGACTCTGCTCTGCCCCTACTCCAATTGGGTTGACGTGACTACCACGCCGGTGGGCCGTTGTGCTTGTACTGGGCGCGGGAGAAAGCTCTGCTCTGCCACTACTCCAATTGGGGTGTCATGTCTACCATGGTGGCAGGCCGCTGTGCCTGTTCCGAAGGTCAGTCACAGGTCTGATTTTGTGGCGGGTGCGGGGGGCAGCCTGCTTGGCCCCTACTACAATTTGGGTGACGTGACTACCACACCAGCTGGTGGCTGGGCCTGATCCGGGAGCAAGCAGTGGCACTGCTCTTTCCCTACTCCATTTGGGGTGACGTGGGTACCACGCCTGCGGGCCTGATGAATCTTCCTCTATGTTTCTAGAGAGAATTACGGAGGCATATAGGAGATATACTCCTTTCGATCCTCATGCAGAGGATCAAAAATCATCTGTCACAATGGCCTTTATTGGGCATGCTGCCTTGGATATTTAAAGAAAGTTACAATGCTTAGATGGATTACAAGATATGACTTTGAGAGATTTAGTCAGAGAAGCCGAGAAAGTATACTATAAGAGAGAAACTGAGGAAGAGAAGGGAACAAAAGGAGGATAAAAGAAACAATAGACAGACTAAGGAGTTGACTAAGGTCCCGGTCACAATAACAAAAAGGCCAGAAATTAAGAAACAGGGAGACAGGAAGGGATACCTGGTCCCACGCCAGAGGCCACCCCTGACCTCAGATCAATGTGCCTACTGTAAAGAAAGAGGACACTGGGTTCAAGAGTGCCCTAGAAAGAGGCAGCCACGCCAGCCAGCCTTTCTGACTCTTCAGCATGACTACGAAAGTCGGGGCTCAGATCCCCTCCCTGAGCTCAGCGTATCTTTTGAAGTGGAGGAGACACCAGTAAACTTTGAAGTGGATACAGGGGCAATAAACTCAGCCCTTAAGGCCCCATTGGGCCCTCTATCAAATAAAAGGTCTCTAGTTCAAGGGGCTAATGGCAGTAAATATCGGACTTGTATAACTAAGAGGATCATGGACCTGGGGAAAGGAAAAATCCATCACTCCTTTTTAGTAATCCCAGAATGCCTGGCAGACTTTTGCTGTACGTCATGGGGATGTGAGCATACAGGGGCTGCCTGATGGAACACAAACTCCTCATCAAATTCAGTACACAGCATTGGCCATATTACCAATTAGATAACCAAAACCGATGGCCCCCAGAGGGGTCTCTGGATCCTCAAATTCTGCGTGACCATTTTTTTTAAAGAGAGAGGTGAGAGAGAGAGAGACAGAGAGAATTTTTAATATTTATTTTTTAGTTTTTTGCTGGACACGACATCTTTGTTTGTATGTGGTGCTGAGGATCGAATCCGGGCCGCACGCATGCCAAGCGAGCGTGCTACAATTGAGCCACATCCCCAGCCCTGTGTGACCTTTTTAACTTCTGCAAGTGCTCAAAAGGGTGAAAGGAGATTCCCCTATGGGCATGCCTTTTCCATCCTTCACTCATATCCTGAACTATGCTTATCCAATCAATCCTCACCTTCAGCCTTGTGCTCCAGAGTCTCTGCTGTCACTCTCACCTCAGCAACCTGATTTCTCCCCTCCAATTATTAGATCAAAAACCCAAATCTCTGCTGGTTCTCAGACCATCGCCATCTTGCTGAAGTAGCAGGTACTCAGGTTCCCATCCACCGACTCACTCCTCTCTTCTCCTGTCTGTGCCCGCCCCGGGTCCCACCAGGTCCTCTTACCAGCTAACACAAAGCTGAAACTAGCTGAGGAGAGCCCTCAGACTCCTATCAAAGATGTAATGAAAATGGCCTTTAAAGTTGCTTGGTCATCACTGAAAACAGTTTACTAAAAATTTAAAGTCCCTCACATGCATTTTGGGATACTCACTCTTGTCTTCCCCTCTGCTCTACCTGTTGTACAGCTCAAGTTTTTGTTGCTAGGAAAATCCCAAACCCCTTTCCCATTATTCTTTTACACCTCTCCTTCCTTATTCTCAGATCCTTGGAGCTGCTGTCAGCCCCACCTTCCCTGTCTTCCCCTTCTGTACCAGGCCTACAGAATATTCTTAACTGACTTTCTACAGAAGTCTTCACCATGGCTGACTTTAGGACTTTCAGCAAAAGAGTCCCTATAAAAGAGTTCAATGTAGATAAACTTCCTCTTTTAGTGTTGCCTTGTTCTACTTGGCCACTGGCTAAAAAAATAAGCACTTCTATGCTAGACACCCCATTACTTGTTTTCCACAAAATAATGAACAAGGCCTCTGGCCATGAGCTGGGGCTTTACAGAGATGGCTATATTTCTAAGATAAGGAAGTTACCATCAGGGCTCCATGGTAACAGCTGTCAGGGGCGAAAAATAAGAAAGGTAGGAAAAAGCTCTTTCCCTCCCAGGTGTCCTTGAAAAGTTAACTTGCCCAGAACTGAGGTAAAAACAGAAACAACAACGGCTTTTTTGAACTTCTGAAGACTGTGAACTTCTGAGCCCCTTCCCTTACATGTTGGGTACAAAATTCTGAAACTACCTAAACTTGAGTTTCAGGAGAATAATTGATTACAACAGAAGCAATGCCCTCTGAATCTGGTTGCAACCAAATAGGACGGTTTCCCTGTCTTCGTTGCTATCTTAGGTACCTTGCCTTGTCCGTCCCTAAAACAGCATAATTGTATATAATTAAACATTGTTTATGTTTTAAAGAAATTGTCAACAGATGTGATTAATTGTGTAATGGTGCAGATGTTTCCCAGAGTGCTCTGTCATGATGCAGGTTCATTTGAAAATGAAATAGAGGGGGCATACAACCCGTTTCCACTGGGAACATATATCCCTCACTTTAGCCATCCTATTCGGAATAGGAGTTGCTTCAGGGGTGGGCACAGGAACCACTGCCCTCGTCCATGGGACACAACAAATGACCCAATTAGAAGAAGCAATAGACCAAAACTAAGATATTAGATACCTCCATCAGAGCATTGCATGAATTTTTAACCTCTCTCTCTGAAGTTGTTTTACAGAACAGGCGAATGACACAAAACACACACACACACACACAGAAAAAAAAATAGCAAAATATATGTCAATCAAAATTTTCATAAAATATATATCATAAAAAGATCCAAAAATATTCATTTTACTGAACATGGATTTATGTATAATGTTGTTCAACTAGCAAGCTCACCCATTGGTTGAATATTCAGTTCCAACACGGTTAAGTAGGAGTGATCTCTTCTCACAATTTGTATCTGCCAACTCATCCACCTCACAAGAATGTATGTGTGGTACCAGGTATGATTCTATATATCCATATAAAAATATATGTGCTGAATAGGCTACAGAGAAAGGGAGACAGGAATTCACAATTTTTTAACTTTAAAAACACATGGAGAACTATTTCAACAAAAAATTGACTAGATTTAACTCCTACTCTGTATCATGCAAAAGGCAAGTCCAAATATACACCATGCCTCCTCTAAACTGCTTGTATTTCTATTCATGGCAATACTTCTCTGAGTTCAGTTCCAGAACGCAGTCTTTAAGGGAAATCCCAACAGAGTTCAAGCCCAGGTGGACCAAGATATTTCTTACAACCACCACACAAATGACCACAATTAAAAACAAAACACTCAAACATGGTCCTCATCTTCTTCCATATAGTCACTCATCGTAACCTCTGTCTGGAGGTTTCCATGAAGGGCTCACCCAAAGACAGTGTCCAAATTAACTCCCTTGCCCCTCATTTGCCTAAAGTCATGTTTGCCTGGACACCCTTTCTGTGAACCAGGAGTGATCAAATAAGCCTCCCGTTAATACTGCTCTGTTTCTCCAATTTGAGGCCTACTGACTTTCAAGTATAGATTCTTTATGTGATTTGGAGTCATACGAAAACCTAAGCACCTCTGCAGTGATTTGAAGAACTCATTTGACCCAAGGAATACCTATTCTCACTTGATTGAGGTCAGGAACCTAACAGAGGAAGACGAGAGACTTCATCCACAATGACTGATCTTTTGGCAATTATGGTTTTGGATGCACACATGGGATCATTTTTAGATCCATCAGCTGCTGAGAATCAAAGTCACAGCCACATACAACCCAAGAGTCTAATTAAGACACATCCCTTTCCAAAGCAACTAAGAAAGAGCCACAAGTGATGCCCATTCATTTCCATTTGAAAACTGTTTTCTTCAGGCTTCACAAAGGGGTGGCCTGAGGCAAAGACCTTCCTGATATTCAGGGCAACAGAACAATAGGTAAGCAAAAGGCCAAAAGCAGGGTATATCCACTGAGACTTTCCTGGTCACACTGATATCTGAGTTTTCTGAGATGCTGGCCATTCCCTTCAGCTATCCTGTACATGGCCATGTCACAGACCTTGGAGTTGTTGCATATCTTGGACACAAAACCATGAGCCGATTCTGGAGAGTGGCCAGAATTCAGAAGAAAAAGGGACTTAGGAAGGTAATAGGTATTGCTCATCCATAAGGCAAGCCGCACTCCATTCATAAATTAGGCAGGATGCATAATGGGAAGCTTTCTACTAGACAGGACACATCCATTGTTGCATTCTCTTTTCTCATGTCTACAACCACGGACACAGTGGGATACACAGACATAGAAACACTCATTTTGTCAAACGACTTACTAGAAACAGTTCACTCCAAATCAAACAAACCGCCTTCCCTACCTATTCTCAGAATATGAGACAAAACAACAAACCCACACTCACAAAGGCACCTCCTTCCCTCAAGTAGTTCTGTGACTCTCCGGAGTTAACTCTGACTGGTGGGCCATATTATGTTCCCCCGAAATGGCGTGTCCTCTATCAGATCTGCTTTCCTTGACCAACTCTGTAAAGTTGTCAGGAAAAAGTGGCGAGCCACTACCTGCTTTCTCAGGAAAAGTACCTCTTCAGTGCTCTCCTGGTATTTGGCTATACTCACATCATTAGGTACCGAGAAAGACTGACTCTGTCCTTGGAAAATCCAATCAAGTGAGCCCACAGGGACTTGGACTGGGATTGCCTCTGGGTGTCTTGGTTCTTGGATAGCAAGTTCAGAGAGTTCCATCACCAAGGAAATTAGATATGTCACTTTCTTTGGAACTGAATGAGGCCACTGCCTTGGCACCCCTTTTTCCTAACAGTTGCTTCCAAGGGTCCCATGAGATGGAGGCTGCCCCTACTTCCTGTGACACTTTTACAAGTTAGAATGGTATATCAACCATAGGCACCCGTGAACAGCTTTCCACACAGGCCTGATTTGGTCCATCTTCTCTACAATACGAAGAGAGAGGCTGATTAAGACACATCCCTTCATCCTGACCAGGTTGTTTGCCATGGAAGATGACTTTTACTCTCTCAGGTCCTTCATAGCTGCCTATAACTTTTCCGGGTATCATTTCTGTATGGACCATTGAGGTTTTCAGCAGGTGGAAGGTCCCCTACTTTCCTGTATTGTAAGAACAACTCCGTCCCTGTTCTTCTGTAAAATGAGATTGAGGGAACAGTGTATGTTTAGGGTTAATAACAGGTTCAATTTGGGTTAGGAATCATTCTGTGCGATGAAAAATGGTATTGGCAACTTGTGAGATTTACAAGAATGTAGAGGTGAAATATAAGTATGAAAATAAAAATCTAGGTATAATTTGAAACCCAGAAGGGCATTGGGCCCTTGATTGGGATACTTAGCTTGATTTATGTTCTCTAAAGATGTCTCAGATAATTCAATATACAATGGCATAGGACCTTGTACCTAGGATGATTGAACGTAGAAGAGAACATCCAGTAAAAAGGGATAGTCAGTAGGTTTAGAAAGATTGTCGGTAGGTTTAGGAAGAAGAGCGATTATAGGATTTAGACCAAAAGTTCTTTAGCAATATGGTTTCGGTTAGAGAGTGAATGTAAATGTCGGCACATATGAAGAGTCAGTCACTATGATAAACTGGGAAAATATGTAGAAATGCAGATATCAATAGAGACATTATTGCATCAGGCAAAATATAAAGTGAGTGATAGGATTAGACATTTTCAACAGGGTTGAGTTTGAATATATAATCTTAGGAAGAAACAAATATGTTGTCACCAATAGGATTGACATTGGAGAGCATTAGGCAGCATGGACATGGATGTTTCTATTAATCCATGTTCACTTTCCTTTTAGGCTTTGGTACAGTCATAAGTGTGACCTTTACATTTTTTTTCAGAATATTATTGTGATAAAATGTATATGTAGATCAGGTGACATAAGTATTTCTTCCACCATTTCTGGTAGCAATATATTGAAGACGTAAAATTAGTATTGGGGGTCCAAAGAGGTGTACACTGTGTCTATGAATATAAAGATAAAGCATGAATAGAACATACTGTGAATAAATAATATAACTTGTTCCAACTATAAATAATGGATTGAACTGATATCTGAAAAATTACAGGAAATGTTATATTGATATACAATCATTCTTTCCAAAATGGTATACATATAATGGTAATATTAGTGTTTTGGTTTATCACGAAGGGTGTGAGTTTTACTTCACCAGTGATTATGGAAATCGAAAATAACTTGTTTGGAAAGAAGCGTCATGAAAAGACGAGTTCAGAAACCCTGATAATACTTGTGTTCTGAAACAGGAATTGATTAAAGTTGAAACAAATGCCTGTAAATTTGTGAACTTGTGGATGAAATATATATCGTATGATGTGCAAAAACTGAAGAAATAATAATGTACCAGTGTTGAATACAAATGAACCTCAAATTACATATCATGTCCCATAGGAATCTACTTGCATTGGTGGTAAACTGGGTCAGTTACTGTAAAATTATTAGAATTTGTAGGCACCATTCACTGAAGTTTGTTTTCAGTACTAGGAAACAAATATGTATTTCAGGTGGATGAATATTTCGGAAAATAATCTTGTGAAAAGTTGATTATAAATCCATATACATGAACATGAATGAATTTAGAAAGTGTATATAAGACACATATATTTTATATATTGAAAAATCTGAATAGTGTGTGTGTGTATATATATATATATATATATATATATATATATATATATATATATATATATATACACACACACACACACACACACACACACAAACTACACACAGACATTAAAAAGCAGCAATATATATGAAAATCAAAATTCATCAGTAAATATATATCATCCACAGATGCAAAAATATTTATTTTACTGAACATGAGTATATGTATAATGTTGTTCTACTAGAAAGCTCCCCTATAGTTTGAATCTTCAGTTCTAACAGTGTTTACGAGGAGTGATCTCTTCTCACAATTTGAATCTGCAAAGTGAGAAACCTCACAAAAATGTACGTGGGATTCCTGGTAGGATTCTATATGTGCATATAAATATACATGTGTGAATTGGCTACAGAGAAAGGGAAACAGGATTTCACACATTTGTTATCTTTAAAAACACATGGAGAACTATTTCAAATAAAAATTGACTAGATTTATAACTCCTACCTTATATAATGCAAAAGGCAAGTCCAACTATACAAGATGCCTCCTCTGAACTGCTTGAATTTCTATTCTGTTTGGGTTATTTTTCTCCATTATATTAGGATGAGTTGTCTGATTCTAGTAGGTATGGGTTAGTGTCAGGGATTCAGTATTTCAAAAGGAAAATTGGAAAATGAATTCAATGTGTAAGCAAATATGTGCTTCACAAATATCTGTTAAGGTCTGATATCCTCTCACTCTCATCCAGAAAAATGCCTTGACATTACCTTCACCCCAGGTAAAACATAATTAGAGGAGAAGAGTTAGAAAATCAGTGAATACATATCTTGAATGGAAAATGCTCAAGAGTTCATAACCATGGAGGTGGTAGAGGAGTTTCCAAAAGTAAGGGACAGGGTAAACACAACACAAACAGGGAGCTCTGAGAGCCTAAAAAATTTTTGAGAAACTGCCTCTGAGTTTGGGCACTTGAAATATATGTTGTTGTCAGGAGATTTGGCTTCTTTAGTAGTGAGACCATCAAAGCTGGTTCTGCATCTATGTGACCTGAAGGACATGGTTTCTTATTTTCCAATGAAGATGAGGCAGCAATGCTGAATCCTCTCTTTGTAGGTAAACTGTGACCACTGAGGACTAAGTGTCTCTCCGTGTTGACTGCGAAGCCATTTGGTCCTCATACACTTTTTGTGGTGTTTTTCCTGCTGCACTGGGAGTTTGGTATTTGCTTCACGAAATACCAGGAGCTCAACTGGGACATATTGCTGGAGGGAGTTCTGTCACGTGTGTTGGGTCAGGGTCTGCAGGAGAATGCACCAACCAGGCTTCTATCCCTCCTAGCTTGGCCCATTGCCCCCTCGTCCATATCAACCTGATTCAGAACATTGACCTGAAACCTCACCATATAACAAGATGCCTTTACATATAAGGGACTGCTGGCTGCACCATGTCAGTCACAAGCCATTTGGAATCCAATGGTAGATCCTCATGGCCCTACCACTGATGTTTCATCACACACCTGCCCACCACTGCTCTAGGCCCACTACTCAGCAGGCTCCAACTTACTGGCATCTCTGTTCTACACCATTTTCATGAAACCCAGTCAATCAAGGCATTGTCTGGTATACTCATGATCAGCAACAGGACATCCAAATGTTCTCCAGTGCCACCTGGTTGTGGGAACTTCCAAAAATTCATGGTATTTATCAAGCCATTTTTCAAGGATGAAGTTGGAGAAACTCTGGGTTTCAATTCATTCAGGAACCACTAAATGTTGAGGAAGCTAATTTAAATGAAAACTCTGGAGAACTCTCACAGGCAAGGCTTCCCAAAGAGTGGGGAAAAGGTCACATGAAGCCAGGCACATTGAGGTGTAAAATGTGAGGTCCATGTGTGTTTTGACTCTTAACTATGGCTGCAAGTTTTTCACAATTATATCATGTGATATCCTGGCTGAGATTCCCAGTGCTCTGTGGAAAGCCAGATCTCAGTTTCCAAGGGCAACTCTCATGCGTGGCCTCCTAAAATCCCAAAACAATTTATGGCAATACTTCTCTGAGGTGAGTTCCAGAACTAAGTCTCTATGGGGAATCACACCAGAGTTCAAGCCCAGGTTGACCCAGACATTTCTTCCAACCGCCACACAAATGACCATAATTAAAACCAAAACACTCCCACATGGCCCTCATCTTCTTCCATATAGTCACTCATCATGACCTCTGGCTGGAGGTTTCCATGAGGGGTGCAGCCATTGGTAGTGTCCAAAATAAGCTCACTTGCCCCTCATTTGCCTAAAGTCAGGGTGGCCTGGACACTCTTAATATGAACCAGGAGTGGTCAAATAAGCCTGCCGTTCATGCTGCTCTGTTTCTCCAATTTGAGGCCTACTGACTTTCAGGTATGGAATATTTATGTGAAATAGAGTCATGAGAAAAGCCAAGCACCTCGGCAGAGATTTCAAGAACTAATTTGAAGGATCCAACATGGCGGCCGGCGAGGAAGCTGCACTTTCAATATCTCCACATTAACGGGATCAGAAACACCAATTAAAACAGCTACATTCTACCTACTGAGGATCTTCTAGCAAAATTCCGTTGAAAGGAGACCTGCCGAGAATTAGTAAGTTTATTAGACGTGACAGTTTGCCCCAGACAAGTGAAACTTGACCGGCAGCGCGGGCTCAGAGTCCAATCCCGCGGCCACCCGCCGCTTCTGCAAGCGGCGGGTGGCCCAGAGCAGCGCGGCAGAAGGGTCCCCGCCCGGCCAGCAGACAGCTCCCGCCATCCCGGCTACCCTGGCGGCCCTGCTCTCGGTCGGCGAACAGCCACCCCACCCGGCTGGTTCTTAGCCACGCGGCTGCAGTCACCCGGCTTTACAAGCGGCCCCCGGCGGCCCTGCTTGGAGAGAAGGGTCCCCACCCGGCCGGCAGACAGCTCCCGCCATTCCACTCTTGTTCTGCAAACAGCCACCCCGCCCGCCTGGTTCTTAGCCACGCGGCTGCAGCCACCCGGCTTTACAAGCACCCCCGACGGCCCTGCTTGGCGAGAAGGGTCCCCGCCCTGCCGGCAGACAGCTCCCGCCATTCCGCTCTTGTTCTGCAAACAGCCACCCCGCCTGCCTGGTTCTTAGCCACGAGGCTGCAGCCGCCCGGCTTTACAAGCGCCCCCGGCGACCCTGCTCGGCGAGAAGGGTCCCTGCCCGGCCGACAGACAGCTTCCACCATCCCGGCTACCCTGGCGGTCCCGCTCTTGCCCTGCAAAGAGCCACCCCGCCTGCCTGGGTCTTAGCCACGCGGCTGTAGCCACCCGGCTTTACAAGCGCCCCCGGCGGCCCTGCTTGGCGAGAAGGGTCCCCGCCAGGCCGGCAGACAGCTCCAGCCATCCCGCTCTTGCTCTGCAAACAGCCACCCCGCCCGCCTGGTTCTTAGCCACGAGGCTGCAGCCGCCCGGCTTTACAAGCGCCCCCAGCGGCCCTGCTCGGCGAGAAGGGTCCCTGTCCTGCCAGCAGACAGCTCCCGCCATTCAGCTCTTGCTCTGCAAACAGCCACCCCGCCCGCCTGGTTCTTAGCCACGAGGCTGCAGCTGCCCGGCTTTACAAGCGCCCCCAGCGGCCCTGCTCGTCGAGAAGGGTCCCTGCCCGGCCGGCAGACAGCTCCCACCATCCCGGCACTCCTGGCGGCCCACCCGCTCTGCGAAGGGTCACCCCGCCCGGCTCTTAGCCACGCGGGCGCCATCTGCCTGGCTCTGTGGGCGCCCCCGGCGGCCCAGCACAGCCAGAAGGGTCCCCGCCTGGCCCGACAGAAGGCACGTGCCCTTCTGGCTCTGCTAACGGCCCTGCCCACCCGGGAAAGGGCTCCCCCCCTTGAGAGGATGGGAAGGAAATCTAACCAAGCCTCTGTGAATTAGCGAACTGGGATCTAAAACCAGAGATTGTGTCAGACCAGAGACAAGCCAGTTCCACCTCTCCCTTCGGTCACTCCTGCAAGGAGCCAGGGGCCCGCCATAGCAGAGAGGGGAAGTCACCAAAGATAGGCCAAAGAGATTCCTTCCCAGCGGATTCTAAATTAGCAGGAGCGGCAAGGGAGCCGGCCGGAGCTGGCGGGAACCGTGGCAGCGGCACCGGAACCGGCGGGAGCTGAGGCGGCGCTGACGCAGGAGCCGGCGGGAGCCGCGCGGCGCGGGTCTCCCAGCTACAGCTCCCACCAGTGCTGACAACTGAGGTCTCTTGCACCAGATAGGGGGGGCGTGGCTACCAGAAGGTAAGCAAATTTGCTGGGGGTTCTCAGCCCCAGGCTCTACAAACTTAGGGCCTGAGGGAGGCAAACAAGGAGAGTGTGCCCAGGAACTAATGAAACAGCTGCTCCACGCGTGTGCAAGGTAGGCAGAACCGTGACCACCGACAAAACAGGCCCAGTGGCCCGCCAGATACATCGCCCCGGTCGGGGGAGGGGCAGAGCCGCCACCAGCGCCTTTTAGGTAGACAGATCTGCAACCGACAGACAGAACAGGCCTAGTGGCCAGCGGAGGGGCAAAGCCAATGCTCACGCCTGCAAGGTAGGCAGACCTGTGACCACCGAAAGAACAGGCCCATCGAAAGTACAGGTACAGCGGCCTCCTGGTGTGGAAGGCACATTGCCTCAATTGGAGGAGGGGCAGAGCCACCGCCAAAGCCTGCAAGGGAGACTTTGCAGCTATACAAGAGCAATATAAATATATAGGGGGAAAAATCAATAACACAACAGTTTCACGAAGCAGAAAGAAACGCGATCAGTATGAAAAGACAAGGAAAGAAAGGACCACAAGCAATGCAGGTCAACTCAACTTTAGAAGAGGTAATATCTGCAGCAGATGGAATGTCAGATAAAGAATTCAGGATATACATGCTTCAGATGATCTGGAGTCTCAAGGAAGACATTAGACAGCAAAATCAGACAATGAAAGACCACTTCGACCACTTCGACAATAAATTACATAAACAAATCCAAGAAGCAAAAGATCAATTATACAGGGAGATAGAGGTTATAAAAAACAAACAAACAGAAATCCTGGAAATGCAGGAAACAATAAACCAACTTAAAAACTCAATTGAGAATACTACCAGCAGAGTAGAACACTTAGAAGATAGAACATCAGACAATGAAGACAAAGTATTTCAACTGGAGAAGAACATAGACAGCTCAGCAAAGCTGTTAAGAAACCATGAGCAGAACATTCAAGAAATATGGGATAACATAAAGAGACCCAACTTAAGGGTCATGGGGATACAGGAAGGTATTGAGGTCCAAACCAAAGGAATGAGCAATCTATTCCACGAAATAATACGAGAAAACTTCCCAGACTTGAAGAATGAGACAGAATCCCAAATCCTAGAAGCCTACAGGACGCCAAATGTGCAAAATCATAAGAGATCCACACCTAGACACATTATAATGAAGATGCCCAACATACAGAATAAGGAGAGAATTTTAAAAGCTACAAGAGAAAGGAAGCAGATTACATTTAGGGGTAAACCAATCAGGATAACAGCTGATCTTTCAACACAGACTCTGAAAGCTAGAAGATCCTGGAATAACATATTTCAAACACTGAAAGAAAAGGGGTTCCAACCAAGAATTGTGTATCCCACGAAATTAAGATTCAGAATGGAAGATGAAATTAAAACCTTCCATGATAAACAAAAGTTAAAAGAATTTGTAGCTAGAAAACCATCTCTTCAAAACATCCTCGGCAAAATATTACAGGAAGAGGAAATGGAAAATATCAATGAAAACCAACAGCGGGAGGTAGTACAGTAAAGGTGGGGGGGAATAATCAAAGAGGAAAACAAACCATGTTTAGTAACATAAATAAACAAATATGGCTGGAAGAACAACCCATATCTCAATAATAACTCTAAATGTTAATGGCTTAAACTCACCAATTAAGAGACACAGGCTAGCAGAATGGATCACTAAACAAGACCCAACAATATGCTGCCTTCAGGAGACGCATTTGATAGGAAAAGAAATACATAGACTGAAGGTGAAAGGTTGGGAAAAATCATATCACTCATATGGACTTCGGAAACAAGCAGGAGTGTCCATACTCATTTCAAATAAAATAGATTTCAAACCAAAGTTAATCAAAAGGGATGAAGAGGGACACTACATACTTCTCAAGGGAACCATACACCAACAAGACATAACAATCATAAATATATATGCCCCAAACAATGGTGCAGCTATGTTCATCAAACAAACTCTTCTCAAGTTCAAGAGTCTAATAGACCACCATACAATAATCATGGGAGACTTCAACACACCTCTCTCAGCACTGGACAGATCTTCCAAACAAAAGTTGAATAAGGAAACTATAGAGCTCAATAACACAATTAATAACCTAGACTTAATTGACATATATAGAATATACCACCCAACATCAAGCAGTTACACTTTTTTCTCAGCAGCACATGGATCCTTCTCAAAAATAGATCATATATTATGTCACAGGGCAACTCTTAGACAATATAAAGGAGTAGAGATTATACCATGCATATTATCTGATCATAATGGAATGAAATTGAAAATCAACGATAAAAGAAGTAAGGAAAAATCATGCATCACTTGGAGAACGAACAATAGGTTACTGAATGATCAATGGGTTATAGAAGACATCAAGGAGGAAATTAAAAAATTCTTAGAGATAAATGAAAACACAGACACAACATATCGAAATCTATGGGACACATTGAAAGCAGTTCTAAGAGGAAAATTTATTGCTTGGAGTTCATTCCTTAAAAATAGAAAAAAACAACAAATAAATGATCTAATACTTCAACTCAAAATCCTAGAAAAAGAAGAGCAAAACAATAGCAAAAGAAGTAGAAGACAAGAAATAATTAAAATCAGAGCTGAAATTAATGAAATCGAAACGAAAGAAACAATTGAAAAAATTGACAAAACTAAAAGTTGGTTCTTTGAAAAACTAAATAAAATCGACAGACCCTTAGCCCCGCTAACAAAGAAAAGAAGAGAGAGAACTCAAATTACCAGCATACGGGATGAAAAAGGCAATATCACAACAGACACTTCAGAAATACAGAAGATTATCAGAAATTATTTTGAATCCTTATACTCCAATAAAATAGAAGATAGTGAAGGCATCGATAAATTTCTTAAGTCATATGATTTGCCCAGATTGAGTCAGGAGGATATTGACAACCTAAACAGACCAATATCAATTGAGGAAATAGAAGATACCATCAAAAGACTACCAACTAAGAAAAGCCCAGGACCGGATGGTTATACAGCAGAGTTTTTCAAAACCTTTAAAGAGGAATTAACACCAATACTTTTCAAGCTATTTCAGAAAATAGAAAAAGAGGGAGAACTTCCAAATTCATTCTATGAGGCCAACATCACCCTGATTCCTAAACCAGACAAAGACACTTCAAAGAAAGAAAACTACAGACCAATATCTCTAATGAACCTAGATGCAAAAATCCTCAATAAACTTCTGGCGAACCGGATACAAAAACATATCAAAAAAATTGTGCACCATGATCAGGTAGGATTTATCCCTGGGATGCAAGGTTGGTTAAATATACGGAAATCAATAAATGTTATTCACCACATCAACAGGCTTAAAAATAAGAACCATATGGTCATCTCGATAGATGCGGAAAAAGCATTCGACAAAGTACAGCATCCCTTTATGTTCAAAACTCTAGAAAAACTAGGGATAACAGGAACATACCTCAACATTGTAAAAGCAATCTATGCTAAGCCTCAGGCTAGCATCATTCTGAATGGAGAAAAACTGAAGGCATTCCCTCTAAACTCTGGAACAAGACAGGGATGCCCTCTCTCACCACTTCTGTTCAACATAGTTCTCGAATCACTGGCCAGAGCAATTAGACAGACGAAAGAAATTAAAGGCATAAAAATAGGAAAAGAAGAACTCAAATTATCACTATTTGCAGATGACATGATTCTATACCTAGCAGACACAAAAGGGTCTACAAAGAAACTATTAGAGCTAATAAATGAATTCAGCAAAGTGGCAGGCTATAAAATCAACACACATAAATCAAAGGCATTCCTGTATATCAGCAACAAATCCTCTGAAATGGAAATGAGGACAACCACCCCATTCACAATATCCTCAAAGAAAATAAAATACTTGGGAATCAACCTAACAAAAGAGGTGAAAGTCTTATACAATGAAAACTACAGAACCCTAAAGAGAGAAATAGAAGAAGATCTTAGAAGATGGAAAAATATACCCTGTTCATGGATAGGTAGAAGTAACATCATCAAAATGGCGATATTACCAAAAGTTCTCTATAGGTTTAATGCAATGCCAATCAAAATCCCAACGGCATTTCTTGTAGAAATAGAGAAAGCAATCATGAAATTCATATGGAAAAATAAAAGACCCAGAATAGCAAAAACAATTCTAAGCAGGAAATGTGAATCAGGCGGTATAGCTATACCAGACTTCAAACTATACTACAGAGCAATAGTAACAAAAACACCATGGTACTGGTACCAAAACAGGCAGGTGGACCAATGGTACAGAATAGAGGACACAGAAACCAATCCACAAAACTACAACTATCTTATATTTGATAAAGGGGCTAAAAGCATGAAATGGAAGAAGGATAGCATCTTCAACACATGGTGTTGGGAAAACTGGAAATCCATATGCAACAAAATGAAACTGAATCCCTTTCTCTCGCCATGCACAAAGGTTAACTCAAAGTGGATCAAGGAACTTGATATCAAATCAGAGACATGGCGTCTGATAGAAGAAAAAGTTGGCTATGATCTACATACTGTGGGTTCGGGCTCCAAATTCCTCAATAGGACACCCATAGCACAACAGTTAATAACTAGAATCAACAAATGGGACTTACTCAAACTAAAAAGTTTTTTCTCAGCAAAAGAAACAATTAGAGAGGTAAATAGGGAGCCTACGTCCTGGGAACAAATCTTTACTCCTCACACTTCAGACATAGCCCTAATATCCAGAATATACAAAGAACTAAAAAAAAATTAGACAATGAGATAACGAATATCCCAATCAACAAATGGGCCAAGGACCTGAACAGAAATTTCTCAGAGGAGGACATACAATCAATCAACAAGTATATGAAAAAATGCTCACCATCTCTAGCAGTCAGAGAAATGCAAATCAAAACCACCCTAAGATACCATCTCACTCCAGTAAGATTGGCAGCCATTAGGAAGTTAAACAGCAACAAGTGCTGGCGAGGATGTGGGGAAAAGGATACTCTTGTACATTGCTGGTGGGACTGCAAATTGGTGCGGCCAATTTGGAAAGCAGTATGGAGATTTCTTGGAAAGCTCGGAATGGAACCACCATTTGATCCAGCTATTCCACTACTCGGTCTATTCCCTAAAGACCTAAAAAGAGCACACTATAGGGACACTGCTACATCCATGTTCATAGCAGCACAATTCACAATAGCAGGACTTTGGAACCAACCTAGATGCCCTTCAATAGACGAATGGATAAAAAAAAATGTGGCATTTATACACAATGGAGTATTACTCTGCATTAAGAAATGACAAAATCATAGAATTTGGAGGGAAATGGATGGAATTAGAGCAGATTTTGCTAAGTGAAGCTAGCCAATCCCTTAAAAACAAATGCCAAATGTCTTCTTTGATATAAAGAGAGTAACTAAGAACAGAGTAGGGAAGAAGAGCATGAGAAGAAGATTAACATTAAACAGGGATGAGAGGTGGGAGGGAAAGGGAGAGAGAAGGGAAATTGCATGTAAATGGAAGGAGACCCTCAGGGGTATACAAAATTACATACAAGAGGAAGTGAGTGGAAAGGAGGGAAAATATAAGGGGGAGAAATGAATTACAGTAGAGGGGGTAGAGAGAGAAGAGGGGAGGGGAGGGGGGAGGGGGGATAGTAGAGAATAGGAAAGGCAGCAGAATACAACAGACTACAGAATGGCAATATGTAAATCAATGGTTGTGCAACTGAAGTGATTCTGCAATCTGTATATGGGGTAAAAATGGGAGTTCATATCCCACTTGAATCAAAGTGTGAAATATGATATATCAAGAACTATGTAATGTTTTGAACAACCTACAATAAAAATTAATTAAAAAAAAAAGAACTCATTTGACCCAAAGGATCAGTATTCTCACTTGATGGATGTCAGGATCCTAACAGAAGAAGGCGAGAGACTTCATCCACAATGACTGATCTTTTGGCCATTTTGGTTTTGGATGCGCACATGCAATCATTCTTTGGATCCATCATGTGCTGAGAATAAAAATCACAGCCACATACAAGGCCAAGAGGCTAATTCAGACACATCCCTTTCCAAAGCAATTAAGCAAAGAGCCACAGGTGATGCCTATTCATTTCAAATTTAAAACTGTTTTCTTCAGGCTTCACAAAGGGGTGGCCTGAGGCAAAGACCTTCCTGACATTCAGGGCAAAAGAACATAAGGTAAGCAAAAGGCGCAAAGCAGGGTTTCTCCACTGAGACTTTCCTGGTCACACTGATATCTGAGTTTTCTGAGATGATCTCCATTCTCTTCAGCTATCCAGTATATGGCCATGTCACAGAGCTTGGAGGTGGTACATATCTTGGACACAAATCCCTGAGCCTATTCTGGAGACTGGCCAGAATTCAGGAAGAAAACAGGAACTTAGGATGATAGCAGGTGTTGCCCATCGATAAGACAAGGTGCAGTCCATTCATAAATTGAGCAGGATGAATTATGGTAAGATTTATACTAGACAGGACACATCCATTAATGCATTCTCTTTTCTAATGTCTACAACAATGGACATAGTCGGATACACAAACATAGAAACACTCACCTTGTCAAATGACTTACTCGAAACAGTCCACTTCAATCCAAACAAACCGCCATTCCTACCTTTTGTTAGAACATGAGGCAAAACCACAAACCCACACCCACTCCCACAATGGCACCTCCTTCCCCCAAGTAGATCTGTGACTATCTGGAGTGTCCTCTAACTACTAGGCCATACTATATTCCTTCGAAATAGTCTGTCCTCTCTCAGGTCTGGTTTCCTTGGCTAACTCTGTGAAGTTGTCAGGAAATAGTGGTGAGCCACTACTGGCTTTCTCAGAAAAGGTACCTCTTCAGTGCTCTCCTGGCATTTGGCCATCCTCACATTAGTAGGTACCAAGAAATACTGACTCTGTCCTTGGTAAATCCAAACAAGTGAGACCACTGTGACTGGGAATGGGATAGCGTCTGGGTGCCTGGCCACTAGGATACAAAGATCATAGAGTTCCATCACCAAGGAAATGAGGTATGTCACTTTCTTTGGAATTGAATGAATGAGGTCACTGCCTTGGCAACCACTTTGTCCTAACACTTGCTTCCAAGGGTCCCATGAGATGGAGGCTGCTCCTACTTCCTGGAACACTTGCACAAGTTAGAATGGTATATCAACCATAGGCACCTGGGAACAGCTCTCCACACAGGTCTGGTTTAGTCCATCTTCTCTAACATAAGTAGAGAGAGGCTGATTCAGACACATCCCTTTATCCTGACCAGGTTGTTTGCCATGGAATAGGACTTTTGCTCTCTCAGGTATTTCATACCTCCCTACAACTTCTCCAGGTATCATTTCTGCATGGACCTTTGAGGTTTTCAGCAGGTGGAAGGTCCCCTAATTCCCTGTATTTTAAGAACAACTCTGTCGCTGCTCTTCTGTAAAATGAGATTGAGGGAACAGTGTATGTTTAGGGTTAATAACAGGTTCAATTTGGGTTAGGAATCATTCTGTGTGATGAATAATGAATGGTATTGGGAACTTGCGATAATTACAAGAACATAGAGGTGAAATATAAGTATGGAAACAGAAATCTAGGTATGATTTGAAGCACAGGACCTTGTACCTTGGTAGATTTAATGTAGAAGAGAACATCCAGTTAAAAATGGATAGTCGGTAGGATTAGGAAGATAGTCGGTAGGTTTAGGAAGAAGAGTGAGTATAGTATTTGGATCAAAAGTTCTTTAGCAATAGGGTTTCGGTTAGAGAATGAATGAAAATGTCAGCACATATGAAGAGTCAGTCACAATGATGAACTGGGGAAAATAAGTAGGAAAGCAGGTATCAATAGAGACATTATGAAATCAGGCAAAGTATAAAGTGAGTTATGGGATTAGACATTTTCAACAGGGTTTAATTTGAATATATAATCATTGGAAGAAACAAATATGTTGTCACCAATAGGATTGACATTTGAGAGCATTAGGCAACCTTCACATGGATGTTTTTAATTAAACATTTTCACTTTTCTTTTAGGCTTCGGTACAATCATAAGTGTGACCTTTACATTTTTTGTTCAGAATTTTACTGTGATAAAATATATATGTGGATCAGGTGACATGAGTATTTCTTCCACCATTTCTGGGAGCAATATTTTGAAGACATATACATTAGTGTTAGGGGTACACAGAGGTGTACCCTGTGTCTATGAATATAGAGATAATGCATGAATAGACCATCCTGTGAATAAATAATATAACTGGTTCCACATTAAATAATGAATTGAATTGATATCTAAAAATATATAAGAAATCTTATATTGATATATATATATATATATATATATATATACACACACACACACACACACGCACACGCACAGACATTAAAAAGTAGCAATATAAGAGATCCAACATGGTGGCGGACATGGAGAAATCAAGTATCTGACCTCATTAGCTGCGCAGGCATAGGGAGTCGTAAACTGTCTAAATGCTGTTTGTTCAGAATCACTAGGCAATGCTGACCTGACGTGGATCTGGTGCGAACAGTCTGGGCCCCTGAGAAAACACACAGAGCCCGGATCGGCTGCGTAGAAGCTCAGATTTGCCTGCTTCTTGTGACTCAGAACTAACGTTCCCTCTGAAATAACTGGTCGGCCCTTCTGAATTTACAGAGGTAAAAGGCCACTGGATTGAAATGGGGCTTTGGAGACACAGTCAGGACCCATCCATTGCATTGGTCACCTGGCAAAAGGAACGAATGGTCACCATTTGCATGGGATAAAACCGTGGAAGGGAACTGATGTCATGGGCAGAGGAGATAACTTCATTGAAACCAGTACGACAGGTGTGTAATTCCCTATGCATCTCTCTCCACACAGCGGGGAAACATTAAGGGCCCCTCCCAGCTCTCCCTTAAGGGGCCCTCCCAGGTCTCCCGTGAGAAAGATGGCCAGACCGAGGGAATCATGTGTGCTGTGGGACTTGTTCCGTGGAATTCCTGGCTACCGCTCCTACCAGTGCTGACAACTGAGGTCTCTTACACCAGCTAATGTGGGCATGGATACCAGAGAGCAAGCAAATTCGCTGGGGGTTCCCAGCCCCAAGCTCTACAAACTTAGGGTCTGAAGGAGGCAAACAGGGAGAGAGTGCCAAGCGTTGATGAAAACAGGGCTACCAGGAGCAGAGACCTGACGTGTAGCAAGTATTGTGGTGAGCGTCACAGTTGAGCGGAGCCTGGCTTGAGGAAACACTAGAGAAGGTCCTAGGCACTCAGGATTAGAGACCCGCCCAGTCTGGGAGGAAGAGCTGCTGCACAGTGATTGGTTCCCACCTATTGAGAGGAGAAGCTTGGCCCAGTGAGCACAGCTCCACCTACTGGAAGAGAAGTTAATTGAACTCTATGACTGCATGTATTATTATTATTATTATTATTATTTTATTTTTATTTTTTTTCTTTCATTTAAATTTTTTGTGTTGTTCTTTAACTTATTTTAATGTCTTATTTTTTTAATTTTACTATTATTATTATTTTAAATTTTAATTTTCATTTTTTAATTATCATTATTATTTAAAAAAAATTATTTCTTTATTTTCTATTTTTTTCTTTTGTCTTTTCATTTCTTTTCAATTTTCTTATTCCCCCATCCTTGAATTCTACCTGCCTATTCTCATTCTCTTTAGTGACTTCTTCCCATCCCTTCTAATATCTTTCCTCCCAAGCTTCAAATAAATTTATAAGAATAAGAAGTAACTCAGCACTCAAACAGAACAAGAAGTAACATGAGCAGCATCAAAAAGCAAGAAAGAAAAGGAGTACAAACAATGAAGGATAACCTAAATATTCAGGAGGACCTAGAATTATCAGAAAAATGATCATATAAAGAACTCAAGGAATACCTTCGACAGATGAAATGGAACCTTAAAGAGGATACGAGAGAGCAAATAAATACAGTGAAAGAACACATTGAAAATGAATTACATAAACAGATAAAAGAAGAAGTTAATCTTCTTTATCAGGAGATAGAGATTATAAATATTCAAAGAATATTTCTAGAAATGAAGGAAACGATAAACCAAATTAAAAACTCAATTGAGAGTATCACTAACCGTGTGGAGCAAGTAGAAGACAGAATGTCACATAATGAAGACAAAATATATCATCTTGAAAAGAGTCTAGCCAACACAGAAAGGCTGGTAAAAAATCACGAGAAAAACATCCAAGAGATATGGTATAACATAAAAAAACCAAACTTATGAGTCATCTGGATAGAGGAAGGTACAGAGATTCAAACTATGGGAATGAAAATTTTCCAGAAATAAAGAAGGAAATGAATATACAAATTGAAGATGCTTACAGGACACAGAGCACACAAAATCACAGTAGACCAACGCCAAGACACATTGTTATGAAGCTATCCAATATACAGAACAAAGAGAAAACATTAAAAGCTTCAAGAGAAAGGAGGAAGATTACATTCAGGGGTAAACCAATAAGGTTAGCAACCTATTTTTCATCACAGACACTGAAAGTGAGAGGATCCTGGAACAACGTATTTCAAACATTGAAAGACAATGGATGCCAAACAAGAATTCTGTATCCAGCAAAATTCAGCTTCAGGTACGACAATGAAATAAAAATCTTTCATGATAAACAAAAGCTAAAAGAATTTGCAGCCAGAAAACCACCATTGCAAAGTGTCTTGAGCAAAACACTACACGAGAAAGAAATGAAAAACAACAACCAAAACCATCAGTGGGAAGTGCCTCAGTAATGACAGAGGGCGGGGGAAAAGCTAATCATGGAGAAACAAAGTAAATTTAAAAAAGCGATAAATATTCAAACATGGCTGGCAGTAGAAACCTTATATCAATAGTAACACTAAACATTAATGGCTTAAACTCTCCAATAAAGCAACATAGGCTTGTAACTTGGATTCAAAAAACAAATCCAACAATATGTTGCCTCCAGGAGACATATCTGAATGGAAAAGACATACACAGGCTGAAGGTGAAAGGTTGGGAAAAAATATACCATGCACACGGTCCTCATAAGCAAGGAGTGGTGGCCATCCTCAAATCGAATTAAATCGACTTCAAGACTAATTTAATCAAAAGGGATAACGAAGGAAATTATATACTGTTAAAAGGAACCATTCACCAACAAGACATAAAAATTATCAATATTTACGCACCATTAAATGGTGCTGTGACTTTCATAAAACAAATTCTCCTCAAGTTCAAGAATCAAATAGCCCACAACACAATAATTATGGGTGACTTCAACACACCTCTCTCACCATTGGACAGATCCTCCAAATAAAAGTTGAATAAAGAAACTATAGAACTCAATATCACAATCAATAACCTAGACTTAACTGACATATATAGAATATATCAACCATCATCAAGTGGATATAATATTTTTTAGCAGCACATGGATCCTTCTAAAAAATAGACCATATATTATGCCATAGAGCAACCTTCAGTAAATATAAAGGGTGGACTTAATACCATGAATTTTATTGGATTATAATGGAATGAATCTGGAAACCAATGAAAAAGAAGGAAGGAAAAATCCTACATCACATTGAAAATGAACAACATGTTACTGAATGATTAATGTGTTACAGAAGACATAAATGAGAAAATCAAAAAATTCTTCAAGATAAATGAAAATACAGAAACAACATATCGGAGTCTATGGGACACAATGAAAGGTGTTTTAAGAGGGAAATTCACCACCTTGACGTCATTCCTCAAAAATAGGAAAGAACAACAAATAAATGAGCTCACACTTCATCTCAAAGCCCTAGAAAAGGAAGAGCAAAACAACAGCAAATGTAGCAGAAGGCAAGAAATAACTAAAATCAGAGCGGAAAACAACAAAATTGAAACAAAAGAAACTATTGAAAAAATTACAAAACTAAAGCTTGGTTCTGCAAAAAATAAATAAGAAGGATAGACCCTTAGCATCCCTTTATGTTCAAAACATTTGAAAAACTAGAGATAACAGGAATTTACCTCGACATTGTAAAAGCTATCTATGTTAAGCCTCAGGCTAGCATTATTCTGAATGAAGAAAAATTGAAGCATTCCCTCTAAAATCTGGAACAAGACAGAGATGTCCTCTACCACCACTTCTATTCAATATAGTTCTCAAAACACTGGCCAGAGCAATTAGACAGATGAAAGAAATAAAAGGCATGAAAATAGGAAAAGAATAACTTAAATTATCACTACTTGCAGCTGATATGATTCAATATATAGAAGACCCAAAAGGGTCTACAAAAAAAACTACCAGAAGTAAGAAATGATTTCAGCAATGTGGCAGGATATAAAATCAACATTCATAAGTCAAAGGCATTTCTGTATATCAGTGACAAAACTTCTGAAACGGAAATGAGAAAAAAAAAAAACACTCCATTCACAATATCCTCAAAAAATAAAACTAAAATCCTTGGGAATCAACCTAACAAAAGAGGTGAAAGATTTATACAATGCAAACTACAGAACCCTAAAAAGAGAAGTAGAATAAGATCTTAGAAGATGGAAAAATATACACTGTTCATGGATAGGGAGAACTAACATCATCAAAATGGTGATATTCCCAAAAGTTCTCTATAGGTTTAATGTAATGCCAATCAAAATCCTAACGGCATTTCTTGTAGAAATAGAGAAAGCAATCATGAAATTCATATGGAATAATAAAAGATCCAGAATAGCAAAAGCAATTCTAACCAGGATGTGTGAATCAGGCGGTATAGCGATACCAGATTTCAAACTAAATTTCAGAGCAATAGTAACAATGACAGCATGGTACTGGTACCAAATCAGGCGGGTGGACCAATGGTACAGAATGGAGGACACAGAGATTAATTCACAATGCTACAACAATCTTCTATTTGATAAAGGAGCTAAAAGCATGCAATGGAGTAAGGATAGCATCTTCAACAAATGGTGCTGGAAAAACTGGAAATCCATATGTAACAAAATGAAACTGAATCCCTTTCTCTTGCACGCACAAAAGTTCACTCAAAATGGATCAAGGGCCTTGATATCAAAACAGAGACATGGCGTCTGATAGAAGAAAAAGTTGGCTACGATCTACATACTGTGGGGTCGGGCTTCAAATTCCTCAATAGGACATCCATAGCACAAGAGTTAATAACAAGAGTTAATAACTAGAATCAACACATGGGACTTACTTAAAGCAAAAAGTTTTTTCTCAGCAAAAGAAACAATAAGAGAGGTAAATAGGGAGCCTAAATTCTGGGAACAAATCTTTACTCCTCACACTTCAGATAGAGCCCTAATATCCAGAGTATACAAAGAACTCAAAAAATTAAACAATAAGATAACAAATAACCCAATCAACAAATGGGCCGAGGACCTCAACAGACATCTCAGAGGAGGACATATAATCAACAAGTACATGAAAAAATGCTCACCATCTCCAGTAGTCAGAGAAAGGTGAATCAAAACCACCCTAAGATACCATCTCACTCCAGTAAGATTGGCAGCCATTATGAAGTCAAACAACAAGTGTTGGTGAGAATGTGGGGAAACAGGTACACTTGTACATTGCTGGTGAGACTGCAAATTGGTGCATCCAATTTGGAAAGCAGTATGGAGATTTCTTGGAAAGCTGGGAATGAAACCACCATTTGACCCAGCTATTCCCCTTCTCGGTCAATTCCCTAAAGAAATAAAAAGAGCATGCTGCAGGGACACTGCTACATCGATGTACATAGCAGCACAATTCACAATAGCAAGACTGTGGAACCAACCTATATGCCCTTCAATAGATGAATAAATTAAAAAATGTGGCATTTATACAGAATGTAGTATTACTCTGCATTAAAAAATGACAAAATCATAGAATTTGCAGGGAAATGGATGGCACTAGAGCAGATTATGCTAAGTGAAGCTACCCAATCCCTTCAAAACAAATGCCAAATGTCTTCTTTGATATAAGGAGATTAACTAAGAACAGAATAGGTATGAAGAGGATGAGAAGAAGATTAACATTAAAACAGGGATGAGAGGTGGGAGGGAAAGGGAGAGAGAAGGGATATTGCATGGAAATGGAAGGAGACCCTCAGGGTTATACAAAATTACATACAAGAAGAAAGGGAAAAATAATACAAGGGGGAGAAATTTATTACTGTAGAGGGGGTAGAGAGAGAAGAGGGGAGGAGAGGGGAGGGGAGGGGGGATAGTAGAGGATAGGTAAGGCAGCAGAATACAACAGACACTAGTATGGCAATATGTGAATCAATGCATGTGTAACTGATGTGATTCTGCAATCTGTATACGGAGTAAAAATGGGAGTTCATAACCCACTTGAATCAAAGTGACAAATATGATGTATCAAGAACTATGTAATGTTTTGAACAAGCATAAATAAAAATTAAAAAAAAAAGAAAACTAACTTCGGTGAGTGATGCACGCGAATCCTAATATTTTTACAGTAACTGACCCAGTTTAACATCAATGCAAGTAGATTCCAATGGTACATGATGTGTACTTTGACGTTCATTTTTATTCAACACTGGTACATACTATTTCCTCAGTTTATGCACATCACAGGATATATATTTCATCGACAATTTAGCAAATTTATAGGCATTTGTTTCACTTTCAATCACTTCCTGCTTCAGAACACATGGATTCCTCCATATTTCTTGACTGGTAATTTCATGAGACTTCTTTCCAAACACATTATTTTCGACTTCCATAATCACTTTTTAAGCAAAACTCACACACACTTCATGATAAACAATAACCCTAAGATGACAATTAGATATATAACTGGTTGGAATTATTGATGTATGTCAATATATGATTTCTTATATATTTTCAGATAACAATTCAATCCATTATTTAAAGTGGAACCAGTTATATTATTTATTTACAGTATGTTCTATTCATGCATTATCTCTATATTCATAGACACAGGGTACACCACTTTGTACCCCCAATACTAATTTATATGTATTAAAATATTGCTCACAGAAATGGTGGAAAAAATACTCATGTCACATGATCTACATATATATTTTATCATAATAATTTTCTGGGCACAAAATGCAAAGGTCACACTTATGATTGCACCAAATCCTAAATGGAAGTTGAATATGGATTACTAAAAACATCCATTTCCAGTTTGCATAATGCTTTCAAATGTCATTTCTATTGGTGACTACATATTTGTTTCTTCCTGAAATTATGTATTCAATCTCGATCCTGTTGAAAATGTGTAAACCTATCATTCACTTCACAATTGCCTGATTTTGTAATGTCTCTATTGATATCTTCTTTCCTATATTTTCCGCAGTTCATCATTGTGACTGACTCTTCGCATGTGCTGACATTTACATTCACTGTGTAAATGAAACCGTATTGCTAAAGAACATTTGATCCAAATTTTATACTCACTCTTCTTCCTAAACCTACCGACTCTCTTCCTAATCCTACCGACTATCCAAATTTGAGTGGATGTTCTCTTCTACAATCAATCTTCCAAGGTACAAGGTCCTATGCCATTGATTATCAATTTATCTGAGACAAACGTGCAGAACATAATTAAAAGCTAAGTATCCCAATAAAGGGCCTCATTCCCTTCTGGGCTACAAATCTTACCTAGATTTCTGTTTTTATACTTATATTTCACCTCTATAGTTTTATAAATATCGCAGGTTCCCAATACCATTATTCATCAATCAGAATGATTCCGAACCCAAATTGAACATGTTATTAACCCTAACCATACACTGTTCCCTCAATCTAACTTTACAAAAGAGAAGGGACAGGGTTCGTCTTGCAATACAGCAATGTAGGGGATCTGCCACCTACTGAGAACCTCAAAGGTCCATGCATATTTGATCCCTGGAGAAGATGTAGGCAGCTATGAAAGACCTGAAAGACCAAAACAACCTGGCAAACAACCTGGTCAGGATGAAGGATTGTGTCTGAATAAGCCTCTCTCTTCTTAATGTAGAGAAGATGGACCAAATGACGCCTATGGGGAGAGCTGTTCCGCAAACTGGTGCGGCCAATTTGAAAAGCAGTATGGAGATTCCTGGGAAAGCTTGGAATGGAACCACAATTTGACCCAGCTATTGCCCTTCTTGGACTATTTCCTGAAGACCTTAAAATAGTGTAACTCTGGGATACTGCCACATCGATGTTCTTAGCAGTACAATTCACAATTGCTGCACTGCGGACCCAACCTAGATGCCCTTCAATAGATGAATGGATAACAAATGTGGCATTTATACACCATGGAGTATTACGCAGCACTAAAATATGACAAAATCATGGAATTTTCAGGGAAATGGATGGTAATAGAGCAGATTATGCTTAGTGAAACTAGCCAATCCCTAAAAAACAAATACCAAATGTCTTCTTGGATATAATGAGAGCAACTAAGAACAGAGCAGGGAGGAAGAGCAGGAAGAAAAGATTTACATTAACAGAGACATGAGGTGGGAGGGAAAGGGAGAGAAAAGGGAAATTGCATGGTAATGAAGGGAGACCCTCATTGTTATACAAAATTACATATAACAGGTTGTGAAGGGAATGGGAAAATAAACAAGGAGAGAAATTAATTACAGTAGATGGGGTAGAGAGAGAAGATGGGAGGGGGAAAGAGGGGGGATCATAGAGTATAGGAAAGGTAGCAGAATACAACATTAACTAATAGGGCATTATGTAAAAATGTGGATATGTAACCAATGTGATTCTGCAATCTTTATTTGGGGTAAAAATGGGAGTTCATAACCCACTTGAATCTAATGTATGAAATATGATATGGCAAGAGCTTTGTAACGTTTTGAACAACCAAAAAAAGAAAAAAAGTAGCAATAAATATGCCAATCGAAATTCATCATGAAATATATATAATCCACAGATGCAAAAATATTCATTTTACTGAACATGGATTTATGTATAATGTTATTGAACTAGGAAACTCACCCATAGGTTGAATTTTCAGTTTGAACAGCGTTTAGGAGTAGTGATCTCTTCTCACAATTTGTATCTGCCAATTCAGCCACCTCACAAGTATGTACGTGTGATACCAGGTAGGATTCTCTATGTGCATATAAAAATACATGTGCTACAGAGAAAGGGAGACAGGATTCCCATATTTGTTAACTTTAAAAACACATGTAGAATTATTTCAACAAAAAATTGACTAGATTTATAGCTCCTATACTATATAATGCAAAAGGCAATTCCAACTACACACCATGCCTCCTCTGAACGGCTTGTATTTCTATTCTGCTTGGGTTATGTTTCACCATCATATTAGGATTATTAGTCAGAGTCTAGTAGGGTATGGGTTAGTGCCAGGAATTCAGTATTTCAAATGGAAAATTGGAAAATGAATCCAATGTGTATGCAAATATGTGATATACAATAATCTTCCCACTCTCATCCAGAACAATGCTTTGACATTACCTTTGCCCCAAGTAAGACACAATTAGAGGAGAAGATTTAGACATTCTGTGAATAGTTATCTGGAATGGAAAATGCTCAGGAGTTCACAACCTTGGAGGTGGTAGAGGAGTTTCCAAAAGGAAGGGACAGGGGTGATCACTCAACCTGATCTTTCATTAATATTGGGAGCCATCTTGCCACAAAGCCATGGAAAGATAATTTTTGCTTTACTATAAATTACTGCAAATTCTGAACCTGCTTGGAATGCCTGCCCATGCCTTGAACTCACCCATGCCTGTCTTACTGACCAGATCACAGCCCTCTCTGAAACCTTACTGACACCTCATAAATATTGGCCTTCCCTGGCCAGACAACGACCCTCTCTGAGGCTCTAATGGTCCTCATAATTTCTGATGCTGGGGCCAGCAAATAAAAAATGTAAACTACCATTAGTGTGATGCTTGTCAAAGTTCTGTTTTCTGATACTCCCTTTTTGTGTAACTTTTTGGGCTATAAAGCTGGGGTGTAGGAAAGGTGGGGATGCTGTCTTTTTCCAGCCGTTTTGAGAAGGAGAGTCAGCCTAGCCGGTTGAACTAATAAGCTTGCCTTAATTTGATTTTAATTGGAGTCAGTGGTATTTTCTTGCATCCTGGTCTAACATTTTGGAGTTCCCCAGCGAGATGACGTTACCAGATCATAAGACCAGACTGCTGGAAATTCTGACGCTGGCCTTTCCTTCAGGGCTCAGGGCTGGAGAGCCAAGTTCCAAAGCCTTGGAGAGAGCATTTGGTCCAGGGAGCACTGCAGTGAACCATCGCACTAAAACTATTAGCAAGCACCTGGTGGAGGAGGCCTCCATAGGTAGGTGGTGCCTTTATAACATCTGATATCCGGTTAAGGGAGATGTCTTCTGATGACAGAGAGGTGGCCTGGGGAGGCTCACATGTACTCCTGTCCAGGACAGTAACAAGAATTGTTCTGTCCTCTGTTCTGTTCTGTATGGAATTTCTCTGAAAGGGTAGAAAGGTGCAGCCGGGCACGCAGGAGCTCCTACCCCGGAGCTTCAGCAAGACATTTCATTGCTCCTCTGTTTTTCTGTATCTTCACCAGGTTTCTGTTTCTTTGTGTTTTGTTCTGTGTTCTATATGTTTTTTTGTTTGTTTGTTTTTGTGCGTTTTGTTGTGTGATTTCTGTGGTAAAAACTTAAAGATATTGGACGTATGAATGGGTAATAAAGCAAGTAAGCCTTACACCATTTGGACTGTGTTCTAAAAAACTGTGTTGAAGTTTACCCCCCTTTGTTAAGCAGGATGAGAGAAGCCCCTAGCTGGCAGCCTGGAACTCACCCACTGCAGAGGGCAATGCCTGCTGGCCACCAAAGAACAGAGTATCTCCCAGGTTAACAATGGAAACTCCTTTAAAACCCCTTGTTGCTCCAGTTCAAGACAGTCACAACCTTTGGGCAGAGTCCCCTGTGTTTCTGCTTTGTTAGCAAAGCAGTAAACCTCCCTTTTTATTTTTCTCAAACCCTGTCCTCATTATTAAATAGGTATTAATTTGCTTCAAGGTCAGAAACCGAAATTTAAGTTACAAATTTTGATAACCCCCCGACCCTGGAACTTTTTGAGAGCTGACTACTGAAATGTTAGGAGATGGAGCGAGATTGGGGTGGAACCAAACCAGAGGAGCTAATCCTATAAGTAAAAGGAGGGACTGAGGGACTCCCAGGATCTACCAAAGCCCTGTTGCTTCAGGGAATTCCTTCCTTCGTTCCCTGCACTGTAAGGATTATGCCACCTCTGTCTTCTTAAAAAAAAGAAAAAGAAAAAGGAGACACTAAATGCAGTAAAGTCACCATGGAAACCCTTGATATTACATTTCAGGTTGCCGTCTGTGAAAACATCTCATCCCCTTGTGAGGACATCTATCCTGCCACTGGTGTAGGAGATTTTTCTCTTATCTGCTCTGTTTTTAAGGCTTCTGTCTGTCAGCCATAGTCTGGAGCTCCTTTCTGTCTGTCTTGTGTCTTTGTTTCTGGCCCTTTAAGACATGTGCAATAATGTGCTGATATTATAAATTGTTTCTTGGGAATGATATTAGTTCAATGTGTGTCTAAATGAAGATGTTTTATTGTAACAATCTGGTATCTGGATGGGTTTTTGTAGCATTGCTCAATCTTGCAGTTAAAAGTCGGGTTTAGGTAATTGTTTAGTTTATGATTTCAGATAATTCATGCCAGATAACTTAAATGCTTAGGATGGAAAACTAAAGCACTCTACTTCCAAGTTGGCAAGTAACTTCCCAAACATTCAGTTTTATTTTTCACCAATTTTGAATTGGGTAGACTGAGAAAATATCACAGTGTGTACCAGTGCATTAATTTGGACAAGGAGAGTAAATCATATTATGGTATCTGTTGACAAAACAAGATGTAAAGATATAAAATTTTGTGAATTTCATCTTAAAATTGTATCATAATTTTCAACATCCGAACCTCAAAATTATGGTTAAAATGCCTTAGGCCTGAGGTGTCTGCTCAGAATAGCAGTTTTACCCTGCTCCTTTCAGACCTCAGCAAGGACTTTTGTTGAAATGCAAATGAAAGAAGCCTGCAAGCTCAGTAGGAGACTGATCTGAGGCCTAAGGCAGGAAAAAAGGTAAATTGTATGGTATTTACTAATTACTGGCCAGTCATTTTTTCTAGGACTCTTATTTTTTTCCTTAGATTCTGTATTCTTTTTTTGAGCTCATGATTTTGATCCTACAGACCTGGGTTAATGTTTTTCTGATCAGCTCTATCTTTGACCAACAGTGGAGTTTTTGAAACATTGCAATGGAGATTTCAACTGCAAAAAGCTACAAGGCCTTTACTATTATTATGTGTGCACACTTTTGTTAGTGTTGTATGTCTATATATACATATATCCCTATATCATATATATGTTATACAAATTAACACATATAAGGAGCACTCATAAAAAAAGCACTCATATAAACAAATTTTAAAACGTGGATCCAAAGATCTTAAATTCTCATGATTTAATTGGTACAATTTAAATTGGATAAACAGATAAAAATAAATGTCTTTCAATTTAACCTTACAAGTTTTTCTAGGTGTTCTAAAATCTAATAAAATATTAATGCCGACAAAAGGTCTAATATGCCTTGGTTCTAGAACTTTTTCTTCAACAAAAAATGGTACACTGTTCAATACATTTGTCTAATGTTTTGATAAATAAGTAAAGTAAATTTGATATGGGATTACTCATTCATGAGTACTTTTGTTAGATATCTGATTGATTTACTAAGGTCTGTATAAGTTTGTCCTAAAGTCTGTATAAGATTGTAAAAATCAGTCATGTGTTAAAGAGACAAAAATTTCTCAAAACATAAGTTTACCCATAACATTGTGGTTATTAAGTTTTATTTTTCTAGAGCAAGCAACCATAAAAATTAAACAACTGATTAAATAAGAACTGTTATTTTAGAGCACTGTACTGCCATTTCTTTAAAAGCTAAACTTGGTTAATGTAGAAACATCAATGCAATTGTGATGCTATTAATGTGCTCATATCTTCCAGGTATACAAGTCTGTAAGGTAGAAACTTTAAAAGAGCATTATATCAAGGTGGTGTTCTGAAGTTGTATGGTAAAATATATATAGGATTTATTTACCTGTTGTCAATAAGATATGTAAACTTTTATGTTACTTTTTATATTGGGGAACAATTTAAATGTATTTTAAGTTAATGAGAGCCTAATCTATGTAAAGGTTAAAAACTTTCAGCCTTTTTATAATTCATGTTTTAAACGCTATATCATACGGTGTTAGCTATTGTTCATGTGACCTCAAATAATTTATGTAAACTTTGTAAAATGATATTTAAAAAACAAAGATTAGCTTTATAATTAAAACACTTAAGATTAATAAAGAGCCCTGCCGTACCTGAGATAAGGCTCTGTGTCCCATCTTATTATGTGAGAATGACTTCGAAAGCAGTAGGTCAGATGTTATTTCATTTAAAGTTATTTTCAAAAGTTTTTTTTTTCCTGTCAACATTACTAGCATCTCAAACAGAGGATATAATGTATAACTCAGCCAAAAATTTTAGGGTAGCTATTACACGAACTAAGTTTGTTTACTGTTGTTAATTTTATTTTGTAATTTCCTTATGGGTGATATAAAGATTCCCTGTTAGTGTTTTACAGCAGTGTTGCTTTAAGAACACAACATTGGTTAATTTAAGATAATTGGCCATCACCTACAAGACAGACAGAATAATACAGATCCCAAATAATAAAAAGATAAATAATTTTAAATTATAGACATTAAAGCCCAGTATTCTTTATATAAGTCTGTTAAAATTTATTTGATGGATGTTTAAGATTAGGATTTAAAATTAAAGTTATATGAAAAGGGACAAGAAAACCAATATTTGGCTCTTGCCCTCTGAGTCAGTCTGTATCCAGGGAACAGCGGACTTCTCTAAAGAGCTTTGCAACTCTGAACCGCATAACCTCCTGATCAGGGAGATTAATGAGACCACTGGAGAACAGAAAGCCAATCAGTGCATTTGCTAAGAAGAGGAGAGTCATCAGAGAAGGGAAACATCCCTGATGCTTCCGAGGGAAGCCACATGGTCAAGCAAGACCTGGACCCACCTAGCGCAAATGGCACTAGCAGAACTGAGAAGCTGCTCTCAAGTTTCCCCAGGAATGACTCCCATAAAATCTCAGCTGACTGTTCAGAATAGATAGAAACAAAAGTCAGTTTGACTGCTTCATCTTAAACACTTAGAAAAGACAGTTAAAAACAAATTACAGCCATTTCTGGGCATTTTATATAATAATAGTAATAATAATATTTTAAGGTATACACTTTATGTTAGCCTCCCAAAATAAGTAAGACTGGAGGCTACAAAGAAGGATTCTCAGACAGGAATGCCTGATAACTATAAAAAGAGGCTATCAAGATTATCTGCCAGTGGCAGAAGTTTTTAGTTGAAGGCCTACAGATATTCTTAACCTAAACACATAGGCTTGGTATTTGTTAGTATGATTATCCAGCAATGAGTAAGAGAATTAAAGGTTTCACTATTAGACACAGAGGTCATACTAGTAAAAATATTTTGCAAGATCAGATGACATTAAATTATTAAACTGAATCTTATGGGGAGGGACAAATGTAACACTAAAAGTTAAATATTAAGTTGACAGTCCTGATAACTGGGGATATTAAAGACTGGTGAGGGAACTTCTATACAGTGACATGTTCCAGCTGCTGCAACATTTATTAAGTACTCATGTTTTTTTGTTTCTCTCATAGAAGAACCCATTCCCAGATGAATTTACTACCTGTTCTTCCCCATCCAGACTTCAAACCTAACTGACTTCTAAAAGGCGACTAATGGCCCTCAGGAGGTGCCCCCTCACGTCACCCTCTCTCAGCTCAGAAGAAGTCTAAATGAGTGACGCCTCTCTTCTTACAACAATGGACGCAAAAATAAATAGAATATCAATATAAGTAATTAATTAAGTCAGGTAAAATCAGGGAGACCTGTTTTTGGGTGAGTTCAAAAAATCGGGAGACTATTACCTGAGGGATTAAAATTCCCACAGTGCTCTTCCTACCCAATCAAATATATGAAAAAAACACATTAGAAAAGGGGGGAATGATTGACCCAACCTGATCTTTTATTAAAATTGGGAGCCATCTTGCCACAAAGCCGTGAAAAGATAATTTTGGCTTAACTATAATTTGCAGCAAGATCTGAACCTGCTTGGAAAGCCTGCCCGTGCCTTGAACTCACCCATGCCTGGCTCTCTGACCAGATAACAGCCCTCTCTGAAACTTTGTTGACACCTCATAAATATTGGCCTTCCTTGGCCAGACGACACTCTCTGAGGCTCTAATGGTCCTCATAAATTCTGATGTTGGGGCCAGCAAACAAAAATGTAAAATACCATTAGTGTGATGCTTGTCAGAATTCTGTTATTTTTAACCCCACTTTTGTGTAACTTTCTGGGCTATAAAGCTGGGCTGCTCTCCTGTTCCCAACGTTTTGGGAGGGAGAAGCAGCCAGGGTGGTGGAAATAATAAGCTTGCTTTAATCTGATTTTAATTGGAGTCAGTGGTCTTTGCTTGCAACCTGGTCTAAAAGGTAAAAACTACACAAACCTGGAGCTCTGCCGGACTAAAGACTTCTTGAGAAACTGCCTTTGACGATGGGCACTCGACATATATGTTGTTGTCAGAAGCTTTAGCTTCCATTCAAATGAGACCATCAAAGCTGGGTCTACATCTATGAGACCTGGAGGATATTGTTTCAATTTTTCCAAAGAACATGAGGAAGCAGTGCTGAGTTCTCTCTGTAGGTAAACTGTGGCCACTGAAAGCTAAGTGTCTCCGCATGTGGACTGTGAAGCCATTTGGTCATCCTCCACTTTTCATGGTGTTTCTTTCTACTGCACTGGGAGTTTGGTATTTGCCTCATGAAATACAATGACTTCAACTGGTACACAGTGATGTAGGGAGTCCTGTCACGTGTGGTGGGTCAGGGTCTGCAGGAGAATGCACCAACCAGGCTTCTATCCCACATAGCTTGACCCTTTGACCATAGCAACCTGATTCTGAACATTGCCCTGAAACGTCTCCATATAACAAAATGCCTTTTATGGAGAGGTTTCAGACATGTAAGTGATTCCTGTCTGTAACATATCAGCCACAAGTCATTTGGAAGTCAATGGCAGAATCACATGTCCCGACCACAGATGTGTTATCACACAGCTGCACACAACAGCTTTTGGCCCACTACTCAGCAGTCCCCAACATACTGGCATCTCTGTTCTACACCATTTTCATAAAACCCAGTCAATCAAGGCACCTTCTGGTACACTCAGGATCAGCAACTGTACATCCAAAGGTTCTCCAGTGGCAGGTGGCCATGGGAAGTTCAAAAATTTCATGGTATTTATCTAGCCATTTTCAAAGACGAAGTTGGAGAAACTGTGGGTTTCAATTCATTAAGGAACCATTAAATTTAGAGGAAGCACATTTCAATGAATAATCTAGAGAACTCTCACAGGCAAGGGTTCCCAGAGACTGGCCAAAAGGTCACATGAAGCCAGCCCCATTGAGGTCTACAATGTAAGGTCCATGTGTCTTTTGACTCTCAACTATGGCTTCCAAGTCTTTCAGAAAAAAAATCATGTGATATCCTGGCTGAGATTCCCAGTGCTCTGTGGAAAGCCACTCTGGGCTTAGATCTCGGTGTCCAAGGGCGACTCTCATGTGTGGCCTCCTAAAATCCCAACACAATTCATGGCGATACTTCTCTGAAGTCAGTTCCATAACGCATTCTCTAAGAGGAATCACACCAGAGTTCAAGCCCAGGTGGACCCAGGCATCTCTTACAACCACCACACAAATGACCACAATTAAAACTAAAACACTCCCACATGCTCCTCATCTTCTTCCACATAGACACTCATCATAAACTCTGGCTGGAGGTTTCCATGAAGGGCACAGCCCAATACACTGTTCAAAATAAGCACCCTTGCCCCTCATTTGCCTAAAGTCAGGGTGGCCTGGACACCCTTGCTGTGAACCAAGAGTGATCAAATAGGCCTGCCCTATATCTGATCTGCTTCTCCAATTTGAGGACTAATGACTGTCTGGTATAGATTCTTTATGTGAATTGGTATCATAGAAAACCCAAGCCCCTATCGTCTAGGCTCTGCAGGGATTTGAAGAAATGATTTGACCCAAATGATCCCTATTCTCACTTGATTTAGCTCAGGAAGCTTACAGAGGAAAGTGAGAGACTTCATCCACAATGACTGCTCTTTTGGCCATTTTGGTTTTGGATGCACACTTGGAAACTTTCTTTAGATCCATCAGGTGCTGAGAATCTAAGCCACTGCCACCCCACCGGGCCAAGTGGCTGTTTCAGACACATCCTTTTCGAAAGCAATTAAGCAAAGAGCCACAGGTGATGCCCATTCATTTCCATTTGAAAACTGTTTTCTTCAGGCTTCACAAAAGGGTGGCCTGAGGCAAAGACCTTCCTGACATTAAGGGTAATAGAATCATAAGTAAGAAAATGGCCCAAAGCAGGGTTTCTCCACTGAGACATTACTGGTCACACTGATATCTGAGTTTTCTGAGATGCTCGCATTCCCTTCAGCTATCCAGTACATGGTCATGTAACAGAGCTTGGACGTGGTACATATCTTGGAAACAAAACCATGAGGATACTCTGGAGAGTGGCCAGTATTCAGGAAGAAAAGAGGAACTTAGGAAGATAGTAGCTGTTCACCATCCATTAGGCAAGCCGCACTCCATTTTTAAATTGGGTGGGAAGAATGCTGGGAAGCTTTATACTAGACAGGACACAACCATTGATGCATTCGCATTTCAAATGTCTACAACCACGGATACAGTGGGATACACAGACATAGAAACACTCGTGTTGTCAAACGACTTTCTAGAAACTTTCCAGTCCAAACCTACAAACCGCCATTCCTACCTATTCTCAGAACATGAGACAAAACCACAAACTCACACCGACACCCACAACGGCACCTCCTTCCCCCAAGTATGGCTGTGACTATCCTGAGTGTCCTCTGACTGGTGAGCCATAATATGTTCCCACGAAATGGCCTGTCCAATCTCAGATATGGTCTTCTTTGCAAACTTTTAGAAGTTGTCAGAAGCCATGGTTGAGCCACTACCTGCTTTGTCAGAAAAAGCCACTCTTCAGAGATCTCCTGAAATTTGGCCATCATCACATAAGTAGGTACCAAGAAACACTGACTCTGTCTTTGGTAAATTCAAACAATTGAGACCACTGGGACTGAAACTAAGACTTGCTCTGGGTGCATGGCTTCCTGGATCCCAAGTTCAGAAAGTTCCATCACCAAGGAAGTGTGGTAGGTCACTTCCTTCAGGAACTGAATGAGGTCACTCTGATGGAAAACCACTTTGTTCTAACAGTTGCTTCCAAAGGTCCCATGAGATGGAGGCTGCCCCTACTTCCTGTGACACTTTCACAAGTTAGAATGGTATATCAACCATAGGCATCCGGGAACAGCTCTGTACACAGGCCTGGTTTGGTCCATTTAATCTACATTAAGAAGAGAGAGGCTGATTCAGACACATTCCTTCATTCTGACCAGGATGTTTGACATGGAAGTTGACATGGATTTGACTTTTGCTCTCTCAGGTCCTTCATAGGTAGAAAGGTCGGTCAAAAGTCGGAGGAAAAGACCACCAAGAGACTGTCTCATGCCACAGCAAAAGGTTTATTGGGCGTCCAGCATGCTGCGGCTCAGAGCTAACTTCAGAGGAGCAAAGAACAAAGAGCCCCAAAAACAACTTGAGCAGAGTTTATTTACATTCTTTAGAGAGGGCAGGGACTTTGCATACATCATAGCCTCCTTTAGCAAATCAACATACCACAGGAAAATCAAATAACAACCCAAAAACATGATTAGCACATTCATTGGCAGGAAGAGGTCGGACAGGGGGTGATTGGTTAGCCCTGAGAAGGGGTATACGTTTTAACTGATTGGTTGAAGCCCTGAGATATATACGTGATGAGCTGCACGGTTTCTGGGAAGGGGTTGTTTAGCAACTAGGTGGTCAGGGAAGATTTCAACACACATCTAATTGGCAGTTCCGGGAATTGTCTTAACTGCCACAGGAATTTCAGGTTCTGAGTGCAGCTTGGAAACTTTACAAAACCTGGTTCTTTATGTTTCAATTTTAATTTCTTTTATTCTTTCATTTCCCACTCCTTTTTCTTACTACATTTAATCTTAAAAGTAATGAATCATAATTATTGCGGGGTCTCACACTCTATTTCCGCCAGTGGAGCATATTTCTGTCTGATTACCATGAGTTTTTCCTGCCCAATTTGAGCCTGGAGAAAGGAAACTATGCGGTTAAGCAAACAAGGTCCCAAAGTTAGCAACACCATAAGGATGATCAGGGGTCAAGCTAAGCCTGATAGGAGTGTAGTTAACCAGGGGGACTGGGTAAACCATGACTCAAACCACCCTTGTTGAATCTCCCTTTCTCTCTGGCGCTCTTCAAGGCATTTTCTCAATTTACTCATGGATTCTTTTACAACTCCAGTATGGTCAGCATAAAAACAACATTCTTCTCTCAGTGCAGCACAGAGGTCCCACTCCCTCATGAAGAGGAGGTCTAATCCTCGCCTGTGCTGTAAAACAACTTCAGAGAGAGAGTTAAAAGATTCCTACAGCACTGTGATGGAGGTCTCTAATGTCTTCCAGTCTTGATCTATTGCTGTTTCTAATCAGGCCATTTGTTGTGACCCATGGATCATAGCAGCTTTTCCTGTACCCACTCCTGCAGCAGCTCCTATCCTCAATAGGATGGCTATAGTAAGGGACACTGGATGCCAGCAAAATCAGGTTGTTTGTCCCCCTAGTAGACCTTAAAATGATTCTGCATCATAATAAACCACCCTGGGGAGTATCTGCACCATTAAACAATAATTTACAAAGCTGTCAAATACATGGGTTGAAATGCAAGGAGTTCTGACTGTGTGGAGTTCAGTACAATTAAGGTTCCTTTAATTAGTTCCCAGGGGCAGGAGTCAGCTGTACTCTGGACTGGGGAAGTAGGCAAAGATGGAAACTGGGAAGTATGAGATGGTTGAGGGGTTCTGGTAGATCTAGGCATGGGAGGTTTTGGAGGCTTAACTCCTGGCTTGAGAGGATTGGGCCCTATTGCTGTGGGATTTTCTTCCTTTTTAAGCAGGATGGTGAACCAGTGACCAAAGTCATAACGAGGGCCATAAATATAGAATCGCATTTCCCATGTATTTCCCATAGACCATGTTGTTCTGAGGTAGCCCCTTCCTTTGGAAGTGAAAGTTATATTGAGGGGGTAACATAGACTATTCTTTCCACAGCGAGTTTTTGACACAACTTGGCTAGCGGCACATTTCTTGGGATCAATCCAGGTGTCATTTTTTCCTACCTGAATGATACTGTCTGCGGAGTTTGGGTTCAACCATGTAGCTCCCGTTTGTTCACAACCCCAAGATCTTAAATAAAAGTCACTGGGTCCTCCACAGGTTTGGGCCTGTTTGCGACTTCAGAAATCAGCTGGGCACACATAAAAATCAAGACTGGCTAGTTTACACCTGAGCTGGGGAAGATGATATCCATAATTCATGGGGTAAGGTGGTCTATGTTGCCCTGGTTTGGGTTTGAGTGGGATCTGTGTGAAGTCCTCTATGTCAGGGAGATCCCAGTCAGAGAGGCCTATGGCAACCTGACAAATGTCCAGGTAGAGAGATGGCCACCAAGTCCACAAGAGGGCTGTATGTGAAATAGACCACACTACTTGCCCAGTAGGATTTATAGCTGCCATTGTTGCTGAACACGCTGATGGTGATTAGGACTGCTGGTGGTCAGGGGAAGAATCCATAGCCTTACTCACACGACGGACACGCAACTTGAGAGGGTTACCAGTCTGTTCCAGTTTCCAGCCGGAGGCTGGACAGGGCGCAGGCTTGAGATGGGTGGCATGGATCCAGGAAGTGATTCCATCCACTTTCACCACTGTAAGTGTTATAAGCAGCACCTGGTATTGTCCTTTCCAGCGGCGTTCCAGGGATGATACCTGATGCCGTCTCACGTAGACGAAGACTCCCACTTGATATCGATGTGGGGTTCCCTCGTCTCCAGGCTGATAAGCACTGGCCAACTGTTTCCACAGGTATCGCTGGGTGCTGTGTTTGTTCAAGGGCTTTAAGTCTGTCAAGCAAGGGGGTGTGAAAGGAATCATTAAGTCTCAGAGTTGGGGTTAGGTCCCTTACTAAAGGAGGGGCACCATAGAGAATTTCATAAGTGGTGAGTTTACACAAAGAGGCAGAGGGTGTACTTTTTGCACGAAACAGTGCTTAAGGTAGGAGCATAGTCCAATTTTTTTATGCAGGTCTCCAAGCTTAATTTCTTTAAATTCTCTTTGATGGTTCTAATGATTTTTTCTACCTGTCCTGAGCTCTGGCATCTATAAGCACAATGTAACTTCCAATTAATCTTCAGGGTCCTGGTGAATCCCTGACTTACCTGGGCAACAAATGCCGGTCCATAATTGGACCCTATTACCTTAGGCAGGCCAAACCTTGGAAAAATGTCTTCTAGAATCTTTTTGAGCACCGTCTGAGCCGTTTCTTTCTTCATGGGGAAGTCTTCAACCAATCCTGAAAGAGTATCTACAAAGACTAGGGGATATTTAAGTCCATACCTTCCTGGCTTAATTTCAGGAAAAGTCCACTTCCCAAAATTGTCCTGGTCTGGTTCCTCGTAAGCGCTTCCCTGCAGGAAGCTTGGATGGGTAAGCATTAACTAATTGGCAGACTTGACAAGCTCTAGTCACCTTCTAAGCTATTTCTTTCCTCTGTAAGTCAGTCAATAAAAAATCCTTTCTTCGGTCCTTTAAGTGTGCCTATAACTTCTTTGAGCTTAAGTGGGTGAGCTAGTGTACGTCTTTGACATAAAGGTGGGCTTTTTGAAATTGTAAACTTGGCTCTGTAGGGTCCCAGAGTTCTGCATCTGTCTCCTCAGATGATAAGTTGCCTGAATGTTCCAGTGTGGCCAAGTCTCCTGAATGTTGATCCCCCTGGTGTGGAAAAAGTTAACAGAGTCACTCCGTTTAGGGCTGCCAATTAAGCTTCCTCATCTGCCCTTCTGTTTTTAACTGCAACGAGGTCGTTTCCCTTCTGGTGCCCTGGACAGTGCACTATAGCTAGTTCCTTAGTGCCCTTCACTGCTGAGAGAAGGTGGAGAATCTCAACTTTGTTCTTTATTTTTTTCCCAGTGGAGGTTAATAGCCCCCTTTGCTGGTAAATAGCCCTGTGCACATTAGCATTGCCAAATGCATAGTGGCTATCAGTGTATATGGTGGCCCTTTTGCCTGTTGCTAGTTCCAATGCTTTCGTAAGGGCAATCAGTTCTGCCATTTGGACTGATGTCTCTTCTGGGAGACCAGAGGATCAGATGACATTAGTTTTGCTAACTACTGCTGCTCCAGCCCACCACATACCATCTTGGAGAAAGCTGCTCTCTTTCGTAAACCATACGACTTCAGGGTGAGGCAGTGGCTGGATCCTTCAAGTCTCGTCCTATACTGGTTTCCTCTGCCAGTATGTGTTGACACTCATGAGCGACAGGTCCTGATGATTCTTCTGGCAGCCAGGTTGAGTGGAGCAGAAGGTCCAAGAGTTATTCTGTCTTTGCTAATCCAGAGGCTCTGGTAGTAGTTTATTCTGGAGTTTGATAGCCACCTATCTGGAGGTTGACAGATGATGCTCTCCAGGGCATGGGGGGCTATAATGGATAGCTTCTGTCCCAACGTTCATTAATGAGCATCTTTTATTAGAAGCGCTGCCGCTGCTATAGCTCTTAAGCAACGGGGCCACCCAGTAGCCACTGGGTCCAGTTTTTTTGATAAGAATGCTACCGGCCTTTTCCAAAGTCCCAAAGTCTAAGTGAACACTCCCCATGCTATTCCTTTCTTTTTCTCGATGTAGAGAGTGAAGGGTTTATCTATATCTGGGAGTGCTAAGGCCGGAGCAGATAGCAGCACCTTTTTTTGACATTATCAAAAGCTTGTTGGTGCTCAGGGGTCCATTGGAATTGGGCATTCCACTTTATCAGCGGGTATAAAGGGGCAGCCAGAGAGGCGAACCCAGGAATCCATCACCTGCAAAATCCAGCAGTCCCAAGAAACTCTCTGAGTTGTCTCTTATTAGATGGGGGTGGTATCTGCACAATGGTTTGTTTTCTGTTCTCAGTTAGCCATCATTTGCCACCCCTAAGAGAATAACCCAGGAAGATTACTTCTTGCTGACAAATTTGGGCCTTTTGGCAGAAGCCCTATATCCAAGCCGAGCAAGCTCGGATAATAGTGCTTGGGTCCCAGACTTATAGTTTTCCTTGGTGTCCGCTGCCAGTAGCAGATCATCCACATATTGGAGTAGTGTGACTTCGGGGTGTGCAGTTCTGAAGTCGTTTATGTCCCTGTGGAGGGCTTCATCAAAGAGAGTGGGGGGGGGTTTAAACCCCTGTGGGAGTCTAGTCCAGGTTACTTGGCCAGATGTTCCAGTTTCTGGGTCTATCCACTCGAAAGCAAACAGCAACTGACTGTCCTTATGTAGGGGCAAGCAGAAGTAAGCATCTTTTAAGTCCAGCACAGTGTAGCATTCCCGGTCCAGATTCAGAGTGCTAAGCAAATTATATGGATTGGGTACTGTGGGGTGAATGTCCTGCACTCTGTTGTTGATCTCTCTTAGGTCTTGAACAGGACTGTAGTCCCTAGTTACTGGCTTTCTTACTGGTAGCAGGGGGGTATTCCAGGCTGATTGACAGGGCCTTAGGACCCCAAGGGCCAATTATTTCTGAATATGGTGACTTATCCCATCCTTAGCTTCTTTGCTTAGAGGATATTGTTTAACACTGATTGGAGAGGCAGAGGCTTTTAATTCTACTACTAATGGAGGTTGTTTTATGGCTAGACCTAACCCAGCAGTTTCTGCCCAGGCATTAGGATAATCTTTTATCCATTTCTGTTGTAGTTTGCCTCTTTGATCAGTCCTAGGGGGCACGAAGTGTTGATGTTCATCTTCTACGGACATAGTCAATTCTGTGACTATGGGAGTTTTTACTGAAGGTTTTAGAACATCCACTTGGGGACCATCAGGGTTAAAGGTTACTCTAGCCCCGAGTTTGGTAAACAGATCCCTGTGCATCAATGGGGCTGGGCATTCTTGGATTACTAGGAAAGAGTGGTGGACTTTTCATTTTCCTACTTCCATAATCCTCTTAGTTGTCCAAGCCCGATAAGTAGTGCCATTAGCCCCTTGAACTAGGGACCATTTATTTGATATGGGGCCCAGTGAAGCCTTAAAGGCTGAGTATACTGCTCCTGTATCCACTTCAATGTTCACTGGAGTCCCCTCCACTTCAAATGTTACCCTGAGCTCGGGGAGGGGATCCGAGTCCTGACATTCCTAGTCCTCTTCTAGAGTCAGCATGGCGGGCTGCCGTGGCTTCTTATTTTTGGGGCACTCTTTGACTCAGTGTTCTTTTTCTCTACAGTAGGCACATTGATCTGAGGACAGGGACAGCCTTTGGCGTGGGTCCAAGTATCCCTTTCTGACTCCCTGCTTTTTAATTTCTGGCGTATTTGCTGCTCTGAAGAAAATCTTAGCCAATGCTTTTGTCTGCCTTTTGCTCCTTTCATCCTTTTTTTGTTCCCTTTCCTTCTCTCTCCTCTGTTCCGTGTCCTCCTCAGTTTCTCTCTTATAATATACTTATATACTTATAATATATACTTATAATATACTTTCTCAGCTTCTCTGTCTAAATCTCTTAAGGTCGTATTTTGTAACCCATCTAGACATTGTAACTTTCTCTTAATATCTTGGGCAGCCTGCTCAATAAAGGCCATTGTAACAAATGCCTTTTGGTCATCTGCCTGAGGATCAAAAGGAGTATATTTTCTATATGCTTCCATAATTCTCTCCAGAAACATAGAGGGAAACTCATTAGGCCCTTGGATAATCTGTCTTACCTTGGCTAAATTGGTCGGCTCTCTGGCGGCCACTCTGAGACCCGCTATTAGAGCCCGGCGATAAGTGGACAGATGCTTCCTACCATCAAAGGTGTTGGGGTCCCAGTTGGGTCGGTTCATGGGCCCATAGGGATGGAGAGAGAGCATCACACGGGCTTCTGAGTTTTCTATTATCCATCGCCGGTGGGTTCTTTTAGGTTGCCCATCTTCCTCCAGGGGAGGAGGGGTTGCTGCTGCTGTGGGGAAGTCCCCTGGAGGGCTTGGGTCTGGCCCAATTGCCTCTAGCAGTGGAGAGGCTGACTCAGCGGTGGGAGGATCATCAGGAACTGTGTTGGGGGTTGGGGAGGGAGAGTAGACAATAAGGAGGGGGTGGAGTGTCCAGTCTTGTGACTCAGGGAGAATGGAAGGAAGAGGGAGAGGAGCGGAAAGTTTGAATGATAGGAATGTGGGGGAAGGAGTATATGGCTGTTGATCTGGGTGGCCACGTGGCCCCGGCTGAATGACAATATCTCTGAATTTTCGGATTAGAGGAAAGTGGAAGGATTCTTCTGGGGCCATCTGAATTCGAGGATGGGCCATTCTGAAGCACAGAGAGTCTGCCAGGTACGGTGTTTTACTGAAAAAGAAAGATTCTGGGCCCTTGAGCGGACATCAGTCCAATGATCAAGGGTCAGGGACAGAGAAGAGGAAGTGCTTTGTCCCATAATGGGAGTTACTCAAACAGGTACATTGAAGACACAAACACAACACAAAGACAAACAGTAAACGTTTAACATGAGTCCAAGACAAAGATTTGAACTGAGTAACTGGAAAATATTGATGGGTTAGACAATAAAAACAGACAGTAAACTCAACATGAGTTCAGAACAATGACCAAAACTGAGTTACCGGCAAAACCTGATGGGCTGGCAAATCAAATCCTGAAGCAAAACATAACCGAGTTGAGGAAACTACTATTCCTTGAATTCCCTAGTCCTCCGGAGTGTCCCTCAGGGACGTGATCTTGGCTCTGTGACACGTCTGTCACACCATAGGAGAGAGCTAATGCTCTTCACCAACAGCCACTTTGCCACGCCCTAGCCTGAAACATGAAACCAGAAAGAGGCACCTTACTTACCCCGAGAGGACTCCCTTGAGGTCTTCCATTCACCGCTCCCGGATATCTCACCTGGGGCCTCCAGATGAAAAGGTGCTGCGAACATCAAAGGAAAAGACAACAAAGAGGATTTCTCATGCATCAGCAAAGGGTTTATTGGGGGTCCAGAATGCTAGGCCTCAGAGCTCCCTTCAGAGGAGCAAAGAACAAAGAGCCCCGAGAACAACTTGAGCAGAGTTTATATACATTCTTTAGAGAGCTCAGGGACTTTACATACATCATAGCCTCCTTTAGGAAATCATCATGTACCACGGGAAATTGAAATAACAACTCTAAAACATGATTAGCACATTCATTGGCGGGAAAAGTTGGGGCAGGGGGTGATTGGTCAGCCCTCAGAAGGGGTATACATTTAAACTGATTGGTTGAAGCCCTGAGATGTATACGTGGTGAGATGCACGGCTTCTGGGAAGGGGTTGTTAAGTAACTAGGTGGTCAGGGAAGATTTCAACACACATCTAATGGGCAGTTCCAGGAATTGTCTTAACTGCCACAGAAATTTCAGGTTCTGAGTGCAGCTTGGAAACTTTACAAAACCTGGTTCATTACATTTCGATTTCAATTTCTTTTATTCTTTCGGAACCTTACAGTGGAAGGTGAGAGACTTCATTCACAATGACTGCTCTTTTGGCTATATTGGTTTTGGATGCACACATGGGATCATTTTTTTGATCCGTCTGTTGCTGATAATCTAAGCCACAGCCTCACACAGGGCCAAGAGCCTGATTAAGACACATCTCTTTCCAAAGCAATTACTTCTCTGAGGTCAGTTTCAGAACTCAGTCTCTGAGGAGAATCACACCAGTGTTCAAAACCAGGTGGACCCAGTCATCTCTTCCAACTGCCACACAAATGACCACAATTAAAACCAAATCACTCTCACATGGCACTCAACTTCTTACATATATACACTCATTATACCCTTTGGCTAGAGGTTTTCATGAATGGCGCAGCCCAAGAGAGTGTCCAAAATAAGCTCCCTTGCCCCTCATTTGCCTAACCTCAGGGTGGCCTGAACACCCTTCCTGTGAACTAGGATTGATCACATAGTTCTTCCTTTAATACTGCTCTGCTTCTCCAATTTGAGGCCTACTGACTGTCAGGTTTAGATTTTTTATGTGATTTGGAGTAATTAGGAAACCAAAACAACTTTGCAGCGCTTGAAAGAACTTATTTGACCCAAATGATCCCTATTCTCACTTGGTGGAAGTCAGGAAACTTACAGAGGAAGGCGAGAGACTTCATCCACAATGACTGATCTTTTTGCCATTTTGGTTTTGGATGCACACATTGCATCTTTCTTTAGATCCATCAGGAGCTGATAATCTAAGCCACAGCCTCACACAGAGCCACAAGGCTGATTCAGACACATACTTTTCCAAAGCAGTTAAGCAAAGAGCCACAGGTGATGCCCATTCACTTCCATTTGAAAACTTTTTTCTTCAAAATTCACAAAGGGGTGGCCTGAGGCAAAGACCTTCCTGACTTCAGGGTAACAGAACAATAAGTCAGCAAATCCCAATGCAGGGTTTCTCCACTGAGACTTTACTAGTCACAATGATATCTGAGTTTTGTGAGATGCTTGCAATTCCCTTCAGCTATCCAGTACATGGCCATGTCACAGAGCTTGGATGTGGTACATATCTTGGACAAAAAAAATGAGCCTATTCTGGAGAGTGGCCAGAATTCAGGAAGAAAACAGGAACTTAGGAAGATAGTAGGTGTTGCCCATCGAAAAGCAACCAACAGTCCTTTCCTAAAATGGGCAGGATGAATTCTGGGAAGCTTTCTACTAGACAGGATACATCCATTGATCTATTCTGCTTTCTAATATGTACATCCAAGGACACAGTGGGATACACAGACACAGACACAGTCGCCTTGTCAAAGGACTTTCTAGAAACAGTCCACTCTAAACCAAACAAACCACCTTTCCTACCTATTCTCAGAACATGAGACAAAACCCCAAACTCACACCCACAATCAAAAAGTCACCTCCTTCCCCCATGTAAGTCTGTGACTATCCAGAGTGTCCTCTGACTGGTGGTCCATACTATGTTCCCCCAAAATGGCCTGTCCTGTCTCAGGTCTGGTCTTCTTGTCCATCTCTGTGAAGTTGTATGGAGCCTGTGCTGACCACTACCTGCTTCCTCATTAAAGGCCCATCTTCAGAGCTCTACTTGCATTTTGTCATCCTCAAACCATTAGGTACCAAGAGAGACAGACTCTCTCCTTGGTAAATCCAAACAAGTAAGTCCACTGGGAATGGGACTGGGACTGGCTCTGTGTGCCTGGCTTCCTGGATCCCAAGTTCAGAGAGTTACATCACCAAAGAAGTGAGGTAGGTCAATTCCAACAGGAAGGGAATGAGGTCACTGCCTTGGCAACCACTTTGTCCTAACACTTGTTTCCAAGGGTCCCTTGAGATGGAGGCTGCCCCTACTTCCTGTGACACTTTCAGAAGTTAGAATGGTATATCAACCGTAGACACCAAGGAGAAGCTCTCCACACAGGGTTGGTTTGGTCCATCTTCTTTATATCAGTAGGAGAGAGGCTGATTCAGACACATCACTTCATCCTGAACAGGTGGTTTGCCATGGAAGATGACTTTTGCTCTCTCAGGTCCTTCATAGCTGCTACATCTTCTCTAGGGATCATTTCTCATCAAACTTTGAGGTTCTCAGCAGGTGAAAGATCCCCTACATTCCTGTATTGTAAGACCAACTCTGTCCCTGCTCTTTTGTGAAGTTAGATTGAGGGAACAGTGTATGGTTAGGGTTAATAACATATTCTATTTGGGTTAGGAAACATTCTGCGGGATGAATAATGGTATTGGGAACCTGCGATATTCACAAGAATATATAGGTGAAATATAAGTATGAAACCTGAAATCTAGGTACGATTTGAAGCCCTGAAGGGCAATGGGCCCTTTAGTGAGATACTTTGCTTTGAATTATGTTCTGAACAGATATCTCAGATAAATCAATGTGCAATGGCAAATCATCCTTGTACCTTGGATGATTAAATGTCCTAGAGAACATCCAGTCAAAAAGGAATAGTCGGCAGGATTAGGAAGGTAGTCAGTAGGTTTAGAAAAAAGAGTGAATATAGGATTTGAACGAAAGTTTCATTAGCAATAGGGTTTTGGGTAGAGAGTGAACGTAAATATGAGCACATATGAAGAGTCAGTCACAATGATGAACTGGGGAAAATATGTAGGAAAGCAGATATCAATAGAGACATTAGGAAATCAGGCAAAGTATAATGTAATAGGGTTAGACATTTTCAACATGGTTGAGGTTGAATATATAATTTTAGGAAGAAAGAAATATGTTGCCTCCAATAGGATTGACATTTGAGAGCATTAGGCAACCTGGACATGGTTGCTTTTAGTAATCAATGCTCACTTTCCATTTTGCTTTGGTGAAAGGTTAATAGGCACTTGTCACTTCCTGTTTTTCTGTATGCTTAACAAACCACTGTTGAAATCTTGAGAACTGTTTGCTAATTTTGTTCCCAGGATGTGCTGTCCCCAACTGCCAAACTGCAGAATATACTCCTTCACCCGGGTGCACGCAAACCGCACACTCGCCCTGACCCATCAATAAATTTCCCATTCTGCCCTCTCCAAGAAAAGTATATAAGCTGTGTTAAAGCTGTTCTCAGGGCTCTCTGCTCTATTCAAGTGAGCTCTGAGCCCCAGCATGCTGGACCCCCAATAACCTCTTTGCTGTGGCCGAGTGAAAATGCTATACTGTTCTGTAATTAAAAGATGCTTTCTTTTGCTTGCCTCTGCATAAAGATAGTCAGTTGCTGTTTGCTTTCGAGTAGGTAGACCCAGAAACTGGAATGTCTTTCAACTAACTTGGACTAGACTTCCACAGGGGTTCAAAAACTCCCCCACTCTCTTTGATGAAGCCCTTCACAGACATCTCTACAACTTCAGAACTACGCACCACGAAGTCATTCTGCTTCAATATGTGGATGTCCAGCTACTGGCAGCCAACACCAAAGAAAACTGTGAGTCTGAGACCCAAGCACTATTATCTGAGCTTGCTCAACTTGGGTAGAGAGCTTTGGACAAAAAGGCCCAAATTTGCAAGCAAGAAGTAATCTTCCTGGGGTATTTCCTTAGGCGCGGTAAATGATGGCTCACTGAGCCCAGAAAACAAACCGTTGTGCAGATACCACCCCCATTTAACAGGAGACAACATAGAGAGTTTCTTGGGACTGCTGGCTTTAGCAGGTTATGGACCTGGGTTTGTGTTCTTAGCTGCTCCTTTATACCCGCTGTTAAATGAGAATGCCCAATTCCAATGGACCCTTGAGCACCAGCAAGCTTTTGATAACATCTAAGAACACTGACACTGAACTCCTCAACTTCACTGAGCCCAGCCTGAAATTTCAGAAAGCCCTACACTACATTAAAAATGTACATGAACTCAATCAACTTGGTTCAAAAAAACTGCCGGCATTACTGTAGGATCAAGAACAGAGTTTTAGACTAATTCACTCACAGTGAAAGGAAATAATTGAATGGGTAACAAAAGCCTGTCAGTTCTGTCAATTGGTTAATGCTTACCCTTCCAAGCTTCCTGCAGGAAAGCACCTATGAGGAACCAGACCAGGACAATTCTGGGAAGTGGACGTTACTGAAATTAAGCCAGCAAGGTATGGACTTAAATATCTCCTAGTCTTTGTAGATACATTTTCAGGATGGATTGAACCCTTTCCCACCAAAAAAAAAAAAAAAAACAAAAGAAAACCGGCACAAATTGTGGTCAAGAAGATCCTGAAAGATATTTATCAAAGACACGTCCTGCCTAATTTAATATGGTCTGATAATTGAACAGCCTTCATGGGCCAGGTAAATCAGGGGTTAGCAAGGACCCTGGGGATTAATTGGAAGTTACAATGTGCTTATAGACCCCAGAGCTCAGGACACTTAAAAAAAATAAATAGAAGCATTAAAGAGACCTTAACAAAATTAAGCTTAGAGACCGGCATAAAAGATTAGACTATGCTCCTGCCTTATGCACTGTTTCATGCAAGAAATACTCCCTTTCTTTCTTTGTGTAACCTCACCCCCTATGAAATTCTCTATGGGGCCCTTCCTACACTAAGAGACCTAACCCCGACTCTAAGACCTAAGGATCCCTTCCACACACCCTTGCTTGACATACTTAAATCTCTTGTAAGAACTCAGCTATACCTGTGGAAACAGCTTGCCACTGCCTTCCAACCTGGGGACGAGGGGAATCCACATTGATATCAAGAAAGAGACTTCCTCTACATAAGATGACATCAGGTGTCATCCCTGGAACCCCGCTGGAAAGGAACATTCCAGGTGCTACTTATAACACCTACAGCAGTAAAAGTAGAGGGAATCACTTCCTGGATCCATGCCTCTCATCTCAAGCCTGTGCCATGTCCAGACTCTGGCTGAAAACTGGAAAAGACTGTTAACCCTTTCAAATTGCATATTCGCCACGTGGGTAAGGCTATAGACTCTCTCCTTGGCCACCCGTAGTCCTAACGCTCATCAGTCCCTTCAGCAGCGATGGCTGATCACAAATACTACTAGACAAGAAGTATGGTCTATCTTGCATACAGCCCACTTAGGGACCTGGTGGCCATCTCTCCACCCAGACATTTGTCAGCTGGCTATAGGTCTTTCCTATTAGGATATCCCTGATGAAGGGGATCTCACTAAAATTCCATTAAATCCTTTCCGTACCATAGATAATGGAAACAAACATTATGGTTGTAGGGACAGGCAAGCCAGATGCAGGTTGGCTAGCCTATATTAGTATGTTTGCCCGGCAGACTATCAAAGCCACAAACCGCCACGGCTGTGTGGGGGAAAAGCCGACTTCTTGTGTAAGTCATGGGGATTTGAGCATACAGGGGCTGCCTGGTGGAACCCAAAATCCTCATCAAATTCAGTACACAGCATTGGCCATATTACCACTTAGAAAACCCAAACTGATGGCCAACAGAGGAGTCTCTAGATCCTCAAATTCTGTGTGACCTTTTGAACTTCTGCAAGTGCTCAAAAGGGTGAAAGGAAATTCCCCTATGTGAAGGCCTTTTTCCTCTTTCGCTCACATCCTGAACTATGCTTCTCCAATAGTTCCTCAAACTCAGCCTTCTGCTCCAGACTCTCTGCTGTCAGTCCCACCTCAGCAAACCTGATTTCTCTTCTCCAATTACTAGATCAAAAACCGAAACCTCCGCCGGTTCTCAGAGCATTGCCCTCTTGCTGAGGTAGCAGGTACTGAGGTACCCATCCATCCACTCACTTCTCTCTTTTCCTGTCAGTGCCCACACCGGGTCCCACCAGGTCCTCTTACCAGCTAACCCAAAGCTCAAACCAGCTTACGAAAGCCCTCAGACCCCTATCGAAGATGTAATGAAAATGGCCTTTAAAGTTGCTTTGTCATCACTGAAAACAGGTTACTAAGAATTTAAAGTCCCTCACAGGCTTTTTGGGATACTCACTCCCGTCTTCCTTTCTGCTCTACCGATTCTACCTCTCAATTTATGTTGCTAGGAAAATCCCAAACCCCTTTCCCATTATTCCTTTACATCTCTCCTTCCTTATTCTCAGATCCACGGAGCTGCTCTCACCCCCCGCCTTCCCCGTCTTCCCCCTCTGTACCAGGCCCACAGAAAAATCTTCACTGAACTTCTCCAGAAGTCTTCACCATGGCTGACTTTAGGACTTTCAGCAAAAGAGTCTCTATAAATGAGTTCAGTGTAGATTAACTTCCTCTTTTTCTGTTGCCCTGTTCTACTTGGCTACTGGCTGGAAAAATCAGCACTCCTAAGCTAGACACCCCCTTAATAGTTTTTCACAGAATATGTTAACAAGGCCTCTGGCCTTGAGCTGGGGCTTCACAGAGATGGCTACATTTCTAAGATAAAAATTTACAAACTGAGCTCCATGGTAACAGTTGGCAGGGGGATAAAAGAAAAGGAAAAAAAAGCTCTCTGCCTCCCAGGTGTTTTTGAAAAGTTAACTTGCCCACAATAAAGGAAAAAACAGAAAAAAAAGCTTCTTTTTGTGAATTTCTGCAGACTGTGAACTTCTGAGTCCCTTCTCTTTCATGTTGGGTACAAAATTCTGAAACTACCTAAACTTGGGGTTCAGGATGTTAATTGATTACAACAGAAGCAATGCCCTCTGAATCCGGTTGCAACCAAATAGGACTGTTTCCCTGTCTTTGGTGCTATCTTAAGTGCCGTGCCTTGTCCGTCCCTACAACAGTATAATTCTATATACTTAAACATTGTTCATGTTTTCATGAAATGGTCAACAGATGTGATTAATTGTGTAATGGTGAAGATGTCTCCCAGATTGCTCTATAATGACCCAGGTTCATTTGAAGTTCAAACACGGGGGCATACAACCCGGTTCCACTGGGAACATATATCCCTCACTTTAGCCATCATATTAGGAATTGGAGTTGCGGCAGTGGTAGTCACAGGAACCACTGCCCTGCTCCATGGTACACAACAAATGACCCAAATAGAAGCAGCAAGAGACCAAAACTTAAAGATAATAGAAACCTCCATCACAGCTTTGCAGGAATCTTTAACATGTCTCTCTGAAGTTGTTTTACACTCCAGTTGAGAGTTGGACCTCCTCTTCATGAGAGAAGGGGGCCTTTGTGCTGCATTGATGTAAGAATGTTGTTTTGATGCCGACCATACTGAGGTTGTAAAAAAAACCTTTGAGTAAAATAAAAGGATGAATTGAAAAGCGTCAACGAGAGAGAGAGGCCCAAAAAGGGTGGTTTGAGTCTTGGTTCACACAGTCCCCCTGCTTATCTACGCTTTTATCAACCCTGGCCTGTCCAATAATAATCCTCATATGATTGCTAACTATAAAACCCTGTTTGCTCAACCATGTAATTTCTTTTCTCCAAGCTCAAATTGGATAAGTTAAACTTATGGTAATACCCCACTAGCAGACATAGAATGTGACACGTCCCAATAATCACTTTTATGATTAAAAGTAGCAAGAAGAAGAAGTGGGGAATGAAAGGTTAATAAAAAAGGTACTTGTAACTTCCTGTTTTACTGTATGCTTAACAAAACACTGTTGAAATATTGAGAACTGTTTGTAATCTTGTTCCCAGATTGTGCTGTCCCCAACTGCCAAATTGCAGAATGTATTCCCTCACCCAGTTTCACACTAACCACCCACTCGCTCTGACCCATCAATAAATTTCCATCCCTGCCCTCTCCAAGGAAAGTATATAAGCTCTGCTTAAGCTGTTCTCAGGGCTCTCTGCTCTATTCATGTGAGCTCTGAGCCCCAGCTTGCTGGACCCCCAATTAACCCCTTGCTGTTGCATGAGACACTATCTTGGTGATCTCTTCCACCGACGCTTGCAGGAACATTACTTGGATGTTTGAATGTAGAAGAGAAAATCCAGTCATAAACGGATAGTCGGTAAGATTAAGAAGATAGTCGGTAGGTTTAGGAAGAAGAGTGAGTATAGGATTTGGAAAACAATATCTTTAGCAATAGGGGTTCGGTTAGAGAGTGAATGTAAATGTCAGCACATGTGAACAGTCACAATAATGAAGTGGGAAAAATATGTAGGAAAGCAGATATCAATAAAGACATTACGAAATCAGGCAAAGTATAAAGTGCGTGATACGATTAGACATTTTCAACAGAATTGAGTTAGAATATATAATCTTAAGAAGAAACAAATATGTAGTCACCAATAGGATTACATTTGAGAGCATTAGGCAACTTTGACATGGATGTTTTTTGTAATCCATGCTCACTTTCCATTTAGGCTTTGGTAGAATCAAAAGTGTGACCTTTACATTTGTCTCCAGAATACTACTGTGATAATATGTATATGTAGATGTGGTGACATGAGTGTTTCTTCCACCATTTCTGGGAGCAATATTTTGAAGACATATAAATGGGTATTGGGGGTACAAAGAGGTGTACACTGTGTCATTGAATATAGAGATAATGCATGAATAGACCATAAGTGAATAAATAATATAACTGGTTCCACATTAAATAACAGATTGAATAGATATCTGAAAATATATAAGAAATCTTATATTGATATACAATCATTCATTCCAACCAATGATACATCTAATATTAATATTAGGGTTACGGTTTATCATGAAGATATGTTAGTTTTGCTACAAAAGTGATTATGGAAATCGAAAATAATGTGTTTGGAAAGAGTCAGTCATAATGCTGGCAATATGTAAACAAGGCCTCTGGCCTTGAGCTGGGGCTTCACAGAGATGGCTACATTTCTAAGATAAAGAAGTTACCAACTGGGCTCCATGGTAACATCTGACTGAGAGAAAAAAAAAGAGAAGAAAATAGCTCTGCCCCATTCCCGGTATCCTTAAAATGTTAACTTGCCCAGAACAGAGAAAAAAAAAAAAAACAGAAACAAAAACTGCTTTTTATAAACTTCTGCAGATTGTGAACTTCTGAGCCCCTCCCATCCATGTTGGGTACAAAATTCTGAAACAATTTAAACTTGGGGTGCAGGGGATTAAATGATTACAACAGAAGCAATGCCCTCTAAATCCGGTTGCAACCAAATAGGACTGTTTCCGTGTCTTCGGTGCTATCTTAGTTGCCTTACCTTGCCTTGTCCATCCCTTTTCTCATGAAAAGACCAGTCGAGAAACATGGAGGAATGCATGTGCTCTGAAGCAGGAAATGATTGATAGTGAAACAAATGCCTATTAATTTTCTAACTTGTGGATGAAATATATATCCTATGATGTGCATAAATTGAAGAAATAGTAATCTACCAGTGTTGAATAAAAATGAACGTCAAAATACACATTATGTCCGATTGGAATCTACTTGCATTGATGTTAAACTGGGTCAGGTACTGTAGAAATATTAGGATTTGTGTGCACCATTCACTCAAGTTACTTTTCAGTATAGGAAAGAAATATGTTTTTATGGTTAATGAATATTTCTAAGAATAATCTTTGGAAAGTTGATTATAAATTTACGTATATGAATATGAATGAATTTCGTGAGTGTAAAATAAGACACATATTTCATATTTTGAAAAATCTGGAGAGTGTATATATATATATATATATATATATATATATATATATATATATATGTGTGTGTGTGTGTGTGTGTGTGTGTGTGTGTGTGTGTGTGTGTGTGACTAAAGTCACGGTGGCCTGGACACCCTTCTTGTGAACCAGGAGTGATCAAATAAGTCTGCCATTAATACTTTTCCACTTCTCCAATTTGAGGCCTTCTGACTTTGGCGTTTAGATTCTTTATGTGAAATGGAGTCAAGAAAAAACCGAAGCACTTATGGATTTGCCTCTGCATGGTTTTGAAGAATTCATTTGACCCAAAGGATCCCTATTCCCCTTGATGGAGGTCAGGAACTTTACAGAGAAAGGCGAGAGACTTCATCTACAATGACTGCGAATTTTTGCCATTTTGATTTTGTATGCACACATGGGATCTTTCTTTACATCCATCAGGTGTTGGTAATCTAAGTCACAGCCTCACACAGGGCCAAGAGACTGATTCAGACACATCCCTTTCCAAAGCAGTTAAGCAAAGAGCCACAGGTGATGCCCACTCATTTCCATTTGAAAACTGGTTTCTTCAGGCTTCAGAAAGGGGTGGCTTGAGGCAAAGCCCTTCCTGACATTCAGGGCAAAAGAACAATAGGTAAGCAAAAGGCCCATAGCAGGGTTCCTCCACTGAGACTTTACTGGTCACACTGATATCTGAGTTTTCTGAGATGCTCGCCATTCCCTTCAGCTATCCAGTACATGGCCATATCACAGAGCTTGGAGGTGGTAAATATCTTGGACACAAAACCATGAGCCTATTCTTGAGTGTAGCCAGAATTCAGGAAGAAAATGGGAACTTAGGAAGTTTGTAGGTGTTGCCCTTCGATAATGCAAGCCACCATCCATTCATAAATTGGGCAGGATTGATGCTGGGAAGCTTTCTACTAGACAGGACACATCCATTGATGCATTCTCTTTTCTAATGTCTACAAAAACAGACACATTGGGATACACAGACATAGAAACACTTGCCTTGTCAAACGACTTACTAGAAACAGTTCACTCCAAACCAAACAAACCGCCTTTCTTACCTTTTCTCAGAACATGAGATAAAACCACAAACACACAACAAAAACCACAAAGGCAACGCCTTCCCCCAAGTAGGTCTGTGACTATTCGGAGTGTACTCTCACTGGTGAGCCTTACTATGTACCTCCAAAATGGCCTGTCCTGTCTCAGATCTGGTCTCTTTGGCCAACTCTGTGAAATTGTCAGGAGCCCGTGGTGAGCCACTACTTGCTTTCTCTGGAAAGGCCAGTCTTCAAAGCTTTCCTGGCATTTGGCCATCTTCACATCAATAGATACCAAGAAAGACTGACTCTGTCCTTACAAAATCCAAACAAAAGAGCCCACTGGGACTGGGACTAGGACTGGCTCTGGGTGCCTGGAATCCTGGATCGCAAGTTCAGAGAGTTCCATCACCAAGGAATAGAGATGAGGTCACTTCCTTCAGGAACTGAATGAGGTCACTGCCTTTGCAACCACTTTTTCCTAACAGTTGCTTCCAAGGGTCCCATGAGATAGATGCTGCCCCTATTTCCCGTGACCCTCTCACCAGTTAGAATACTATATCACCCATAGGCACCCGTGAACAGCTCTGCACACAGGCCTGGATTGGTCCATCTTCTGTACATTAGGAACAGAGACACTCAGTCAGACACAACCCCTCTCCAGACAGGGTTGTTTTCCATGGAAGATGACTTTTGCTCTCTCAGGTCCTTAATAGCTGCCTACATCTTCTCCAGGGATTATTTCTGCATGGACCTTTGAGGTTTTCAGCAGGTGGTATATCCCCTACATTCCTATATTGTAAGACCAACACTTTCCCTGCTCTTTTATAAAGTTAGAATGAGGGAATAGTATATGGTTTGGGTTAATTACATGTTCGATTTGGGTTAGGAATCATTTTGCTGGATGAATTATGGTATTGGAAATCTGTGATATTTATAAAAATATAGAGGTGAAATATATGTATGAAAACAGAAATCTAAGTAATATTTGAAGCCCAGAAACGGATTGGGCCCTTGATTGGGAGACTTAGCTTTGAATTATGTCCTGCACAGATGTCTCAGATAAATCAATACACAATGGCATCGGACCTTGTACCTTGAATGATTGAATGTCGAAGAGAACATCCATTCAAAAAAGGATAGTCAGTAGGATTTGGGAGATAGTTGGTAGATTCAGAAAGAAGAGTGAGTATAGGATTTGGACCAAAAGTTATTTAGCAATTGGGTTTCAGGTAGAGAGTGAATGTAAATGTCAGCACAAATGAACAGTCAAAATGATGAACTGGGAATTTATGAAGGAAAGCCGATATCAATAGAGACATTAGGATATCAGGCAAAGTAAAGTGAGTGATAGGATTAGACATTTTCAACAGGGTTGAGTTTGAATATATAATCTTAGAAAGAAACAAATATGTAGTCAACAATTGGATTGACATTTGAGAGAATTAGGCAACCTGGACATGGATGTTTTTAGAAATCCATGCTCACTTTAAATTTAGGCTTTGGTACAATCATAAGTGTGACCTTTGCTTTATTTTCCAGAATATTACTGTGATAAAATGTATATGTAGATCAGGTGACATGAGTATTTCTTCCACCATTTCTGGGAACAATATTTTGAAGACGTATAAATGAGTATTGGGGGTAGAAAGTGGTGTAGTATCTGTCTAAGAATATAGAGATAATGCAAGAATAGACCATACTGTGAATAAATAATATAATTGGTCCGCTTTAAATAATGGATTGAGTTGATATCTGAAAATATACAGAAAATCTAATGTTGATATAAAATCATTCATTCCAACCAGTTATATTTCTAATGGTAATATTAAGGTGATATTTCATCATGAAGAGTGTGTGAGTTATGCTTCAAAAGTGATTATGGAAATCGAAAATAATGTGTTTAGAAAGAAGTCTTGTTAAAAAACATGGAGGAATACATGTGTTCTGAAGAATGAAGTTATTGAAAGTGAAACAAATGCCAATAAATTTGCTAACTTGTGTATGAAATATATATCTTATGATGTGCATAAACTGAAGAAATAGTAATGTACAAGTGTTGACTAAAAATGAACATCAAAATACACATCACATTCCATAATTATCTACTTGCATTGGTGTTAAACTGGGTCAGTTACTGTAGAAATATTAGGATTCGTATGCACCATTCACAGAAGTTAGTTTTTATTTCTAGGAAACAAATATGTATTTCAGGTGGATGAATATTTCTGAGAATAATCTTTTGAATATTTGATTATAAATCCACATACATGAATACGAATAAATTTAGGGAGTGTACATTGAGACCCATATATTTCATATTTTGAAAAACTTGGAGAGTGTACACACACACACACACACACACACACACACACACACACACACATTAAAAAGTAGCAATATATATGGAAATCGAAATTCATCATGAAATGTATATCATCCACTGATCCAAAAATATTCATTATACTGAACATGATTTTATTTATCATGTTGTTCATCTACGAAGCTCACCCATAGGTTGAATTTTCAGTTCCAACTGTGTTTAGGTGGAGTGATCTCTTCTCCCAATTTGTATCTGCAAAGTCAGCCACCTCACAAGAATGTACATGTGATAATAGGTATGATTCAATATGTGCATATGAAATAACATGTGCTGAATTGGCTACAGAGAAAGGCAGAGAGGAATTCATCTATTTGTTAACTTTAAAAACACATGGAGAACTATTTCAACAAAATATTGACTAGATTTATAAGTCCTACCCTGTATAATGCAAAAGGCAAGTCCAGCAATACACTATGTCTCGTCTAAAGTGCTTGTATTTCTATTCGGTTTGGGTTATTTTTCTCCATCATATTAGAATTAGTAGTCAGAGTCTAGTAGGGTATGCGTTAGTGTCAGGCATTCAGCATTTTGAATTGAAAATAGGAAAATGAATCCAATGTGTATGTAAATATGTGCTTCAAAAAAATCTTCCCACTCTAATCCAGAACAATGATTTGAGTTTACCTTCACTCCAAGTAAAATACAATTAGAGTGGACGAGTTAGAAAATCTGTGAATACATATCTGGAGTGTAATATGCTCAAGAGTTCACAACCTTGAAGGTGGTAGAGGAGTTTCCAAAAGTAAGGGACAGGTAAATACTCCACAAAAATGGAGCTCTTCTGGACTAAAGACTTCTGGTGAAACTGCCTCTGAGTTTGGGCACTTGAAACATTTGTTGTTGTCAGGAGTTTTAGCTTTTTTTGTAGAGAGACCATCAAAGCTAGGTATGTATCTAAGGGACCTGGAGGACATGGTTTCTTATTTTCTAATGAACATGAGGCAGTAGTGTTGAATTCTCTCTTTGTAGGTAAACTGTGGCCACTGCGGGCAAACTCTTTCCGTGTGGACTGTAAAGCCATCTGGCCATCCTCCACTTGTCGATGTGTTTCTTGCTGCTGCAATGTGAGTTTGGTATTTTCTTCACAAAATACAAGGAGTTAAACTGGGACACAGTGCTAAAGGGAGTTCTGTCACGTGTGGTGTGTCAGGTTCTGCATGATAATGAACCAACCAGGCTTCAATCCCACATAGCTTGCATCCTTAACCATAGCAATCTGATTCTGAACATTGCCCTGAAAACTCTCCACATAACAAGATGCCTTTACATAGAAGGGTCGGCTGGGTGCACCATGTCAGTCACAAGCCATTTGGAAGCCAATGGCAGATCCACATTGCCCCACCACAGATATTTTATCACACAACTGCACACGACTTTTCTAGGCCCATTTCACATCAGGCTCCAACTTACTGGCATCTCTGTTCTACACCATTTTCATGGTCATGGGAATTTCAAAAATTTCATGGTATTTATCTAGCCATTTTACAAGAATGATGTTGGAGGCACTGTGTGTTTGACTTCATTCAGGAACAATTAAAAGGTGAGGAAGCTCATTTCAATGAAAGCTCTGGAGAAATCTCACAGACAAGGCTTCCAAAGAGTGGCCAAAATTTCACAGGAAGCCAGACCTATTGCTGTCTACAATGTGAGGTACATGTGTGTTTTGACTCTCAACTATGGCTGCCATGTCTTTCAGAATAAAACCATGTGATATCCTGGATTAGATTCCCAGTGCTCTGTGGAAAGCAAACCTGGGCCTAGATCTCGGTTTCCAAGGGCGACTCTCATGCGTGACCAACTAAAATCTCAACATATTTCATGATAACACTTCTCTAAGTCAGCTCTAGAACTCAGTCTCTAAGGGGAATCACACCAGAGTTCAGCCCAGGTATACCCAGTCATATCTTCCAACTACCACACAAATGACCACAATTAAAACCAAAACACTCCCACATGGTCCTCATTTTCTTCCATATATACACTCTCATACTACGCTCTGTCTGGAGGTTTCCATGAGTGGCGAAGTCCAAGACAGTGTCCAAAATAAGCTTTCTTGCCCTTCATTGCCTAAAGTCATGGTGGCCTGGACACCCTTCCTGTGAACCAGGTGTGATCAAATAGGCCTGCCCTTAATACACCTCTGCTTCTCCAATTTGAGGCCTACTGACTGTCAGGTATAGATATTTTTATGTGAATTGGAGTCATGAGAAAACCCAAGAACCTATGTGATAGACTCTCCAGGGCTTTGAAGAACTCATTTGACACAAAGGATGCGTATTCTCACTTGATGGAGTTCAGTAGACTTACAAAGGAAGGCAAGAGACTTCATCCACAGGGACTGCTCTTTTGGCCATTTTGGGTATGGATTCACACACGGAATGATCCATCAGGTGATGAGAATCTAAGCCACAACCTCTCACAGGTCCAAGAGGCTGATTCAGACACATTATCAAGATCAATCACTTGATTTTTTCCTCTGTCTAACTAGCTAGAGAGACCTTCTCTTTTAATTGAATTTTTATCTCTGTCTGACTAGCTCGAGAGACCTTCTCTTTTACTTGAATATTTCTACTATAACTATAATACAACCCAAGAAGATAAAATTATTACTCCATATACTATGAATCAAATTGATGATTTAGATAATTAGTTAAATACTTGGGCAATAATCATGTGCAAATCTAATGTTTCATTTGATAACCACTTACCATCTAATCCTTTATTGTCTTTTTGGTCATCACATCATGTAATTTTTCCAAAAATGACAAGAAAAACACCTATTATAAATGCTACAAATATATTCACTGATGGGTCAAATAATGGTACAGCAGTAATATTTACAGCTGATCAAACTTTTACATTTTTAGTACCCAAACAATTAGATCAAAATGTAGAGCTTAATGCAGTATTACAAGCTTTTGTGATGCTTAAAGCATCTGTAATTAATTTATTTTCCGATAATCAGTATATAGTTAGTGCTATAGTATCACTTGAAGATGGTAGAAGGATTTCCCCTTCCTCTACTATTTTCTCTTTGCTTTCGACTATACAAAGTCTAATCTGGGACAGGAAAGATCCGTTTTTTATAGGATATTTCAGGACACATACAGGATTGCCTGGAGCCCTTAGTTTGGGCAATTATTTAGCAGATAAAACAACACATGACATTCATACATATTTTCTATACACTAGAAGAAGCTACAAATTTTCATAAAAAGTTCCATGTCAATGCTAATACTTTACAAAAGCTTTTCAAAGTAACTAAGGAACAAGCTAGACAAATAATAAAACAATGTCAAAATTGTGTGACCTTTTTACCACAAGTTAATCTTGGAGTCAATCCTAGAGGATTGATACCTAACCATATTTGGCAGATGAACGTCACAAACTTGCCAGAATTTGGAAAATTAAAATATTTGCATGTTACAGTTGATACTTCTTCTGGATTTTTGATGGGCTCCATTCTTGCTGGAGAAGAAAACTAAAGATGTTATAGCTCATTGCTTACAAAATTTTGCCACTGTGGGCGTTCCAAAAGAGTTAAAAACAGATAATGCCCCTGCTTATACTTCTACTTCTTTTAAACAATTTTGCTCATCATTTGGCATTACTCATATAACAGGAATCCCATACAATCCACAGGGAGAAGGCATAGTTGAAAGAGCACATGAAACTATTAAAACGTACATATTAAAGCAAAAAGAACAAATTGGGAAGGGGTATATATTCCCCAAAGGTAAACTTAAAATAACCCTTTTACTCTAAACTTTTTAAATTTGGGTTCATCAGGGCTTAGTGCTGCAGAAAGGCATATATGTCCAAAAAATGTACATAAGCCCAAGGTACTTTGGAAGGATATTCTAACAGGACAATGGAAAGGTCCTGACCAAGTAATTGTCTGGAGTCCGGCGTCTGTTTTTGTGTTTCCACAGGGAGAACAGTAGCCAATTTGGATTCCAGAGAGATTAACTAAAGAGATTTCTACAGACCAAAAATAAGATGATTTGGCTCAAATCAATAAGAGCTGATATGCAGAACTCCAGTTTGGCTGTTCTTACATCTGTGACAGAACCAGAATGTTTTTTTCAAATCTATTTTATTATTCCCCTTTCTCATATCATGAAGTTTTATTTTGTTTTTTTTTTTTAGCTCATACAGAACTAGGTTAATGTTTTGCTGATCAGTTCTATTTTTGGACAATAGAGTTTTTAGACATTGCAATGGAGATTTCACCTGTAAAAAGTCATAAGGCCTTTAATATTATGTCATGTGTTGTATGTATTATATTATGTGTGCACTTGTGTTTTGTGTTATATGTTTGATTTCACATCTTTTCTGTGTTGACTATATTCTTTTCAAGTTGATATACTTTGTCTTCATTATCTGATGTTCTGACTTCTACTTGATCTAGTCTGTTTGTAATATTCTCATTAGCGCTTTTAATCTGATTTATGGTTTCTTGCATTTCTATGATTACAACTTGATTATTTTTTAACACCTCTATCTCCTGATAAACCTCATTCTTTGCGGATTTAATTTGTGTGGTTAGTTCCTCTTCAAAATATACTTTCAATGCTTGGATTTGCTGTCTCATGTCTTCTCTAATATTCCGTTCCATCTGAATTAGGAATGCCTTGATTTCTTTCCCTGTCCATATTTCTGATTCTTCTAGGTCCTCCTGTATATTTAGATTGTCCTGCATTGTTTGTAACCCCTTTTTCCCTTGTTTTTTCATATTGTTCACGTTGCTTTCCAACTCTGTTTGACTGCTTTGTAACTGCTTTCTCCTATACATTTGTTTTGGCTTTGTATATCTCTGTTGTCTCTCTTTTGTGGTGGAAGATTATGCCTAAAAATTTTGGGCTTTGTTGTACTTTAAAGCTGATTCATTTAATTCATATAAGGCTTCTAGGTTCTGTATGCATATAATGATTTGCTGTTTGTTCTTAGGACTATATGTTTAGGTTGGGTGCTCTGGTGGTACAATGGTTAGTATGTCTCGGCTACTTTAGAAGATTGCTCCACTGAAGGTGGATACTACCAGGCAATTGGATCAGGGTGTTGGTAGTAGCTAGGTATTTAGGAGTCTTATAGACAGCCTCGAGACATTCACCTATTTGCATTTAGACAATTACACACAATGGAAGATGTAATGCTTGGAATGAGAGTTGGGGGGTAGGAGAATGAAGGTGCTCTTATAAAGAAAAAAGGATAGAGGGAGAGATAGATTAGAGGGGAATGAAAAGAACAATAAAACTTGAAATGGGATAGAAAGAGAGAAGGAAAAGGGGGGAAAGGAACAGGGAGAGAAGAAGGAGAGAAAAAAAATATCAAGAACAGCAACAACAACAACAAAAAAATTAAAGTCTTAGAGATCCACCTTCTTCTCTTCCAGTAGGCGGAGCTGTGCCTTCCAAGCGGAGTGTCTGCTCTCTACCTGCCGAGAGCTATCCCTGTTGGGCGTCTTCTGGTGGTCTCTCAGACTTGTCAGTCCAGAGCCATTTCACTTCTCCAGCTCTTAACCCCCTTCCTCCTGTCAGCCTGCCAGCCAGGTCCTGTTCCCCAGAAGTGATTCTCCAGAGATCTAGTTACACTTGCAGGCCCACCGAGTGCCCCTTTTAAGCCTCAGTGCTGTGGTAAACTGGCGGATAAGACCTTAGGGGTCACCACTGGTGATATGGGGGCCTTGGGTTCTGGGCTCCCCTCTGCTTCCCTACGGACACGACCCCTGAGAAGTAAATGAAGTTTCCTGGCTGCTTGTATCAGTATGGGGAGTCACACACCTGCTAAAGTGGATTTTGCTGGGAAGGAATTTTGCCGGCCGAACTCCGATGATGTCACCTCTCTGCTATGGTGGGCCCAGTTTTCTTGCCGGATTGACCGAGGGGAGGGGTGGGACTGGTCCGGCCCAGTTCACCTCAGCTCCTGGCGCGTGGAGGCTTGGCTAAAGACTTCTTCCTGCCAAGCTGTGTCTCGGCGTCTAGCAGGACCCAGTCACTTTGGCTGCGGGCCGGTGGACGGATCTGCAGCTGTGCCCGCGGTGCGCAGACTGTGGCTGGTGAATCTCGAACTCCGCGTCTAGTGGCAGGTCCCACTCGTCCGGGTCACACAGACGCTTCAAAAAAATTCTTGTAGCTCCCGGGCAGTCTCCCTTCAGTGGAATTTTGCTAGGAGAATCTCCGTTGGTAGAATCCAAGAGTTATCCTTGCGACTTTATGACCCCATCACTTGGAGTGCATTAAAAGCACAGCCTCTCTGCCCGCCGCCATGTTGGATCCACCTTTTCTTTTCATTATATTTAATAATTCTCTTCTAGACAATGTAAATTGTTTAGAAAATTGTTTTCTTTTAGTGCCTTTTGGAATGTTACATAATTCTTTCTTTAGGCATTGTTGCCAGAATTTCTATCTTCATCCCAGTACATGTGAAGTCAAAGATAAAACCAATCTACAGCTTCTGCAATAGCCATCACTGAACTGCTTGCAGAACTTGCCTGGACTATGTATCACTTGTATGCATTGTGAACTCACCTGCCTGCATTGTGAACTATCTGTTGGTGCAGTGACGTGTGGTAGTGTTGGGGTATTTCTCTGATGATGTCATCGGTGGTACAATTTTTTCAAAAAGAGCCATCAATTGCCTTGGTGTATCTTCCTCCCTTCTGCTTGTCATGGTTGTTCAGCTAAAATTAGGGGGCCAACAGAGATGAGGAAAAGAGCCTCACCCGCCCGCTGGTACAAAGACCTCTCCACAGGTGTGGATGTATACTGGACCTGTAGTCAGTGACGGGTAAGATCCAATTACAATGGTACCAATCTAAGACAGGAGGCTGACACCTTGAGGTCAGCTCATTCGATAATGGGTAAGAACCATATGTACTATTGGACAACCTAAGGCAGGCATGGTCCCTAAGCCACATGCTTGTTGTTTAAACAGAGAGGGTTAGATGTTGAGAGCCACAGCCCAAGGGGCCAAAGCAAACTTTCAGACTGCCAGCTGATGGTTGGCTCACAGCGGCCCCAGCAACATCTAGCTGATTGGCTCCTCTGCGGTGATGCCCATTGGGCTGTTTCCCCACCCTTTCAAATTATGGAGCTGCTTTTTGGGGGACTTTTTTGACTCTGCTCAAACAACCCAGCCAATCGACCTCAAGAGCAGGAGGAGAGGGGAGGTTGAGAGCTTGTGGGAAGCCGGTGGTGGCAGTTGTGCTCTGAGTGTTTTTCCCGAGGAGCTATTTTTTGGCGTGTGTGGTTCTAAAAATAAAGTTAGCTTTTGACAAGTGGCTCCTGAATTGTGCCCAGCCAGACTGTGTCAATCCTAAATTGATGGAGCAAAATAACCAAAACAGAATAGAAATACAAGCAGTTCAGAGGAGGCATGGTGTATAGCTGGACTTACCTTTTGTATGATAAAGGGTAGGTGTTATAAATCAAGTCAATATTAAATTGAAGTAGTTCTCCATGTGTTTTAAAGATAACAAATCCGTGAATTCCTGTCGCCCTTTATCTGTATCCTATTCAGCACATGTATTTTTGTATGCACATATAGAATCCTACCTGGTATCACATGTACACTTTTGTGAGGTGGCTGACTTGGCAGATACAAATTGTCAAAAGAGATCACTCCTCCTGAACGTTGTTGGAACTGAAAATTAAAACTACGGGTGAGCTTCCTAGTTGAACAAGATAATACATAAATCCATGTTGAGTAAAATGAATATTTTTGGATCTGTGAAAGATATATATTTCATAATAAATTTCGATTGGCATATATATCGCTACCTTTTAATGTCTGTGCGTGTGTGTGTGTGTGTGTGTGTGTATATATATATATATATATATATATATATATATATATATACACACTCTCCAGATTTTTCAGAATATAAAATATATGTGTCTTATTATACAATCCCTAAATGCATTCATATTCATGTATGTGGATTTATAATCAAATGTTCACAAAATTATTCTCAGAAATATTCATACACCTCAAATACATATTGTTTCCTAGTACTGAAATCTAAATTCAGTGAATGGTGCATAGAAGTCCTAATTTTTTTACAGTATCTGACCCACTTTAACATCAATGCAAGTAGATTACTATGGTACATGATGTGTATTATGACATTCATTTTTATTCAACAATGTTACATGACTATTTCTTCAGTTTATGCACATCATAGGATATATATTTCATTCACAAGTTTTCAAATTTATAGGCATTTGTTTCACTATATATCACTTCCTGCTTCAGTACACATGTATTCCTCCATGTTTTTTGACTGGTCTTTTCATGAGACTACTTTTCATTTTAGATTTCAATAATCGCTTTTGAAGCAAACCTCACACACTCTTCATGACAAACCATAACCTTAATATTACCATTAGATCTATAAATGGTTGTAATGAATGTATGTATATCAATATAAGATTTCCTGTATATTTTCAGATATCAATTCAATCCATAATTTAAAGTTGGAACCAGTTATATTATTTATTCACAGTATGGTCAATTCATTCATTTTATCTATATTTGTAGACACAGGGTAGACCTATTTGTACACCCAATACTAATTTATACATCTTCAAAATATTGACCACAGAATTGGTGGAAGAAATACTCATGTCACCTGATCTACATATACACTTTATCACAGTAATATTCTGGACACAAAATGCAAAGTTCACACTTATGATTGTACCAAAACCTAAATGGAAAGTGAGCATGGATTACTAAAAACATCCAAGTCCAGATTGCCTAATGCTCTCAAATGTTAATCCTATTGGTGCTAAATATTTGTTTTTTTCTAAGATTGTATATTCAACATCTACCATGTTGAAAATGTCTAATCCTATCAATCAATTTATACTTTGCCTGATTTCTTCATGTCTCTATTGATATCTGCTTCCCTATATATTTTCCCCAGTTAATCATTGTGACTGACTCATCACATGTTCTGACATTTACATTCATTCTCTACGAGAAACCCTATTGCTAAAGAACTTTTGGACCAAATCCTATACTCACTCTTCTTCCTAAACCTAGTGACTATCTTTCCAATCCTACCGACTACCCTTTTTAAGTGGATGTTTTCTTCTACATTCAATCATCCAATTTACAAGGTCCTATGCCATTGTTTATCGATTTATCTGAGACATCTGTGCAGAAGGTATTTCAAAGCTAAGTATCCCAATCAAGGACCCAATGCTCTTCTGGGCTTCAAATCTTACCTAGACTTCTGTATTCATACTTATATTTCACCTGTATATTCTTGTAAATATCACAGGTTCCCAATGCCATTATTCATCATGCAGAATGATTCCTAACCCAAATCGAACCTGTTATTACCCTAACCATACACTGTTCCCTCAATCTAACTTTACAGAAAAGCAGGGACAGAGTTGGTCTTACAATCAGGAGTGTAGGGGATCTTCCACCTGCTGAGAACCTCAAAGGTCAATACAGAAATGATCCATGGAGAAGATGTAGGCAGCAATGAAGGACCTGAGGGAGGAAAAGTCAACTTCCATCGCAAACAACCTGGTCAGGGTGAAGGGATGTGTCTGAATCAGCCTCTTTCATCTTAATGTAGAGAAGATGGACCAAACCAAGCCTGTGTGGAGAGCTGTGCCCAGGTGCCTATGGTTGATATACCATTCTAACTTGTGAAAATGTCACAGCAAGTAGGTGCACCCTCCATCTCATGGGACCCTTGGAAGCAACTGTTAGGACAAAGTGGTTGCCAAGGCAGTGACTTCATTCACTTCCTGAAGGAAGTTACCTCACATAACTTCCTTGGTGATGGAACTCTCTAAACTTGGGATTCAGGAAGCCAGGCAACCACAGCCAGTTCCAGTCCCAGTTCCAGTGGTCTCACTTGTTTGGGTAAACCAAGGACAGAGTCAGTCTTTCTTGGTACTTAGTTATGTGAGGATGGCCAAATGCTAGGAAAGCTAAGAAGAGGGGCCTTTCCTGAGAAAGAAGGTAGTGGCTCACCAGTGACTTTTGACAACTTCACAGAGTTGGCCAAGGAGACCAGAACTGAGACAGCACAGTGCATTTCGTGGAAATATAGTATGTCCCACCCATCATAGGACACTCCGGATAGTCACAGACCTACTTTGGGGAAGGTGGTGTCTTTTTGAGTGTGGGTGTGAGTTTGTGGTTTTGTCTCATGTTCTGAGAATATGTAGGAAAGGCGATTTCTTTGGTTTGGAGAGGACTGTATCTATTATGTCCTCTGACAAGTGAGTGTTTCTATTACTGTGTATCCCACTCTCTCCGTGGTCTTAGTATTAGAAAAAGAATGCATCATGGATGTGTTCTGTCTAGTAGAAAGCTTCCCAGCATTCATACTGCCAATTTATGAATGGACTGCGACTAGCCTTATCAATGGGCAAAACCTACTATCTTTCTAAGTTCCTGTTTTCTTCCTGAATTCCGGACACTCTCCAGAATAGGCTCAAAGTTTTGTGTCCAAGCTATGTAGCACCTCCAAGCTCTGTCACATGGCCATGTACTGGATAGCTGAAGGGAAGTGGAGCATGTCAGAAAACTCAGATATCAGGAAACTCAGATACCAGGAAAGTCTCAGTGGAGAAACCCTGCTTTGGGCTATTTGCTTACCTATTTTTCTGTTGCCCTGAATGTAAGGAAAGTCTTTGGCTCAGGCCACCCCTTTGTGAAGCCTGAAGAAAACAGTATTCAAATGGAAATGAGTGGGCATCACCTGTGGCTCTTCGCTTAATTGCTTTGGAAATGGATGTGTCTGAATCAGCCTCTTGGCGCTCGGTGAAGCTGGGGCTTAGATTGTCAGCACCTGATGGATCTAAAGAAATATCCCATGTGTGCATCCATAACCAAAATTCAAAAAGATCAGTCATTGTGGATGAAGTCTCTCACCTTCCTCTGTTAGGTTCCTGACCTCCATCAAGTGTGATTATTGACCCTTGAGTAAAATGAGTTTTTCAAAGCCCTGCAGATGTGCTAGTGTTGTCTCATGACTACAAACCACATAAGAATCTATACCTGACAGTCAGTAGGCCTCAAATAGTAGAAGCAGAGCAGTATTAATGGCAGGCCTATTTGATCACTCCTGGTTGACAGGAAGAGTGTGCAGGCCACACTTACTTTAGGCAAATGAGGGGCAAAGAAGCTTATATTGGACACTGTCTTGAGCTGCGCCACTTATGGAAACCTCTAGCCAGAAGTTATGATGAATATCTATATGGAAGAAAATGAGGGCCATGTGGGAGTGTTTTGGTTATAATTGTGGTCATTTTTGTGGCAGTTGGAAGAGATGACTGGGTCCACCAGGGCTTCACTCTTGGGTGATTCCCCTTATAGACTGAGTTCTGGAACTGACCTCAGAGTAGTATTGCCATGAATTGAGTTGGGATTTTAGGAGGCCACGCATGAGATTCACCCTTGGAATCTGAAATCTAGTCCCAGGTTGGTTTTCCACAGAGCACTGTGAATCTCAGCCAGGATATCACATGATTTTATTATGAAAAACAAGGAAGCCATATTTGAGAGTCAAAACACACATGGACCTCACATTGTACAGTTCAATGGGCCTGGCTTCATGTGACCTTTTGGCCACTCTTTGGGAAGCATTTACTGTGAGTGTTGTCCAGAGATTTCATTGAAATGAACTTCCTCACCATTTAGTGGTTCCTGAATGAATTGAAACCCACAGTGCCTCCAACTTCATCCTTGAAAAATGGCTAGATGAATACCATCAAATTTTTGAAATTCCCATGACCAGGTGGCACTGGAGAAACTTTGGATGTCCTGTTGCTGATCATGAGTATACAATACAGTGCCTTGATTGACTGGGTTTCATGAAAATGTTGAAGAACAGTGATGCCAGTAAGTTGGAGCCTCCTGAGTAGTGGGCCTAGAGTAGTGGTGTGCAGGTGTGTGATAAAACATCTGTGGTGGAGTCATGTGAACCATCCATTGGCTTCCAAATAGCTTGTGACTGACATAGTGTAGCCAGCAGACCCTTATATGTAAATGCATCCTGTTATATGGAGAGTTTTCAGGGCAATGTTCAGAATCAGGTTGCTATGGTCAAGGGGCCAAGCTATGTGGGATAAAGGCCTGGTTGGTGCATTCTCTTGCAGACCCTGACACACCACACGTGACAGAACTCCCTCTAGCACTTTGTCCCAGTTGAAATCTTTGTATTTCACGAAGCAAATACCAAACTCCCAGTACAGCAGCAAGAAACAACATGAAAATTGGAGGATGATCAAATGGTTTCACAGTCCTCACAGGGAGACACATAGCCCCCAGTGGCCACAGTTTACCTACAAAGAGAGAATTCTGCACTGCTGTCATGTTCATTGGAAAATAAGAAACAAGATCCTTCAGGTCACATAGATGCAGATCCAGCTTTAATTGTCTCACCACAAATGAAGATTAAGCTCCTGACAACAACATATATTTCAAGTGCCCAACCTCAGAGGCAGTTTCTCAAGAAGTCTTTAGGCCAGCAAAGCTCCATTTTTGTGGAGGGTTTACCCTGTCCATTACTTTTGTAAACTCCTCTACCACCTCCAAGTTTGTGAACAACTGAGCATATTGCATTCCATATATATATGCACAGATTTTCGAACTCTTCTCCTGTAATTGTGTCTTACTTGGGGCAAAGGTAATGTCAAGGCATTGTTCTGGATAAGAGTGGGAAGATTTTTCAAAGCACATAATTACATACACATTGGATACCTTTTCCAATTTTCCATTGGAAATACTGAATCCCTGACACTAACCCTTAGCCTACTAGACTCTGACTACTTATCCTAATATGATGGAGAATAATAATCCAAACAGAATAGAAATACAAGCAGTTCAGAGGAGGCATGGTGTATAGTTGAATTTGCCTTTTGCATTATGTAGTGTAGGAGTTATAAATCTAGTCAACTTTTGTAGAAATTGTTCTCCATGTGTTTTTAAAGTTAACAAATATGTGAATTCCTGTCTCCCTTTCTCTGTAGCCTATTTGCACATGTATTTTTATATGCACATATAGAATCCTACAAGGTACAACACGTACATTCTTGTGAGGTGGTTGACTTGGCAGATACACATTGTGAGAAGAGATCACTTCTCCTAAATGCTGTTGGAAGTTAAAATTCGAACTCTGTGTGAGCTTCCTAGTTTAACAACATTATACATAAATCCATGTTCAGTTAAATGAATATTTTTGAATCTGTGGATGATATATATTTCATGGTGAATTTCAATTGGCATATAGATTGCTACTTTTTAATGTCTGTGTGCATGTGTGTGTGTATGTGTGTGTGTGTGTGTGTGTGTGTATATATATATATATATATATATATATATATATATATATATATATATATACAAACTTTCCATTTTTCAAAATATGAAATACATGTGTCTTTTTATACATTTCCTAAATTCATTCATATTCATATATGTGAATTTATAATCAACTTTTCACAAGATTATCGTCAGAAATATTCATCCACCTGAAATATGTATTTGTTTCCTAGTACTGAAAACTATCTTCAGTGAATGGTGCCTACAAATCCTAAAATTAATACAGTAACTGACCCAGGTTAACATCAATGCAAATTGATTCCTATGGGACATGATGTGTATTTTGACGTTCATTTTTATTCAAAACTGGTACATTACTATTTCTTCAGTTTATGCACATAATAGGATATATATTTCATCCACAAGTTCGCTAATTTAGAGGCATTTGTTTCACTTTCAATCACTTCCTGCTTCAGAACACATGTATTTTTTCATGGTTCTTGACTGGTCTTTTCATGAGACTTCTTTCGAAACACATTATTTTTGATTTCCATAATCACTTTTGAAGAAAAACTCACACACCTTTCATGTTAAACCATAACCTTAATTTTACTATTAGATGTATAACTAGTTGGAATGAATGTATGTATATCAATATAAGATTTCTTATATATTTTAAGATATGAATCCAATGCATTATTTAAAGTGGACCAGTTATATTATTTATTAACAGTATGGTCTATTCATGCATTAGCTCTATATTCATAGACACAAGGTACACCTCTTTGTACCCCCAATACTAACTTATTAATCTTCAAAATATTGCTCGCAGAAATGATGGAAAAATTACTCATGTCACCTGATCTACATATACATTTTATCACAGTAATATTCTGCAGACAAAATGCAAGGTTCACACTTATTATTGTACCAAAGCCTAAATTGAAAATGAACATGGATTACTAAACACAGCCATGTCCAGGTTGCCTAATGCTCTCAAATATCAATCCAATTAGTGACTACATATTGGTTTCTTCCTAAGATCATATATTCAAATTCAACCCTGTTGAAAATGTCTAATCCTATCACCCACTTTATATTTTGCCTTATTTCATAATATCTCTATTGATATCTGTTTTCCTACATATTTTCTCCGGTTCACTATTGTGACTGACTCTTCACGTGGGCTAACATTTACATTCTAAACAAAACCCTATTGATAAAGAATATTTTTTTTTCCAAAACCTATACTCATTCTTCTTCCTAAACCTAACAACTATCTTCCTAATCCTACCGACTATCCCTTTTTGACTGAATGTTCTTTTCTACACCCAATCATCAAAGTAAACACTGGGCGAGCTTCAGAGGAAGAGACCACCAAAAGACTATCTCATGCAACAGCAAAGGGTTTATAGGGGGTCAGCATGCAGGGGATCGGAGCTCACTTGAATAGAGCAGAGAGCCCTGAGAAGAGCTTAAGCAGAGCTTATATACTTTTTTGGGGAGGGCAGGGAGTGAAGTTTATTGATGGGTGAGGGAGAGTGGGCGGTTTGCATTCAACCGGGTGAGGGAGTACATTCTGCAGTTTGGCATTTGGGGACAGGACATTCTGGGAACAAGATTAGCAAACAGTTCTCAAGATTTCAACAGTGTTTTGTTAAGCATACAGAAAAAAAAGTGACAAGTACCTATTTTATTAATCTTTCATTCCCCACTTCTTCTTCTAGCTACTTTTAATCATAAAAGTGATCATTGTGGGGTGTCACATTCTATGTCTGCTAGTGGGGTATTACCATGAGTTTAACTTGTCCAATTTGAGCTTAGAGAAAAGAAATTACACGGTTGAGCAAACAGGGTTTTATAGTTAGCAATAATATGGAGATTATTATCGGACAGGCCAGGGTTGATAAAAAAGTAGTCAAACAGGGGGACTATGTGAACCAAGACTCAAACCACTTTTTTTGGTCCTCTCACTCTCTCATTGACACTCTTCATGGCGTCTTTTTAATTTAATCATATATTTTTTTTTTACAACTCCATTATGCTCGGAATAAACACAACATTCTTCCCAGGAAGTGACAAATACCTATTTTATTAACCTTTCACTTCCGACTATCCCTTTTTGACTGGATGTTCTCTTCGACATTCAATCATCCAAGGTACAAGGTCCTATGCCACTGTATATTGATTAATCTGACAAATCTGTGCAGAACCTAATTCAAATCTAAGTATTCCAATCAAGGGCAAAATGCTCTTTTGGGCTTCAAATCTTACCTAGATTTCTGTTTTCATACATATATTTCACCTATATATTCTCATACATATCGCAGGTTCCCAATACCATTATTCATCCATCAGAATTATTCCTAACGCAAATCACACATGTTATTAACCCTAACCATACACTGTTCCCTCAATCTAACATTACAGAACAGCAGGGACAGAGTTGGTCTTACAATACAGGAATGTAGTGGATCTTCCACCTGCTGAAAACCTCAAAGGTCCATGCAGAAATGATCCCTGGAGAACATGTAGGCAACTATGAAGAACGTGAGAGAGCAAAAGTCATCTTCCATGGAAAACAATCTGGTAAGGATGAAGGGTTGTGTCTCATTCACACTCTCTCCTTAATGTAGAAAAGATGGACCAACAAAGGCCTTTGTGGAGAGCTGTTCCCGGGTTCCTATGGTTGAGATACCAATCTAACTTGTGAAAGTGTCAGAGGAAGTATGGAAGCAACTGTTCAGAAAAAGTGGTTGCTAAGGCAGTGACCTCATTCAGTTTCTGAAGGAAGTGACCTCACCTCACTTCCTTGGTGATGGAACTCTCTGAACTTGGGATCCAGGAAGCCAGGCATCCAGAACCAGTCCCAGTCCCAGTACAGTGGGATCACTTGTTTGGATTTACCAAGGACAGAGTAAGTCTTTTTTGGTACCTACTGATATGAGGATGGCCAAATGCCAGGAAATTTTGAAGACTGGCCTTTCCAGAGAAAGCAAGAAGTGGCTCACCGCGGGCCCCTGATATTTCACAGAGTTGGCCATGGAGACCAGATCTGAGACAGGACAGGCCATTTCTGGGGAACATAGTATGGCCCACCAGTCAGAGGACACTCTGGATAGTCACAGACTTACTTTGGCGAAGGAGGTGCCTTTTTCAGTGTGGGTGTGAGTTTGTGGTTTTGTCTTATGTTCTGAGAATAGGTAGGAAAGGCGGCTTGCTTGGTTTGGAGTGGAATGTTTCTAGAAAGTCTTTTGACAAGGCGAGTGTTTCTATGTCTGTGTATCCCACTGTGTCCGTGGTTGTAGACATTAGAAAAGAGAATGCATCAATGGATGTGTCCTGTCTAGTAGAAAGCTTCCCAGCATTCATCCTACCCATTTTAGGAATGGACTGCAGGTTGCCTTATCGATGGACAACATGTACTGTCTTCCTAAGTTCCTGTTTTCTTCCTGAATTCTGGCCACTCTCCACAATAGGCTCATGGTTTTGTGTCCAAAATATGTACCACCTCCAAACTCTGTGACGTGGCCATGTAATCCATAGCTGAAGGGAATGGCAAGCATCTCAGAAAACTCAGACATCAGTGTGACCAGGAAAGTCTCAGTAGAGAAACCCTGCTTTGGGCCTTTTGCTTACCTATTGTTCTGTTGCCCTGAATGTCAGGAAGGTCTTTGCCTCATGCCACCCTTTGTGAAGCCTGAAGAAAACAATTTTAAAATGGAAAGGAATGGGCATCACCAGTGGCTCTTTGCTTAATTACTTTGGAAAGGGATGTGTCTGAATCAGCCTCTTGGCCCTGTGTGAGGCTGTGGCTTAGATTATCAGCATCGGATGGCTCTTTGCTTAATTACTTTGGAAAGGGATGTGTCTGAATCAGCCTCTTGGCCCTGTGTGAGGCTGTGGCTTAGATTATCAGCATCGGATGGATCTAAAGAAAGATCCAATGTGTGCATCAAAAACCAAAATGGCAAAAAATCATTCATTGTGGCTGAAGTCTCTTGCCTTCCTGTGTTTGGTTCTTGACCTCCATCAAGGGAGTATTGGGATTTTTTCTGTCAAATGAGTTCTTCCAATCCCTGCAAACGTGCTTGGGTTTAATAATGACTCCAAATCACATACTATACCTGATAGTCAGTAGGCCTCAAATTGGAGAAGTAGAGCAGTATTAATGGCAGAACTATGTGATCAATCCTGGTTCACAGGAAGGGTGTCCAGGCCACCCTGAATTTAGGTAAATGAGGAGAAGGGAGCTTATTATGGACACTCTATTGGGCTGTGCCATTTAAGGAAACCTCCTGCCAGAGATTATGATGAGTGACTATATGGAAGTAGATGAGGGCCATGTGGGATTTTTTTGATTTTAATTGTGGTAACTTGTGTGGCTTTTGGAAGAGATGACTGTGTTCACCTGGGCTTTAACACTGGTGTGATTCTCCTAGAAGACTGAGTTCTGTAACTGACTTCAGAGTAGTAATTGCTTTGGAAATGGATATGTTTTAATCAGCCTCTTGGCCCTGTTTGAGGCTGTGGCTTAGATTATCAGCACCAGATGGATCTAAAGAAAGATCCCATGTGTGCATCCAAAACCAAAATGGCCAAAAGAGCAGTAATTGTCTATGAACTCTCTCGCCTTCCTCTCTAAGGTTCTGAAAGAATAAAAGAAATTGAAATTGAAATGTAAAGAACCAGGTTTTGTAAAGTTTCCAAGCTGCACTCAGCACCTGAAATTTCTGTGGCAGTTAAGACAATTCCAGGATTTGCACATTAGATGTGTGTTGAAATCTTCCCTGAGGACCTAGTTACTTAACAGCCCCTTCCCAGAAACCATGCAGCTCACCACGTATACATCACAGTGCATCCACCAATCAATTTAAATGTATACCCCTTCTTACGGCTGACCAATCACCCCCTGCCCAACCTGTTCCCGCCAATGAATGTGCTAATCATGTTTTAGAGTTGTTATTTGATTTTCCCGCGGTATATGATGATTTGCTAAAGGAGGCTATGATGTATGTAAAGTCCCTGCCCTCTCTAAAGAATGTATATAAACTCCACTCAAGTGGTTCTCGGGGCTCTTTGTTCTTTGTTCCTCTGAAGTGAGCCCTGAGCTCCAGCACGCTATACCCCCAATAAACCCTTTGGTGTTGCATGAGAAAGCCTGTTGGTGGTCTTTTCCTCCGATGTTCGCCCCACCTTTTCATCTGGAGGCCCCAGGTGAGATATCCGGAGCAGCGGACGAAAGACCCCAAGGGACTCCTCTCGGGGTAAGAAAGGCGCCTCTTTCTGGTTTCGGGTTTCAGGTTAGGGCTTGGCAAAGTGGCTGTCGGTGAAGAGCATTAGCTCTCTCTGACAGTGGGTGGCAGACGTGTCACAGAGCTACTGGCCACGTCCCTGGGGGACACTCCAGAGGACGAGGGAAATCAAGGAATATTAGTTTCCTCAACTCGGTTATATTTTGCTTCAGGATTCGGTTTGCCAGCCCATCAGGTTTTGCTGGCTACACAGTTTTGTTCATTGTCCCGAACTCATGTTGAGTTTACTGTCTGTCTTTATTGTCTAACCCATCAGGTTTTGCCAGTTACTGAGTTCTAATATTTGTCTTGGACCCATGTTAAACGTTTACTGTTTGTCTTTGTTTGTGTTGCGTTTGTGTCTTCACTGTCTCTTTTTGAGTAACTCCCATTATGGGACAAAGCACTTTCACGCTTCTGTCCCTGACCCTTGATCATTGGACTGATGTCCGCTCAAGGGCCAAGAATCATTATTTTTCAGTTAAATGTCAGACCTGGCAGACTCTCTGTGCTTCAGAATTGCCCATCCTCAAAGTCGGGTGGCCCCCAGAAGGATCCTTCTACTTCAATCTAATCCAAAAAGTCAGAGATATTGTCTTTCAGCCGGGACCACGTGGCCACCCAGATCAACAGCCATATACCCCTTCCCCAGGATCCTATCATTCAAACCTTCCGTTCCCTCCCCATCTTCCCCCCATTCTTCCTGAGTCACAAGACTGGACAATCCTCCCCCTCCTTATCCTCTGCCCTCGCTCCCCAACCCCCAACACATTCCAGATGATTCTCCCGCCACTGACTCAGCCTCTCCGCCACTAGAGGCAATTGGGCCAGACCCAAGCCCTCCAAGGGACTTCTCCGCAGCAGCAGCAGCCCCTCCTTTTCTGGTGGAAGCTGGGCCACCTAAAGAAACCCACCACCTACGGAAAATAGAAAACTCAGAAGCCACTGTGATGCTCCCTCTTCATCCTTATGGGCCCATGAACCGACCAAACTGGGATCCCAACACCTTTGAAGGTTGGTAGCATCTTTCCACTTATCACAGGGCTCTAATGGCGGGGCTCCGAGTGGCCGCCAGAGGGCCGACTAATTTGGCCATGGTAAGAGAGATAATCCAAGGTCCTAATGAGTCTCCCTCTATGATTCTGGAGAGAATTATGGAAGCATATAGGAAATATACTTCTTTTGATACTCAGGCAGAGGACGAAAAAACATCTGTTGCAATGGCCTTTATCCAGTTTTGATTCTGACTCCTTAATGTGTTCGACTACATGATTGGTTGCCTTAGGTGGCGTAATCAGGGTGCGGCCAACAGTCATCCACCCTGTGGGTCTTGCTGAGGTTGTCCGAGCATAGAGAGCAAACTCAACATAGCCCCAACGTTTGGCCTTGGGGTCAGGTATATCTGAAGTATACGATCCATTGTTATCGGATGAAGAGCCTTTATGCCACTTTAGGTAACTAGAAGTCAACCCTTCAGAGTAGCCAAGTGAGTGGTAAGAACAGCTACCACGTTCATCATGGAACCTGCATGACCAATAGGGACACCCATTATATATCTCAGACCACCAATGACAATAGTCTTTGGTTTGATTAAAAAGGAAGCAAATGAAAGGCCAGTTCCAGCTACCAGGGACGAAGGTCCTTGAAGGTGACAATTTTAGGGAAATAGAGGTGCAGTTGTGGATGAAGCAAGTAGTTGCATCCACTGCGCGGACCTTCTGCATGCCATGTTCTGAGTATCGTTCCTGAAGAGTGAATAAATACATGGTAGGTTAGGAGGGTAAAGACAAGTCCCAACAGAGCACAGAAAAAAAGCAGAGCACAAAAAACAAGCAGTTAGAGAAGACTAGGGTGTTGGGAGAGCTCATTGTGCCTTCTTTAAGAGGAATTGGGCTGCAGGGAACACCGTGTGAGCCGCAACTTAAATGGGTGAGATGGGTGTGGAAAGCAGGATTAAAGGGGAGCTTCAGGAGGTGATTCTTGGAGTTCCTCTGGCATGGTCCTGTCGTCAGCAGGTGGGACCTCCTGGTGATAGGGCTTCAACCTAGAAATGGGAATCCAGGGAGTGAGACGGTTGTCTGGTAAGGAGAGTTTGGCGGCGGTGGGGGTACAGAGAATGAAAGGATAGGGGCTTTCCCATTTTGGTGCTTTTCCCATTTTGTCCTCTGGGGTATTATAATAGACTAGACTCCCAGGTGTTAAGGGAGGAGTGTTTGGAGAGGAGACTGGGTCCGGAAGAAGCCAGTTCTGACATTTCCAGTGTTCAGAGAGGAGATGAAACAAGAGAGGCAAAGGCAAATCTCGGGTGAGAGGTCCTTGTGAAGTGACCAACCCAGAGGGTATAAGAGGTCTTCCAAACATTATCTCAAAGGGAGACAGTAAAGATGGTTTCTTAGGGAGAGCTCTGATTCGAAGCAAAGCAAAGGGAAGGATTTTGACCCAGTCTAAGTTTGATTCCATTGTCAATTTGGTAAGGACTTCTTCAGAGTATGATTTACCCTTTCCACTTTCCCTGAAGCCTGGGGGTAATATGGACAGTGGAAATGCCACTTGAAGGAGAGGGCTTGAGAGTCCTTTTGTGTGATCCTAGAAATAATCTCAGGGCCATTGTCATATTGTAGGGAAGTGGGCATACAAAACCTAGGGATGATGTCTGTCAGTTAGATTGAAGCTACAGTGGAAGCCTTTTTATTGGAAGTGGGAAATGCCTCAACCCAAACAGAGAAAGTGTCCACAAAGACAAGGAGGTATTTAGTGTGCCATACTGTGGGCATGTTGGTGAAGTCTACTTGCCAGTCAGCAACGGGAATGTGTCCCTGGGCTTGGTGGAAAGGGAAAGGTTTGGGCCTTAAAGGAGTATGAGGTTTGGTCCGCTGACAGATCTGACAATTAGAGGCTATATTCTCTATCATGGCTATGTCAGAAGGGTTGAGGGAGAAGAACCTCTGTAAAAAAAGGGTCAAAGACTGAGAATTGGAATGGTGTAGAGTATGAAGGAACTTGAAAAGATCCTTGTTCTTACTGGAAGAAGTAGGGGCTTCAGATGAGCTGTCTAAAGTGGCCATAATATGTACCCCATAGGGGCCATAATTGGAAGTGGTAGCACGCATTCTTGGCGCCTGGTCAGCTTTGGCATTGCCCTCAGTGATAAGAGAGCCATCCTTCTGATGGGACCTACAATGGACAACTCCCAACTGGGTGGGTAAGTGGGAGGCCTCCATCAGATTGGTTATAAGAGCCGAATTAGTGATCGCATTACCTTTGGTGGTAAGTAGGCGTCGCTCCCTTCATATTGAAGCATGGGATAATAAGATCTGGAAGACATATTTTGAATCAGTATAGAGGGTGAGGGATTTGCCTTGTGCTAGAAGGCAGGCACGAGTGGCTGCTATAAGTTCAATCTGCTGGTTGGTAGTTCCTGAAGGCAAAGCTTTGGCGTCTATAATCTCAGTGGCTGAAACTACAGCATATCCAGAGTTATGAGTGCCGTTCTGCCTAAAGGAACTGCTGTCAGTAAACCAGATAAGGTCAGGCTTGGTGAGTGGTTCTTCTGAAATGGAAGAATGACAGGGGAGGAAATCTTCTAAGGTTTCCAAGCAATTATGAGTTGGTGTGTTAGACGTGGGAGTCATTGGGAGCAGTGAGGCAAGGTTCAGTGCAGAGCAGGGGAGGAAAGTAATATTAGGGTTTTCCAGAAAGGAAGTGAGGAGCGACAGAACTCTGGATGGAGGAAGGGTTTGAAGGCCCTTATAAGCTGAAAGATCTTTCAAGTGATGTGGGGAGTGGATAGTTCAAGGTGCCCCAAAACTCAGCTTAGAGGCTTCTTTGTGTAAAATTTGTCCAGCAACCAGAGCTCTTAAGCAAGGGGCTCACCCACGGATGGTAGAGTCTAATTTCTTGGAAAATATGCCACAGGTGCAAATGTAGGCCCATAGTTTCGACCTAAGACCCTAAGTGCTTGCCCCCCTTTTTCATGGACATATAGATGAAATGGTCTTGAAAGATCAGGAAGGTGAAGGGCACGTGCCTTTAAGAGGAGTTGCTGAAACCTGCGGAAGTGGTAGATGGGGGAGGAGACAAGAGATTCACTAGGGGGTCCATTTGCTTGGTCATACAGGGGTTTGGATAGAAGAGAATAATTTGGGATCCAGGCCCTAAAATAACCTGCTAATCCTAGGAATGATAGTATTTTGGCTTTCATATGGGGCACTGGAAGATCAGAGAGGAGTTGCCTCCTATCCAGTGTTATTTCCTTTTTCCCGGGTCTAAGGCAAAAACCAAGAGAGGTGACAGAAGAATGGGAAACCTGGGCCTTGTGGGGAGACTCCCTATATCCCTTGTCTGCTAGGAAATTAAGAAGCTGAGCGGTGTGGTATTGAGAGTGTTCCCAGAGGGACTACATAGAAGAAGGTCATTGACATATGGAAGGAGAATAGTGTCAGGACAGGTCGGGTGAAAGGATGTGAGGTCCTGGGCAAGAACTTGGCCAAAGAGATGGGGGCTATCCCTGAATCCCTGTGGGAGGACAGTCCAGGAAAGCTGATGAGAATGGTGGATGTGAGAGTCAGTCCATGTAAAAGCAAAGATATTCTGAGATTCTGAGAACAAGGGAATAGAAAAGAATGCATCTTTTAAACCTAGGACCGAGAAGTGGGTAGTAGTGGCAGGGATCTGAGAGAGGAGGGTGTAAGGGTTGGGCACTAGCGGGTGGATGGGGACCACAGAGGAGTTGACAAGGAGAAGGTCTTGAACCAGCCTGTAGGACACTTTAGGTTTCTTAAGTGCCAGAATGGGGGTGTTGAAAGGAGAGTGTGTAGGCCTAAGATACCCCTTTCGTAATAAATCCTGGATGATGGGTTCTAATTCGAGGAGGGCTGTGGTTGTGAGTGGATATTGTGATTGACTAATATATCTTGAAGGGTCCCGTAAGACAATATGAATAGGACTGCATTTAGCCATAAGGGGTGTAGTTGTGTCCCAAACCTCAGGCTTAACTGGTTTAGAGAGTCATGGGAGAGTGCATTAAGGAGGTGTATCTGCCCCTAGGAACATCATGAGGAAATGAGAGGTAGGAGAGGTGTGGGGTGATATGTGAATGCTGACTTATAATAGTGAGAGTATGTCCCTTCCCAGAAGGGGAATGGGGCAATGGCTCATAACGAGAAAGAAGTGAGTGAAGGACAAAAGGGATCCCTGCATATAACATGATGGGGGGGTTTGAGGGAAAATCTGTTTACCTCCTACCCTGACAATAGGAGTTTTTGAGGGTGTGGTAGAACCCCATACTCCCTTAAGACAGAAAAAGTGGCACCAGTATCCAAGAGGAAGGTAATGAAGCATCCATCCACCAGGAAGGTAAACCTAGGCTCTTGATTCTTGATGGTAATAGTCTGGAGGGAAAGCCCAGGGATCCGTCAATCCTCCGCTGCTAAGCCCAAGAAAGGCTGTGGTTACCTGGCGGCTGACCAACCTCCCTTTTGGGTTGTTGGGCAGTCTGCCCCCCAGTGTCCCCTTTCATGGCATTTTGGGCAGGGGTTGTAGGGTGTCCTCAGTGAAGGACAATCCCTGGCCCAATGTCCCTCCTTACCACATTTGAAGCAAGCTCCCGGGGGTGTCATATTGGGATGGCGTGGTGATGGCCTTCTCTGAATGACCTGGGCCAACATTTGGAACTTGGCATTTTCAGCCCTCTGCCTACGGCATTCACTTTCATCCTCTCTATCATAAAAAACCTTGAAAGTGACAGCGAGGATTTTAGTCTAAGGAGTAGCAGGGCCCTGTTCAAGCTTTTTAAGCTTGGCTTGAATGTCAGGGTAGCTTTGGGCCAGAACATATTTCATTAAGACATGACGGCCATCAGGGGTTTCTGGGTTGAGGTTTGTGTACTATTAAAGGGCCTTGGTTAGTCTATCCAGGAATTCTGAAGGTGTTTCCTCCTTCCTTTGAATGACTTCCTGCACCTTTTTAAAGTTAACAGCCTTGCGGATGGCCTTTTTCAGGCCCGCCAAGAGGCAGGATGTAAAAAGGTCACTAGACTGTAAGCCTTCAGGGGTGTTGTAATCCCATAGGGGATCCTGCTCTGGGACAGCATGAGGGCCTGTGGGGTGGTTAGGATTGGTCCTATGATTTTCATCAGCATGGGCTTGGGCTAGCTCCCAGACCCATTGACTTTCCTCAGGGAGAAGTGTATTGGCCAAGAGCATGTAGATGTCATGATGAGTGAGACTATATGCTTGCAGGACCCATTGAAACTCCCGAATGTAAGTGGTGGGGTCAGTGGTGAATGAGCCTAACTTCCTCTCTAGCTGAGTAATATCCGACATGGAGAAGGGCACTTGGACTCTGATGACACCCTCGGGACCAGCTACCTCACAAAGGGGTGCGATTGTCTTGGGGGTGGGAAGGAGTCCCTTAGACCTGGTAACAGGAGGACTGAAAGAGGCAGGAGGCGGACAGGAAGGAGAGGGAGGGGCAGGGAGTGTCTCTTTGGAAGAGGAGGAGGTGGAGCAGGCAGAAGAGGGCGGAGGGGAGGAGGATGAAATGGAAGGCTGAGGATCCCTGGAATCAGGCAGAGGAAGAGGAGGGTATAGTGGGAGAGAAGGGGCAGATAGGACTGGGGGATAAGGTGGGGGTTCTTCTGCTGGGTTGAATGAGGAAGAATCTGTGAAGTCAGGAGTAGAAGTAGGGGAAGAGAAGGGTTTACAAACAAGGAGGACCTGAGAGGGAGGGCAGGAGGAGCAGCGACAGGGTGCTGTGTGAGAAGGCTAAAACCTTAAATGCAGGGAATCTCACTCCACTTTTTCAGATGCTGGCAGTAGTTAAAAAGGTCGCAGATGAAGTTTGGATGTAAGGAGCCTTCTGGAGGCCAATGATTGTCATTATCCAGTGGATATATAGGCCAATCTTGGGTACAGAATTTGATTAGAAGTTTGGGCTTGATGTCTGGTGTGAGGGAGAGTGTGGCCAGATTTTTTAGTAGACATTTGAGAGGTGAGGCTTCAGGTACAGATAAAGAGGTGCCCATAGTCACAGGGAGAGAAGGAAGACAGAGAGAGAGAGAGAGAGAGAGAGAGAGAGAGAGAGAGAGAGAGAGAATAAGAGTAAGAGAGAGAGACAAAGAGAAAACCCGGGCTGGAACGGCTTTCAGGAAGCTCAGGGCGAACGGGGGTCAGGTGGGCGTCCCCAAAATGACCAGCCATCATGAGGAAATACAGAGGGCACTACCTGGTCGTCACCAGTGAAGTGCGATCTGTGAGACCCAATGGGTTCGGAGCCACGGGCAACCTGACGACAGGAAAGTTTTTGAACGCAGCGGAAAAAGTCAGTAATGAAAACAGAACTCCGGTTCCGGCAGAATGTAGTTCCAGGACGGGAGTTCAGTTTTCCCCGAGCAGAGAGGCAGCTTCAGCCAGACACAGCAGCCCCGCAGCAAACAGCAACTCTAGCCAGCAGGGGCAGCGGCAGCAGAGGAGAAAAAACCACAGAGCCTCTTGTGTAAACTCAGAAGCCTCACGCCCCAAAGGAAAACGGATCACCAGAGGGTCCACTGCGACCAGTAAAGGTCTTAGTGGCAGGAATTTCCTGCCCCCTACAGGGCGTCGAGAGTGTGCCAGAAGATCAAGGTCACAAAACCAGTGGTAGCCCGAAGGGAGTTGCAGAGCCAGGGTCAGGGGAGGCTTACATATATCAGATCTGTGGTGGGTGCAGGAAGCTGGCGTCTGAAAAGAGCGGACCATGGCGGAGTGTCTCTGGGGGAGCAGGGGACGGGGCTCTTGTTAGAAAGAGCTCACCCGTATCCTCACATGGGGCACCAGAATGAAAGAACTTCCCACGCAAAGGCACTTCGCTGGGAGAATTCCAATTTTATTGCAAAAAGCTGTGTGCTTATATAGAACTTAGGGGAAGATGGAAGGGCTTAGATAAATGGCAGGCAAACCGTTTATTGGTAAGTTCTTTCAGATATCAGCTCTGGAGTCCAGGAATTAGTTCTTATTGGGGCTAAGGTTCCCCACCAGCGAGATTTCAAATTGGCGCCAGTGGGAGAGTTCACACGGTGGGAACATTTGGCACTACTGCAGAAAAAAGAATGTAGGAAGAAGAAGTCCTTAGGCACCATGTTGGGGTTTTTCTCTGGGGTATGGCTGCCGTTTATACTTTTCCCAACAATGAGTATACCAGACAGTGCCTTGATTGACTGGTTTTCATGAAAATGGTGTTTAACAGAGATGCCAGAAATTTGGATCCTGCTGAGTAGTGGGCCTAGAGCAATGGTGGGCAGGTGTGTGATAAAACATCTGTGGTGGGGCCATGTAGATCTTTCATTGGATTCCAAATGGCTTGTGACTGACATGGTGAAGCCAGCAGACCCTTATATGTAAAGGCACCTTGTTACATAGAGAGGTTTCAGGACATTGTTCAGAATCAGGTTGCTATGGTCAAGGGGGCAAGCTATGTGGGATAGAGGCCTGGTTCTTGTATTCTCCTGCAGACCCTGACCCACCACACGTGACAGAAATCCCTCCTGCACTGTGTCCCCGTTGAACTCCTTGTATTTCGTGAAGCAAATACCAAACTCCCAGTGCAGCAGCAAGAAACACCATGAAAATAGAGGATGACTATATGGATTCAACGTCCACACAGGGAGACATTCAGCCCCCAGGGACCACAGTTTACCTACAATGGAAAATTCAGCACTGCTGTCTCATGTTCATTGGAAAATAAGAAGTCATGTCCTCCAGGTCACATTGATGCAGACCCAGCTTTTATGGTCTCACTAGAAAGGAAGCTAAAGCTCCTGACAACAACATATATTTCAAGTGCCCAACCTCACAGGCAGTTTCTCAAGAAGTCTCTAGGCAAGCAGACCTTCAAGTTTTTGGAGGGTTTACCCTGTCCCTTACTTTTGGAAACTCCTCTACCACTTCCAAGGTTGTGAACTTCTGATCATATTCCATTCTAGATATGTATTCACGGATTTTCTAACTTTTCTCCTCTGATTGTGTCATACTTGGGCCGTAGGTGTTGTCAAGGCATTGTTCTGGATGAGAGTGGGAAGATTTTGGTGTAGCACATATTTACATACACATTGGATTCATTTTTCAATTTTCCATTCAAAATACTGAATCCCTGACACTAACACATACCCTACTAGACTCTGACTACTAATCCTAATATGATGGAGAAAAATAACCCAAACAGAATAGAAATACAAGCGGTTGAGAGGAGGCATGGCGTATAGTTGGTCTTGCCTTTTGCATGATATAGGGTAAGAGTTATAAATCTTGTTAATTTTTTGTTGAAATGGTTCTCCATGTGTTTTTAAAGTTAACACATATGTGAATTTCTGTCTCCCTTTTTCTGTAGCCAATTCAGCACATGTATTTTTATATGCACATATAAAATCCTACCTGGTATCACACGTACATTTTTGTGAGGTGGCTAACTTGGGAGATACAAAGTATGAGAAGAGATGACTCCTCCTAAATGTTTTTGGAACTGAAAATTCAAACTATGAGTGAGCTTCTTAGTTGAAAAACATTATACATAAATCCATGTTCAGTAAAATTAATATTTTTGGATCTGTGAATGATATATATTTCATGATGAATTTTGATTGGCATATATATTGCTACTTTCTAATGTATCTGTGTGATATATATATTTTCAAAATATGAAATATATGTGTCTTATTATACACTCCCTAAATAATTCACTCATGTTCATGTATGTGCTTTTATAATCAACTTTTCATAAGATTGTTTTTAGAAATATTCATCCACCTGAAATACATATTTGTTTCCTAGTACTGAAAACTCACTTCAGTGAATGGTGCAAACAAAGCCTTATATTTCTACAGTAACTGACCCAATTTAACATCAATGAAAGTAGATTTCTATGGGACATGATGTGTATTTTGATGTTCATTTTAATTCAACACTGGTACATTACTATTTCTTCAGTTTTTATACATCGTAGAATATACATTTCATCCACAAGTTCACAAATTGAAAGACATTTGTAACACATTCAATCACTTCCTGCTTCAGAACACATGTATTCCTCCTTGTTTTTGACTGGTTATTTCATGAGACTTCTTTCCAAACACATTATTTTCGATTTCCATAATCAATTTTGAAGCAAAACTCACACACATTTTATGATAAACTACAACCCTAATATTACCATTAGATATATAACTGGTTGGAATGAATGTATGTATATCAATATAAGATTTCCTGTGTATTTTGGGATATCAATTTATTCCAATTTCTAAATTTGGAAACAGTTATATTATTTATTCACAGTATGGTCTATTCATGCATTCTCTCTATATTCATACACACACGGTACACCTATTTGTGCCCCCAATAATAATTTATATCTCTTCAAAATATTGCTCTCAGAAATGGTGCAACAAATACTCATGTCACCTGATCTACATATACATTTTATCACAGTAATATTCTGGCCACAAAATGCAAAGTCACACTTACAACTGTACCAAAGCCTAAAAGGAATATGAGTATGGATTATGAAAATCACCCATGTCCAGGTTGCCTAATGCTCTCAAATGTCAATCCTATTGGTGACTACATATTTGTTTCTTCCTAAGATTATGTATTCAAACTCAAGCCTGTCGAAAATGTCTAATCCTATCAATCACTTTATCATTTGCTGATTTTCTAATGTCTCTATTGATATCTGCTTTCCTACATATTTTCCCCATTTCATCATTGTGACTGACGCTTCACATGTGCTGACATTTACATTTTCTCTCTACCCAAAACCCTATTGCTAAAGAACTTTTTGTCCAAATCATATACTCACTCTTTTTCCTAATCCTACCAACTATCTTCCTAATCCTACCAACTATCCTTTTTTGACTGGATGTTCTCTTTGACATTCAATCATCCAAGGTACAAGGTCCTATGCCATTGTGTATAGATTTTTCTGAGACACATGTGCAGAACATAATTCAAACCTAAGTATCCCAATCAAGGATCCAAAGCCCTTCTGGGCTTCAAATCTTACCTAGATTTCGGTTTTCATAAATATATTTCCCCTCTATATATTCTAATAAATATTGCAGGTTCCCAATAACATTATTCATCCAGCAGAATGATTCCTAAGCCAAATCAAACATGTTATTAACCCTAACCATACTCTGTTCCCTCAATCTAACTTTACAGAAAAGCAGGGACAGAGTTGGTCTTACAATACAGGAATGTAAGAAATCTTCCACCTGCTGAGAAATGAAAAGGTCCATGCAGAAATGAACCCTGGGGAAGCTATAGGAAGCTATGAAGGACCTGAGAGAGCAAAAGTCATCTTCCACGACAAACAACCTGGTCAGGATGAAGGGGTGTGTCTGAAGCAGTCTCTCTTTTCTTAATGTAGAGAAGATGGACAATACCAGGCCTGTGTGGAGAGCTGTTCCCGGGTGCCTATGTTTGATATACCATTCAAACTTGTGAAAGTGTCACAGGAAGTAGGGGCAGCCTCCATCAATTGGGACACTTGGAAGCAAATATTAGGACAAAGTGGTTGCCAAGGCAGTGACCTCATTCAGTTCCTGAAGGAAGTGACCTACATCACTTTCTTGGTGATGGAACTCTCTGAACTAGGGATCCAGGAAGACAGGCACCCAGAGGCAGTCCCAGTCCCAGTCCCAGTGGCCTCACATATTTGGATTTACCAAGGACAGAATCAGTCTTTCTTGGTAACTACTGATGTGAGGATGGCCAAATGCCAGGAAGGTCTGAAGAGGGGCCTTTCCTGAGTAAGCAGGTAGTGTCTCACCACTGGCACGTTACAACTTCACAGTGTTGGCCAAGGAGTCCACATCTGACATAGGACAGTCCATTTTGGAGTAACATACTATGGCCCATCAGTCAGAGGACACTCCGGATAGTCATAGACCTACTTGGGGGAAGGAGGTGACTTTTTGGGTGTGGGTGTGAGTTTGTGGTTTTGTCTCATGATCTGAGAATAGGTAGGAAAGTCGGTTTGTTAGGATTGGAGTGGACTGTTTCTAGTAAGTCTTTTGACAATGCGAGTGTTTCTATGTCTGTTTATCCCACTGTGTCCGTGGTTGTAGACATTAGAAAGGAGAATGCATCAATGGATGTGTCCTGAATAGAAGAAAGCTTCACAACATTCATCCTGCCCAATTTATGAATGGATTTTGTCTTGCCTAATGGATGGGCAACAACCACTGTCTTCCTAAATTCCTGTTTTCTTCTTGAATTCTGGCCACTCTCCAGAATAGGCTCATGGTTTTGTTTCCAAGACATGAACCACCTCCAAGCTCTGTGACATGGCTATGTACTGGATAGCTGAAGGGAATGGGATCATCTCAGAAAACTCAGATATCATTTTACAAACCCTGCCTTGGGCCATTTGCTTACCTATTGTTCTGTTGCCCTGAATGTCAGAAAGGTCTTAGCCTCAGGCCACCCCTTTTTGAAGCCTGAAGAAAACGGTTTTCAATGGAAATTAATGGGCATCACCTGTAGATCTTTGCTTAATTGCTTTGGAAAGGGATGTGTCTGCATCAGACTCTTGGCCATGTTTGAGGTTGTTGAATAGATTTTCAGCACCTGATGGATCTAACGAACAATTACATGTGTGCTTCCAAAACCAAAATGTCCAAAAAAGCAGTCATTGTGGACGAAGTCTCTCGCCTTCCTCTGTAAGATTACTGATCTCCATCAAGTGAAAATAGGGATTCTTTTTGTCAAATGAGTTCTTCAAACCCTGCAGAGGATAGCCCATAGGTGCTTGGGTTTTCTCATGATTCCAATTCACATAAAGAATCTATACCCGAGAGTCAGGAGGCCTCAAATTGGAGAATCAGAGCAGTATTTACGGCAGGCTCATTTGATAACTCCTGGTTCTCAGAAAGGGTGTCCAGGCAACCCTGACTTTAGGCAAATGACGGGCAAGGGAGGTTATTTTGTACACTGTCTTGGGCTGAGCCCCTCATGGAAACCTCCAGCCACAGGTTATGATGAGTGTCTATATGGAAGAAGATGAGGGCCTTGTGGGAGTGCTTTGGTTTTAATTGTGGTCATTTGTTTGGTGGTTGGAAGTGATGACTGGGTCTATCTGGGCTTGAACTCTGGTGTGATTCCACTTATAGTCTGAGTTCTCGAACTGATCTCAGAGAAATATTGCCATAAACTGTGTTCAGATTTTAGGAGGCCACGCATGGGATTCTCCTTTGGAAACTGAGATCAAATACAAGGGTGGCTTTCCACAGAGCCTTGGAATATCAGCTAGAATATCACATGATTTTATTCTGAAAGATTTGGCAGCCATAGTTGACAGTCAGAACACCCATGGACGTCACATTAAAGACCTCAATGGGCCTGGCTTCATGTGACCTTTTGACCACTCTATGGGAAAACTTGCCTGTGAGATTTCTCCAGAGAATTCATTGAAAACAGCTTCCTCACCATTTAATATTTCCTGAATGAACTGAAACCCACAGTGCCTCCAACTTCATCCATGAAAAATGGCTAGATAAATACAATGAAATCTTTGAAATTCCCTTAACCAGGTGGCACTGGAGAACCTTTAGATGTCTTGTTGCTGATCATGAGTGTACCAGAGAATGCCATGATTGACCGGGTTTCATGAAAATGGTGTAGAACAAAGATGCCAGTAAGTTGGAGCCTGCTGAGAAGTGGGCCTATTGCAGTGGTGGGTGGGTGTGTGATAATACATCTGTGGTGTGGCCATGAGGATTTGCCATTGCCTTCCAAATGGTTTGTGACTGACATGGTGCAGCCAGCAGACCCTTCTATGTAAAGGCATCATTTTATATGGAGAGGTTTCTGGGCTAAGTTCAGAGTCAGATTTCTATGGACAAGGGGGCAAGCTCTGTGAGATAAAAGCCTGGTTGGTGCATTCTCCTTCAGACCCTGACCCACCACAAGTGACAGAACTTTCTTTAACACTGGGTTTCAGTTGAACTCATTGTATTTCATAAAGCATATACCAAACTCCCAGTACAGCAGCAAGAAACACCACAAAAAGTGGAGGATGACCAAATGGCTTCACAGTCCAAACGGGGAGACACTTAGTATCCAGTGGCCACAGTTTACCTACAAAGAGAAAATTCAGCACTGCTGCCTCATGTTCATTAGAATACAAGAAACCATGTCCTCCAGGTCACATAGATGCAGACCCAGCTTTGATGGTATCACTAGAAAGGAAGCTAAAGCTCCTTACAACAACATATATTTCAAGTGCCCAAACTCAGAGGAAGTTTCTCAAGAAGTGTTTAGGCCAGCAGAGCTCCATGTTTTTGGAGTGTTTACCTGTTAGACCAGGACACAAGAAAAGACCACTGACTCTAATTAAAATCAAATTAAATTAAGCTTATTATTTCCACTGGCTGTGCTACCTCTCCCTCACAAAATGGCGGGAAAAAGACAGCAACCCCAGCTTTCCAACAGGCAGCTTAATAGCCCAGAAAATTACACAAAAGGGGGTTTACAGATAACAGAACTCTGACAAACATCACACTAATGGCAGTCTACATTTTTTTTGCTGTCCCTACATCAGAGTTCATGAAGACCATTAGAGCCTCAGAGAGGGTTGTTGTCTGGCCAGAGAAGGCAAATATTTATGATGTGTCACTAAAGTTTCAGAGAGGGCTGCTATCTGGTCAGAGAGCCGGGCATGGGTGAGTTCAAGGCGTGGGCAGGCATTCCAAGCAGGTTTAGAATTTGAAGTAATTTATGGTAAAGCCAAAATTATCTTTTCATGGCTTTTTGGCAAGATGGCTCCCAATTTAAATTAAAGATCAGGTTGGGTCTATCATTCCCGCCTTTTCTTTGTGTCCCTTTCAAATCTTTGATAGATTACGGGAAGAGCACTGAGGAAATTTTAATCCCTCAGGTAAGAGTCTTCAAATTTTTAGAACTCACCCAAAACCGATCTCCCTGATTTTACCTGACTTAATTAATTACTTATATTGATAGTCTATTTATCTTTCTCTCCATTGTTATAAGAAGAGTTTTGTCACTCATTTTTTCTTCTTCTGACCTGAGACAGGGTGACGTGAGTGGGCATGGGATGAGGGACATGAGTTGCCTTTTAGAAGTCAGTTGAGGGACATGAGTTGCCTTTTAGAAGTCAGTTCGGTTTGAAGTCTGATTGGGGAAGAACAGGTTGTAAAGTCATCTGGGGATGGGTTCTTCTATGAGAGAAACAAAAACCATGAGTACTGAATAAATGTTGCAGCACCTGGAACATGTCACTGTATAGAAGTTCCCTCACCAGTCTTTAATATCCCCAGTTATCAGGACTGTCAATTTAATATTTAAGTTTTACTGTTACACTTGTCCCTCCCCATAAGATACAGTTTAATTATTTAATGTCATCTGATCTTGTAAAATCCTTTTACTAGTATGACCTCTGTGTCTCTTTGAGAAACCTTTAATTCTGTTACTCAGGGCTGGATAATTGTACTAGCAAACACCAAGCCAACCTGTGTAGGTTAGGAATATCTGTAGGCCTTAAACTGAAAACTTCTCCCTGTGGCAGGTCTTCTTGATAGTCTCTTTTTATAAGAATCAGGCATTCCTGTCTGAGAATTCTTCTTTGTAGCCACCAGTCTTACTTATTTTGGGAGGCAAACATAAAGTGCATACCTTAACATTATATTATTATTATTATTATTATTATTATTATAATTTAAAATGCCCAGGAATGGATGTATTTTGTTCTTAACTGTCTTTGCTAAGTGTTTAAGATGAAGCAGTCAAACTGACTTTTGTTTCCATCTATTGTTAACAGTCAGCTGACCTTTTATGGGAGTCAATTCTGGGGAAACTTGAGAGCAGATTCTCAGTTCTGCTAGTGCCATTTGCGCTAGGTGGGTCCAGATCTTGCTTGACCATTTGGCTTCCCTCGGAAGCATCAGGGATGTCTCCTTTCTTTGATGACTCTCCTCTTCGTAACAAATACACTGATTGGCTTTCTGTTCTCCAGTGGTCTCATTAATCTCCCTGATCAGGAGGAGGTTATGTGGCTCAGAGTTTCAAAGCTCTTTAGAGAAGTCCCCTGTTCCCTGGATTCAGACTGACTCATAGGGCAAAAGCCAAATATTGGTTTTCTTGGCTCTTTTCATTTAACTTTAATTTTAAATCCTAATCTTAAACATCCAGCAAATAAATTTTAACAGCCTTATATTAAGAGTACTGGGCTTTAATGTCTATAACTATATAATTATCTTTTTATTAATTGGGATCTGTATTATTCTGTCTGTATTGTAAGTAATGACTTATTATATTGAATAAACCCATGTTGTGTTCTTAAAGCAACACGTTTGTAAAACAGTAACAGAGAATCTTTAGATCACTTATAAGAAAATTTCAAAATAAAATTAACAAAAGTAAAAATACTTAGCTTGTGTAACAGCTACCCTGAATTTTTTGGCTGAGTTATACATTATATCCCCTGTTTGAGATCCTAGGAATATTGACCTTAAAAAAAACCAACTTTTTAACATAACTTTAAAGAAATATTATCTAACCTACTGGTTTCGTAGTCATTCTCACATGTAGTAAGATGGGACACAGAGCCTTATCTCAGCTAAGGCTGGGCTCTTTATAAATCTTAAGTATTTTAGTTCTAAAGCTAATCCTTATTTTCAAATATCATTTGACAAAGTTTACATAAATTGTTTGAGGTCACATGAACATTAGCTAACACCATATGATATCACATTTAAAACATGAATTAAAGAAAGGCTGAAAGTTTTTAACCTTTACATCGATTAGGCTCTCATTAACTAAAAAATACATTTAAATTGTTCCCCAATGTAAAAAGTAACATAAAAGTTTACATATCTTATTGATAACAGGTAAATAAATCCCCAATATATTTTTTACCATACAACTTCAGAGCACCAGCTTGATATAATGCTCTTTTAAAGTTTCTACCTTACAGACTTGCATACCTATAAGATATGAAAACATTGATAGCATCACAATTACATTGATGTTTCTACATTAACCAAGTTTAGCTTTTAAAGCAATGGCAGTACAGTGCTCTAAAATAACAGTTCTTATTTAATCAGTTGTTTAATTTTTATGGTTGCTTGCTCTGGAGAAAATAAAACTTAATAAACACAACGTTATGGGTAAACTTATGTTTTAAGAAATTTTTGTCTCATTAACACATGACTTATTTTTATATTCTTATAGAGACTTTAATAAGAACTTATTCAGACCTTAGTAAATCAATCAGATATCTAAGAAAAGTACTCATGAATGAGCAATCCCATATCAAATTTACTTTACTTATTTATCAAAATATTAGAGAAATGTATTGACAGTGTAAACCATTTTTATGTTGAAGGAAAGGTCCTAGAACCAAGGCATATTAGACATTTTGTAGATATTAATATTTTATTAGATTTTTGAACACCTAAAAAAATTGTAAGCTTAAATTTAAAGACATTGATTTTTATCTGTTTATCCAATTTAAATTGAAACATTTAAATCACGTGAATTAAAGATCTTTGGATCTCCTATTTAAATGTGTTTTTTTTTTTTAATGGTTGTTCAAAACATTACATAGTTCTTGATATATCATAATTCACACTTTGATTCAAGTGGGATATGAACTCCCATTTTTACCCCATATACAGATTGCAGAATCACATCAGTTGCACATTGATTTACATATTGCCATTCTGGAGTCTGTTGTATTCTGCTGCCTTTCCCATCCTCCACTATCCCCCCTCCCCCCTCCCCTCCCCTCTTCTCTCTCTACCCCCTCTACTGTAATTCATTTCTCCCCCTTATATTTTCCCTCCTTTCCCCTCACTTCCTCTTGTATGTAATTTTGTATACCCCTGAGGCACAACAGTTAAATTTATTTTAATGAGCGCTTTTTTATGAGCGCTCCTTGTATATGTTAATTTGTGTATCATATATATGATATACGGACATATGTATATGTAGACATACAACACATAACAAAAGTGTGCACACATAATAATAGTAAAGGCCTTGTAGCTTTTCTCAGGTGAAATCTCCATTGCAATGTTTCAAAAAGTCTACAGTTGGTCAAAGATAGAACTGATCTGAAAAACATTAACCTAGGTCTGTATGCTCAAAATCATGAGCTCAAAAAAAAAAGTATCTAAGGATAAAAAAAGAGTCCTAGAAAAAGTGACTGGCTAGTAATTAGTAAATACCGTACAATTTACCTTTTTTTTTCCCTTAGGCCTCAAATCAGTCTCCTACTAAGCTTTCAGGCTTCTTTCATTTACATTTCAATATAAATCATGGCTGAGGTCTGGAAGGAGCAGGAAAAACTGCTATTCTGACCAGACACCTCAGGCCTAAGGCATTTTAACCATAATTTTGAGGTTCGGATGTTGAAAATTATGATACAAATTTAAGATACAATTCACAAAATTTTATATCTTTACATCTTGTTTTGTCAACAGATACCATTCTATGATTTACTATCCTTGTCCAAATTAATGCAGTGGTACACACAGTGACATTTTCCGAGGCTATCCAATTCAAAATTGGTGAAAAAAAGACTGTATGATTGGGAATTTACTTGCCAACTTGGAAGTAGAGTTCTTCAGTTTTCCATACTAAGTATTTAAGTTCTCTGGTATGAATTATCTGAAATCGTAAACTAAACAATTACCTAAACCCGACTTTTAACTGCAAGATTCTGCAATGCTTCAAAAACCCATTCAGATACCAGATTGTTAAAATAAAACATCATCATTTAGACACACATTCAGCTAAGATCATTCCCAAGAAACAATTTATAATATCAACACATTATTGCACATGTCTTAAAGGGCCAGATACAAAGACACAAGACAGACAGAAAGGAGGTTCAGACTATGGCTGTCAGAGAGAACCGTTTAAACCAGAGCAGATAAGAGAAAAATCTCCTACACCAGTGTGCACCATAGATATCCACAGGGGGGGGACCACATGTTTTAACAGAGGGGAAACCTGAAATGTAAAATAAAGTGTCTCCATGGTGACTTCACTGCATTTAGTGTCCCCTTTTTCTTTTTCTCTTTTTTAACAAGACAGAGGTGGCATAATTCTTACAGTGCGGGGAGGAAGGAGGTAATTCCCTGAATCAACAGGGCTTTGGCAGCTGCTGGGAGTCCCTCAGTCCCTCCTTTTACTTACAGGATTAGCTCCTCTTGTTCAGTTCCACACCAAGCATGCTTCATCTCCTAATATTTCAGTAGACAGCTCTCACAAAGTTCCGGGGTGGAGGGCGGGTACCAAATTTGTAAATTAAAGTTCGATTCCTCAACTTGACGCCAATTAATACCAATTTAATAATGAGGACTGAGTTTTGAGAAAAAGAAAAAGGGAGGTTTATTGCTTTGCGAACAAAGGAGAAACACAGGGGACTCTGCCAAAGGTTGTGACTCTCTTGATCTGGAGTGACAAGGGGTTTTAAAGGAGTTTCACTTGTTAACCTGGGAGATGCTCAGTTCTTAGGTCCCCAGCAAGCATTGCCCTCTGCAATGGGTGTGCTCCAGGCAGCCAGCTAGGAGCTTCTATCATCCTGCTTAACAAAGGCGAGTAAAGTTCATCGCAGTTCCCTAAAACACAGTCCAAAGGGGTGTCAGGCTTACTCTCTTTATTACCTATTTTTACGTCCAAAATCCTTAAGTTTTTACCACTGAAATCACACAACAAAATGAACAAAAACAAACAAACAATCAAAAAAATAGAACACAAAACAAAACACAAAAAACAGAAACCATGCGCCTAAACAGAAAAACAGTGGAACAGTGCAACATCTTGCTATAGCTCCAGGGTAGGAGTGCATGCGTGCCCGTCGGCCCCTCTCTACAGTTCCAGAGGAATTCCCTACAGAACAGAACAGAGGACAGAACGATTCTGGTTACTCTCCTGGAAAGGAGTATATGTGAGCCTCCCCAGGCCACATCTCTGTCATCAGAAGAGATCTCCCTTAACCGGATATCAGATGTTATAAAAGCCCCACTTACCTATGGAGGACTCCTCCACCAGGTGCTTGCTAATAGTTTTAGTGCAGAGGTTCACTGCAGTGCTCCCCGGACTAAAGGCTCTCTTCCTAATATAGAGAAGATGGACCAAATCAGGCCTGTGTGGAGAGCTGTTTCTTGGTGCCTATGGTTGATATACCATTCTAATTTGTGAAAGTGCCACAGAAAGTAGGGTAAGCCTCCTTCTCATGGTACGCTTGAAAGCAACTGTTTGGACAAAGTGGTTGCCAAGGCAGTGACCTCATTCAGTTCCTGAAGGATGCAACCTCACCTCACTTCCTTGGTAATGGAACTCTCTGAACTTGGGATGCAGGAAGCCAGGCACACAGAGTCAGTCCCAGTCCCAGTCCTAGTGGTCTCACTTGCTTCAATTTAACAAGGACAGAGTCAGTCTTTCTTGGTACCTACTGATGTGAGGATGGCCAAATGCCAGGAGTACTCTGAAGAGGGGCCTTTCCTAAAAAAGCAGGTAGTGGCTCACAGCTGGCTCCTGACCACTTCACAGAGTTGGATATGGAGACCAGATCTGAGACAGGATAGGCCATATCTGGGGAACATAGTATGGCCCAGCAGTCAGAGGACACTCCGGATAGTGAGAGACCTATTTGGGGGAAGGAGGTGCCTTTTTGGGTGTGGATGTGTGTTTGTGGTTTTGCCCCATGTTCTGAGAAGAGGTAGGAAAGTCGGTTTGTTTGGTTTGGAGTGAACTGTTTCTAGTAAGTTGTTTGACAAGGCGAGTGTTTCTATGTCTGTGTATCCCACTGTGTCCGTGGTTGTAGACATTAGAAAAAGAGAATGCATCAATGGATGTTTCCTGTCTAGTAAAAAGTTTCCCAGCATTCACCCTGCCCAATTTATGAATGCACTAGGGCTTGCCATATCGATGGGCAACACCTGCGATCTTCCTAAGTTCCTGTTTTCTTCCTGAAATCTAGCCACTCTCCAAAATAGGCTCATGCTTTTGAGTCGACGATATGTACCACCTCCAAGCACTGTGACATGGACATGTACTGAATAGCTGAAGGGATTGGCAAGCATCTCAGAAAACTCAGATATCGATGTGACCAGGAAAGTCTCAGTGGAGAACCCCTGCAATGGGCCTTTTGATTGCCTATTTTTCTGTTGCCCTGAATGTCAGTAAGTTCTTTGCCTGAGGCCACGCCTTTGTGAATCCTGAAGAAAACAGTTTTCAAACGGAAATGAATGGGCACCACCTGTGGCTCTTTGCTTAATTGCTTTGTAAAGGGATGTGTCTGAATCAGCCTCTTGGTCCAGTGTGAGCCTGTGGCTTAGATTCTCAGCACCTGATGGATCTAAAGAACGATCCCATGTGTGGATCCAAAATCAAAATGGCCAAAAATCAGTCACTGTGGATGAAGTGCCTCACATTCTTCTGTAAGGTTCCTTACCTACATCAAGTGAGAATAGGGATCCTTTGAGTCAAATGAGTTCTTCAAAGCCCTGCAGATGCTAGCCCATAGGTTCTTGGGTTTTCTTATGAATCCAATTCAAATAAAGAATCTAAACCCCACAGTCAGTAGGCCTCAAATTGGAGAACAGAGCTGTATTAATGGCAGACATGTTTGATAACTCCTGGTTCACAGGGAGGGTGTCCAGGCCACCCTGACAATTGGCAAATGAGGGGAAAGGGAGCTTATTTGGGACACTGTCTTGTGCTGCACCTCTCATGGAATCCTCTTGCCAGAAGTTATGGTGAGTGTCTATATGGAAGAAAATGAGTGCCATGTGGGAGTGTTTTGGTTTTAATTGTGGTGATTTGTGTGGCGGTTGGAAGAGATAATTGGGTCCACCTTGGCTTGAACTTCGGTGTGATTCCCCTTAGAGTCTGTGTTTTGGAATTGACCTCCGAGAAGGTATAAGGTCCTATGCCATTGTATATCCATATTTCTGGGACATCACTACAGAATGTAATTCAACGCTAAGTATACCAATCAAGGGCCCAATGAACTTCTGGGCTTCAAATCTTACCTAGATTTCTGTTTTCATACTTATATTGAAAGGTTAATAAAATAGGTACTTGTCACTTCTTGATTTTCTGTATGCTTAACAAAACACTGTTGAAATCTTGAGAACTGTTTGCTATTCTTGTTCCCAGAATGTGCTGTCCCCAACTGCCAATCTGCAGAATGTACTCGGTCAACCAGTTGCACGCAAACCGCCCACTCGCACTTACCCATCAATAAACTTTCCTTCCTGCCCTCTCCAAGGAAAATATATAAGCACTTCTTAAGCTGTTCTCAGGGCTCTCTGCTCTATTCAAGTGAGCTCTGAGCCCTTGCATGCCGGACTCCCAATAAAGCCTTTGCTGTTGCATGAGACAGTCTCTTGGTGGTCTCTTCCACCCACCCTCGCCCGATCTTTACATCTGGTGGCCCCAGTGAGATCCGGCAGCCGCAGATGAAAGACCCCCAACGGGCTCCTCTGGGGATAAATAAGGCCCCTCTTTCTGGTTTCAGGATTCAGGTTAGGGTTTCACAAAATGGCTATTGGTAAAGAGCGTGAGCTCTCTCCCATGGTGGCTGACACACATGTAACAGAGCCACAGGCCATGTCCCTGGGGGATGAACTCATGAAATCGAGGAACAATAGTCTCCTTTATTCAGTGATATTTTGTTTCGGATTCGGTATTGCCAGCCCATCATGTTTTGCCGGCTACTCAGTCATGGTCTCAGTATTGGACGTCCATTGCCTGTCTTTATTGTCTTGTCTTGTCTGTGTCTTGTGTCATTGCTTTTATTGTCTGTGTATATTTCATTATGGGACAGAGCACTTCAATGCTTCTGTTCATGACCCTTGATCACTAGACCAAAGTCTGCTTAAGGGCTCAGAATCATTCTTTTTCAGTAAAACGCCGGATCTTGCAGATTCTGTGTCTCAGAATGACCCAACTTTGTAGTCAGATGTCCCCTAGAAGGATCTTTCTACTTCGCACTAATTTGAAAAGTTCGAGATATTGTCTTTTAGCCGGGGCCACGTAGACGTCCAGATCAACAGCCATATATCTTAACTTGTCAGGACCTCTGCAAATCTCCTCCTCCAAGGGTGAAGCCTTTCCTTGTCCCTGCACGGACTCCTACTCCTTCCCCCATGATTCTATCTCTTTAACTCTCTGCTCCTCCTCCTGCACCCTCTGTTCTCCCTTAGTCTCAAGACTCTACTGGACTCTCCTCCCCCTCCTTATCCTCTGCCTTCATCCCCCAACTGCCAACACCCTCTAAGTGTTTCCCCTGCTGCTGACTCAGCCTCTCCACCATTCAAAGAAGCTAGGATGGCCCAGCGCCATCCAGATGACAGTCCCGTGGCACACAGAGCCCCTCCTTCCCTGGAGGAAGCTGGCCCGGCTAAAAGAACTCAGAGAACTCGCCAACGTTTTTACACCTGCCTACTTAGGATAACTGCCAACAACTCCTAGGGACTTTGTTTATGACAGAGGAATAAGAGAAAAACCTCCAAGAAGCTAAAAAAAAAAAAAATCCTCGGACCTGATTGGCGACCAACACAACTTCCCAACATAATCAAAGCCAGCTTACCCTTAAACCAACCCAACTGGAACCCCAACACCTTTGAAGATAAGGAGCATCTGTCCAATTATTGCCTGGCTCTAATAGCAGGTCTCCAAGGGGCTGCTAGGTGACCAACTAATTTGGCCATGGTAAGAGAAATTATTCAAAGGCCTGATGAATCTCCCTCTTTGTTTCTAGAAAGAATTATGGAGGCATATAAAAGATATACTCCTTTCGATCCTCAGGCAGCGGATCAAAATTCATCTGTAACAATGGCCTTAATTGGGCAAGCTGCCATGGATATTAAAAAAATTTAAAAGAGAGATTTAGTCAGAGAAGCTGAGAAAGTATACTATAAGAGAGAAACAGGGAGAAAGAAAGGGAGCAAAGGAAGGATGAGAGAAGCAAAAGACAGACTAAGGGATTGACCAAGATCCTTGTCACAACAAGAAAGAGGCCAGAAATTAAGACGTAAGGTGACAGTAAGGGTTACCTGGGGCCATGCCAGAGGCCACCCCTGGCCTCAGATCAATGTGCCTACTGTAAAAAAAAAAAGGACACTGGGCCAAAAAGTGCCCTATAAAGAGACAGCCACGCCAGCCAGCCATTGTGACTCTGGTGCATGACTAAGAAAGTTGGGGCTCAGATCACTTCCCCTAGCTCAGGGTAACTTTTGAAGTGTAGTGGACCCCAGTAAACTTTGAAATGAATACAGGAGCAGTATACGAAGCCCTTAAGGCCCCATTGGGCCCTCTATCAAATAAAAGGTCTGTAGTTCAAAGGGCTAATGGCAGTAAATATCGGGCTTAGACTACTAAGAGGACCATGGACCTAGGTAAAGGAAAAATCCATCACTCCTTCCTAGTAATCCAGGAATGCCTGGAGCCATTGATGGGCAGAGATCTGCTCACCAAGCTCTTGGCCTAAATAACTTTTAACCCTGAAAGCTACCAAATGAAATTTCTAAATCCTTTAGTATAAACTCCTATAGTCACGGCTTTAACTAAATTAGTAGAAGATGAACATCCACTCTTCACACCCCCCAAGACTGATCAAACAGGCAAGCTACGCTAGAAATGGATAACAGATTAGGCAGATGCCTGGGCAAAAACTGCTGGGTTAGGCCTGGCCGTGAAACAACCTCCAATAACAGTGGAGTTAAAAACCTCAGCCTCCCCAATTAATGTCAAATAATATCCTCTAAGCAAAAAAAGCTAAAGATGAGATAAGGCCCCATATTCAGAAATATCTGACCTTAGGCGTCCTAAGTCCCTGTCAATTGGCCATGAACACTCCCCTGCTACTAGAAAAAAAAGCCAGGAACCGGGACAATCGCCCTGTTAAATACCTAAGAGAGATCAACAACAGAGTGCAGGACATTCACCCCACGGTACCTAATCCGTACAATCTGCTTAGCACTCTGAACCCTGAGCGGAAATGGTATACTGTTCTGGACTTAAAAGATGCTTTCTTTTGCTTGCCTCTGCATAAAGATAGTCAGTTGGTGTTTGCTTTCGGGTGGGTAGACCCAGAAACCTGAACGTCTGGTCAACTAACTTGGACTAGACTCCCACTGGGGTTCAAAAACTCCCCAACTCTCTTTGATGAAGCCCTCCACAGAGATCTCAGCAATTTCAGAACTACGCACCCCAAAGTCACCCAGCTTCAATACGTGAATGACCTGCTACTGGCAGCCAACACCAAGGAAAACTGTGAGTCTGGGACCCAAGCACTATTATATGAGCTTGCTCAACTCGGGTATAGAGTTTCGGCCAAAAAGGCCCAAATTTGCTGGCATGAAGTAATCTTCATGGGCTGTTTCCTTAGGGGCAGTAAACGATGGCTCACTGAGCCCAGAAAACAAACCATTGCCTAGATACCACCCCCATCTAACAGGAGACAACTCAGAGAGTTTCTTGGGACTGCTGGCTTTTGCAGGTTATGGATACCTGGGTTTGCGTTTTTAGCTGCTCCTTTATACCCGGTGTTAGAGGAAGATGCCCAATTCCAATGGACCCCTGATCACCAGGAAGTTTTTTATAATATCTATGGACACTGACATTGAACACCTCAACTTCACTGAGCTCAGGCTGCAATTACAGAAAGCCCTACACTACGTTAAAAATGTACACCAAATCACTCACCTTGGTTCAATGAAACTGCAGGCATTCCTGTAGGATTAAGAACAGAGTTTTCCACTAACCGACTCACAGAGAAAGAAAATAACTGAACGGGTAACAAAAGCCTGTCGAGTCTGTCAATTGGTTAATGCTTACCCTTCCAGTTTCCTAGAGGAAAGCACCTATGAGGAACCAGAAAACGACAATTTTGGGAAGTGGACAATAGTGAAATTAAGCCAGCAAGGTATGGACTTAAATACCTCCTAGTCTTTGTAGATACATTTTCAGGATAGACTGAAGCCTTCCACACATACACACACACACACACACAAAAAAAAAAAAAACTGCACAAATGATTTTCAAGAAGATTCTGAAAGATATTTTTACAAGATACGGTCTGCCTAAGGTAATAGGGTCTGATAATGGACTGGTGTTCATGGCCCAGGTAAGTCAGGTGTTAACTGAGACCCTGTGGATTAATTTTAAGTTACATTATGCTTATATACACCAGAGCTCAGGACAGGTAGAAAAAATAAATAGAACCATTAAAGAGACCTTCACAAAATTAAGCTTAGAGCCCGGCATAAAAGATTGGATTATGCTCCTGCCTTATGCACTGTTTCATGCGAGAAATATTCCCTCTCTTTCTTTGTGTAACCTCACCCCCTATGAAATTCTCTATGATTCCCATCATCCAGTAAGGGACCTAACCCCAACTCTAAGGCCTAACGATCACTTCCACACCCCCTTGCTTGACAGACTTAAAGTCATTGAAAGAACTCAGCTATAACTGTGGAAACAGCTGGCCACTGCCTACCAACCAGGGGAGGAGGGGACTCTAAATCAATATCAAGTAAGAGACTTCGTCTACATAAGACAACATCAGGTGTCATCCCTGGAACCCCACTGGAAAGGAACATACCAGGTGCTACTTATAAAACCTAAAGCGTTAAAGTAGACGGAATCACTTTTTGGATCCATGCCTCTCATCTCAAGCCTTCACTGTGTCCAGACTCTTGTTGGAAACTGGAAAAGAGTGGTAACCATTTCAAATTGCGTATTCGCTATGTGGATAAGACTATAGACTCTCCCCTTGGCCACCAGTAGTTCTAAACCTCATCACCCCATTCAGCAGCAATGGCTGATCACAAATCCTACTAGACAAGAAGTATAGTCTATCTCGCATACAGGCCCCATAGAGACCTGGTGGCCATCTCTCCACCCAGACATTTGTCAGGTCGGTATAGGTCTTTCCTATTGAGATATCCCTGATGAAGAGGATCCCACTAAAATTCCATTAAATCTCTTCTGTACCATAGATAATGGATACAAACATTATGGATGCAGGGACACGCGAGACAGATTCAGGTTGGCTAGCCTAGATTACTATGTTTGCCTGGCGGACTATCAAAGCCACAAACAGCCACGGCTGTGTGGGGGAGAAGCCGACTTCTTGTGTAAGTCATGGGAATGTGAGCATACAGGGGCTGCCTGGTGGAACCCAAACTCCTCATCAAATTCAGTACACAGCATTGGCCATATTACCAATTAGACAACCAAATACTATGGCCCCCAGAGGGTTCTCTAGATCCTCAAATTCTGAGTGACATTTTTAACTTCGGCAAGTTCTCAAAAGGGGGAAATTTCCCTATGTGGAATCATTTTTCCTCTTTTTCTCACATCCTGTACTATGCTTCTCCAATAGTTCCTCACCCTCAGCCTTCTGCTCTAGACTCTCTGCTATCACTCCCATCTTAGCAACCTGATTTCTCCTCTCCAATTACTAAATCAAAAACCCAAACCTCCGCTGGTTCTCAGAACATTGCCCCATTGCTGAGGAAGCAGTTACCGAGGTACCCCTTCACCCACTCACTCCTCTCTTTTCCTGTCAGGGCCTGCACTAGGTCCCACCAAGTCCTCTAGCAAGCTAACAAAAGCTCAAACCAGCTGAGAAGAGCCCTCAGACCCCTATCCACGATGTAATGAAAATGGCATTTAAAGTTGCTTTGTCATCACTGAAAAGAGGTTTCTAAGAATTTAAAGTCCCTCAAAGGCTTTTTGGAATATTTACTCCCATCTTCCCCTCTGCTATACCTGTTCTAATGCTCAAGTTTTGTTCTAGGAAAATCCCAAACCCCTTTACCATTTTTCTTTTACATCTCTCTTTTCTCATTCTTAGATCCACGGAGCTGCTCTCAGCCTCGACTACCCCGTCTTCCCCCTCTGTACCAGGTCCACAGAAATGTCTTAAATGACCTTCTCCAGAAGTCTTCACCAAGGCTTACTTTAGGTCTTTCAGCAAAAGAGTCCCTCTGAAAGAGTTCAATGTACATAAACTTCCACTTTTCATGTTGCCCTGTTCTACTTGGCCACTGGCTGGAAAAATCACCACCCCTAAGCTAGACACTGCCTTTCCAGTTTTTCACAAAATATGTGAACAAGGCCTCTGGCCTTGAGCTGGGGCTTCCCCGAGATGCCTACATTTCTAAGATAAAAAAGTTAGCAACTGGTCTCCATGGTGACAGCTGGCAGGGAGAAAATAAAGAGACAAAAAAGCTCTCCCCTTCCAAGGTGTCCTTGAAAAGTTAACTTGCCCAGAACAGAGGAAAAAAAAAACAGAAACAAAAACTAATTTTTGTGAATTTCTGCAGACTGTGAACTTCTGAGCCCCTTCCCTTACATGTTGGGTACAAATTCTAAAACTACCAAAACTTGGGGTTCAGGGGATTAATTGATTACAACAGAAGCAATGCCCTCTAAATCCGGATGCAACCAATAAGAATGTTTTCCTCACTTTGGTGCTATCTTAGGTGCATTTTCTTGTCCATTCCTAAAACAGTATAATTCTATACACTTTAACATTATTTATGTTTACATAAAATGGTCAATAGATGTGATTAATTATGTAATGATGCAGATGTTTTTCAGAGTGCTCTATCATGACGTAGGTTCATTTAAAGTTCAAATAGGGGGGCATACAACCCGGTTCCACTGGGAACCTGTATCCCTCACTTTGGCCATCCTATGAGGAATAATAATTGCTGAAGGGGTGGGCATAGGAACAACTGCCCTAGTCCATGAGACACAACAAAGACACAATTAGAAGCAGAAATAGACCAAAGCTTAAAGACATTAAAAACCGACATCACAGCTTTACAGGAAATTTAACCTCTCTCTCTCTGAAGTTGTTTTACAGAGCAGGCGAGTGTTGGACCTCCTCTTCATGAGAGAAAGTTGCCTTTTTGCTTGCATTGAGGGAAGAACGTTGTTTTTATGCCGACAATACTGGAGTTGTAAAAGAATCTATGAGTAAATTAAGAAAACGACTTGAAGAGCGTCAAAGAGAGACAGAGGCCCCAGAAGGGAGGTTTGATTCTTTGTTCACATAGTCAACCTGGTTAACTATGCTTTTATCTGCCATGGCTGGTCCATTTATAATCCTCATATTATTGCTAACGGTAGGACCCTGTTTGCTCAACCGAGTAGTTTCCTTTCTAAACCAAATCGAACATGTTATTAAACCTAACCATACACTGTTCTCTCAATCTAATTTTACAGAAAAGTTGGGACAGAGTTGGTCTTAAAATACAGGAATATAGAGGATCTTCCACCTGCTGAGAAACTCAAAGGTCCATGCAGAAATGATCCCTGGAGAAGATGTAGGCAACTATGAAGGACCTGAGACAGCAAAAGTCTTCCATGGCAAACAACCTGCTCAGGATCAAGGGATGTGTCTGAATCAGCCACTCTCTTCTTAATGTATAGAAGATGGACCAAAGCAGGCATTTGTTGAGCTGCTCCTGCATGCCTATGGTTGACATACCACTGTAACTTGTGAAAGTGTCACAGTAAGTAGGGGCAGCCTCCTTCTCATGGGAACCTTGGAAGCAACTGTTAGGACAAAGTTGTTGCCAAGGCAGTGACCTCATTCCGTTCCTAAAGGAAGTGACCTCACCTAACTTCCTTGGTGATGGAACTCTCTGAACTTGGAATCCAGGAAGCCAGGCACAAAGAGCCAGTCCCAGTCCAAGCCCCAGTGGTCAAACTTATTTTGATTTACCAAGGACAGACTCAGTCTTTCTTGGAACCTACTGATGTGAGGATGGCCAAATGCAAGGAAAGCTATGAATAGGGGCATTTCCTGAGAAAGCAGGCAGTGGCTCACTGCTGGCCCCTGACAACTTCACAGAGTTGGCCAAGGAGACCAGATTTGAGACAGAACAGGCCATTTCCAGAGAACATAGTATGGCCCACCAGTTAGAGGACACTCCGGATAGTCACAGACCTACATGGGGGAAGGAGGTGCCTTTGTGGTGTGGGTGTGGGTTTGTGGTTTTGTCTCATGTTCTGAGAATAGGTATGAAAGGTGGTTTGTTTTGTTTGGAGTGAACTGTTTCTACTAAGTCGTTTGACAAGGTGAGTGTTTCTATGTCTGTGTATCGCACTATGTCCGTGGTTGTAGACATTAGAAAGGAGAATGCATCAATGAATATGTCCTATCTAGTAGAAAGCTTCCCAGCATTCATCCTGCCCTATTTATGAATGGACTGCAGCTTGCCTTATTGATGTGCAACACCTGCTATCTACCTAAGTTCCTGTTTTCTTCCTGAATTCTTGCCACTCTCCAGAATAGGCTCATGGTTTTGTGTTTAAGATATGTACAACCTTGAAGCTCTGTGACATGACCATGTACTGAATAGCTGAAGGGAATGGCGAGCATCTAAGAAAACTCAGATATCAGTGTGACCAGGAAAGTCTCAGTGAAGAAACCCTGCTTGGGGCCTTTTGTTTACCAATTATTCTGTTGCCCTGAATGTCAGGAAGGTCTTTTCCTCAGTCCACCACTTTGTGAAGCCTGAAGAAAACAGTTTCCAAATGGAAATGAATGGGCATTACCTGTGGCTCTTTGCTTAATTGCTTTGGAAAGGATGTGTCTGAATCAGCCTATTTGCCTTGTGTGAGGGTGTGGCTTAGATTCTCAGCTCCTGATGGATCTAAAGAAAGATCCCAGGTGTACATCCAAAACCAAAATGGCCAAAAAAGCAGTCCTTGTGAATGAAGTCTCTCGCCTCTTCTGTAACTTTCCTGACCTCCATCAAGTCAGAATAGGGATCCTTTGGTTCAAATGAGTTCTTCAAAGCCCTGCAGAGGCTAGCCCATAGTTGCTTGGGTTTTCTCAAGACTCCAATTCACATAAGGAATCCAAACCCCACAGTCAGTTGGCCTCAAATTGAAGAAGCGAAGCAGTATTAATGGGAGGCCTATTTGATCTCTCCTGGTTCACAAGAAGGGTGTCCAGGCCACCCTGACTTTAGGCAAATTAGGTGCAAGAGAGCTTATTTTGGACACGGTCTTGGGCTGTGCCCCTCATGGAAAACTTTTGCCAGAGGTCATTATGAGTATCTATATGGAAAAAGATGAGCGCCACGTTGGAGTGTTTTGTTTTAAATTGTGGTCATTTGGGTGGCGGTTGGAAGAGATGACTTGGTCCACATGTTCTTGAACTCTGGTGTGATTCCCTTAGAATCTGAGTTCTCAAACTGACCTCAGAGAAGTATTGCCATGAATAGCGTTGAGATTTAAGGAAGCCAGGCATGAGTGTCGCCCTTGGAAACTAAGTTCTAGGCCCAGGATGGCTTTCCACAGAGCACTAAGCATCTCAGCCAGGATACCACATGATTTTATTCTGAAAGATTTGGCACCCAGAGTTGAGAGTCAAAACTCATATGGACCTCACATTGTAGACCTCAATGGGAATAATATTATGTGATCTTTTGGCCACTCTTTGGGAAGCCTTACCTGTGAGTGTTCTCCAGAGCTTTCATTGAAATTAGCTTCCTAAAAATTTAATGGTTCCTGAAAGAATTGAAACTCACAGTGCCTCCAACTTTATCCTTGAAAAATGGCTAGAAAAATACCATAAAATTTTTGAAATTCCCATCACCAGGTGGCACTGGAGAACATTTGGATGTACTGTTACTGATCATGAATATACCAGACAGTGCCTTGATTGACTGGGTTTCATGTAAATGGTGTAGAACAGAGATGCCAGTAAGTTGGACTCTGTTGAGTAGTTGGCCTAGAGCAGTGGTGGGCAGGTATGTGATAAAACATCTGTGGTGGGGCCATGTGGATCTTCCATTGGCATCCAAATGGCTTGTGACTGACATGGTGCAGCCAACAGAACCTTCCATGTAAAGGCAACTTGTTATATGGAGAGTTTTCAGGACATTGTTCAGAATCAGGTTGCTATGGTCAAGGGGGCAAGCTATGTGGGATAGAATCCTGGTTCTTGTATCCTCCTGCAGAACCTGACCCACCACACATGACAGAACTCCCTCTTGCACTGTGACCCAATTGAACTCCTTTTATTTCGTGAAGCAAATACCAAACTCCCAGTGCAGCAGGAAGAAACACCATGAAAATGGAGGATGACCATATGGCTTCACAGTGCACATGGGGAGACCTTTAGCCCCCAGTGGCCACAGTTTACCTAAAAAGAGAATTTAGCACTGCTGCCTCATGTTCATTGGGAAATAAGAAAGCATGTCCTCCAGGTCTCATAGATGCAGACCAAGCTTTTATGGTCTCCCTAGAAAGGAAGCTAAAGCTCCTGACAACAACATATTTTTCAAGTGCCCAATCTCACAGGCAGTTTCTCAAGAAGTCTCTATGCCAGCAGACCTCCATGTTTGTGGAGTGTTTACCCTTTCCCTTACCTTTGGAAACTCCTCTGCCACTTCCAAGGTTGTGGGCTCCTGAGCATATTCCATTCCAGATATATGTTCACAGGTTTTCTAAATCTTCTCCTCTAATTGTGTCTTACTTGGGGCGAAGGTATTGTCAAGGCATTGTTCTGAATGAGAGTGGGAAGATTTTTGTGTAGCACATATTTACATACACATTGGATTCATTTTTCAATTTTCCATTCGAAATACTGAATCCTTGACACTAACCCATACCCTACTAGATTCTGACTACTAATTCTAATATAATGGAGAAAAATAACCCAAACAGAATAGAAATACTAGCACTTCAGAGGAGGCATGGTGTATAGTTGGTCTTCCTATTTGCATGATATAGGGTTGGAGTTGTAAATCTTGTCAATTTTTTGTTGAAAGAGTTCTGCATGTGTTTTTAAAGTTAACACATATGTGAATTTCTGTCTCCCTTTTTCTGTAGCCAATTCAGCACATGTATTTTTATATGAACATATAGAATCCTACCTGGTATCACACCTGTATTCTTGAGAGGTGGCTAACTTGGCAGATACAAAGTGTGAGAAGAAATCACTCCTCCTAAATGCTTCTGGAACTGATAATTCAAATTATGAGTGAGCTTCTTAGTTAAAAAACATTATACATAAATCCATGTTCAGTAAAATTAATATTTTTGGATCTGTGGATGATATATATTTCACGATGAATTTTAATTGGCATATATATTGCTACTTTTTAATGTCTTTGTGTGTATTTTGTATATATATATATATATATATATATATATATATATATATATATATATAAACACTCTAGATTTGTCAAAATATGAAATATATGTATCTTATTATACACTCCCTAAATTCATTCATGTTCATGTATGTGGTTTTATATTCAACTTTTCATAAGATTATTTTCAGAAATATTCATCCATCTGAAATACATATTTGTTTTATAGTATTGAAAACTCACTTCAGTAAATGGTGCAAACAAATCCTTATATTTTTACAGTAACTGACCCACTTTAACATCAATGCAAGTAGATTCCTATGGGACATGATGTGTATTTTGGCGTTCATTTTTATACAACACTGGTACATTACTATTTCTTCAGTTTTTGTACATCATAGAATATACATTTCAGCCACAACTTCATAAATTTAAAGAAATTTGTAACACATTCTATCACTTCCTGCTTCAGAACATATGTATTCCTCTTTGTTTTTGACTGGTCATTTCATGAGACTTCTTTCCACACACATTACTGTCGATTTCCATTATGAATTTTGAAGCAAAATTCAGACACTCTTTATGATGAACCACAACCGTAATATTGCCATTGGATGTATAAATGGTTGGAATGAATGTATGTATATCAATATATGATTCCCTGTGTATTTTCAGATATCAATTTATTCTAATTTCTAAAGTTTGAACCAGTTGTATTATTTATTCGCAGTATGGACTATTCATGCATTATGTCTATATTCATACACACATGGTACACCTCTATGTACCCCCAATACTAATTTACACCTCTTCAAAATATTGCTCCAAGAAATGGTGGTAGAAATACTCATGTCACCTAATCTACATATACATTTTATCACAGTAATATTCTGGCCACAAAATGCAAAGTCACACTTACGATTGTACCAAAGCCTAAATGGAATGTGAGTATGGATTATGAAAATCACCCATGTCCAGGTTGCCTAATGCTCTCAAATGTCAATCCTATTGGTGACTACATATTTGTTTCTTCCTAAGATTATATATTCAATCTCAAGCCTGTTGAAAATGTCTATTGGTATCACTCATTTTATACTTTGCCTGATTTCCTTATGTCTCTATTGATATCTGCTTTCCTACATATTTTCCCCAGTTCATCATTGTGACTGACTCTTCACATGTGCTGACATTTACATTTTCTCTCTACCCAAAACCCTATTGCTAAAGAACTTTTTGTCCAAATCCTATACTCACACTTTTTTCTAATCTTACCAACTCTCTTCGTAATCTTACCAACGCTCCCTTTTTGAATGAATGTTCTCCTCAACATTCAATCATCTAAGGTACAAGATCCTATGCCATTGTGTATAGATTTATCTGAGACATCTGCACAGAACATAATTCAAAACTAACTATCCCAGTCAAGGACCCAATGACCTTCTGGGCTTTAAATCTTACTGAGATTTCTGTTTTCATACATATATTTCACCTCTATAATCTTATAAATATCGCAGGTTTCCAATACCATTATTCATCCAGCAGAATGATCCTAACCCAAATCAAACATGTTATTAACCCTAAACATACACGATTCCCTCAATCTACCTTTATAGAAGAGCAGGGACAGAGTTGGTGTTACAATACAGGAATGTAGGAGATCTTCAACCTGCAGAGAACCTCAAAGGTCCATGCAGAAATGATCCCTGGAGAAGATATAGGCAGCTATGAAGGACCTGAGAGAGCAAAAGTCATCTTCCATGACAAACAACCAGGTAAGGATGAAGGGATGTGTCTGAAGCAGTCTCTCTCTTCTTAATGTAGAGAAGATGGACCAAACCAGGCCTGTGTGGAGAGCTGTTCCCGGGTGCCTATGGTTGATATTCCATTTTAACTTGTGAAAGTGTCAAAGGAAGTAGGGGCAGCCTCCATCTCATGGACCCTTTGAAGCAACTGTTAGGACAAAGTGGTTGCCAAGGCAGTGACCTCATTCAGTTCTAGAGGAAGTGACCTACGTCACTTTCTTGTTGATGTAACACTCTGAACTTTGGATCCAGGAAGCCAGGCACTCTGAGGCAGGCCCAGTCCCAGTTGCAGTGGTCTCACATGTTTGGATTAACCAAGGACAGAGTCAGTCTTTCTTGGCAACTACTGAATTGAAGATGGACAAATGCCAGGAAAGCTCTGAAGAGGGGCTTTTTTTTTTGATAAAGCAGGCAGTGGCTCACCGTTGGCTCCTGACAACTTCACAGTTTTGGCCAAGGAGACCAGATCTGACATACGACAGCCCATTTCAGGGGAACATAGTATGGTCCACCAGTCAGAGGATGCTCCGGATAGTCACAGACCTACTTGGGGAAAGAAGGTGCCTTTTTGGGTGTGTTTGTGTGTTAGTGATTTTGTCTCATCTTCTAAGAATATGTAGGAAAGTCGGTTTGTTTAATTTGGAGTGGCCTGTTTCTAGTAAGTGCTTTGAGAAGGTGAGTGATTCTGTGTATCCCACTGTGTCCGTGGTTGTAGACAATAGAAAAGAGAATGCATCAAAGGATGTGTCCTGTCTAGTAGAAATCTTCGCAGCATTCATCTTGTCCAATTTATGAATGGACTGCAGCTTACCTTATAGATGGGCAACACCTACTACCTTTCTACATTCCTGATTTCTTCCTGAATTCTGGCCACTCTCCCATAGGCTCATGGTTTTGTGTTCAAGATATGTATCTCCTCCACAATCTGGGACATGGCCGTGTACTGGATAGCTGAAGGGAATGGTGAGTATCACAGAAAACTCAGATATCAGTGTGACCAGGAAAGTCTCAGTGGAGAAACTCTGCTTTGGGAATTTGCTTTTCTATTGTTCTGTTGCCCTGAATGTAAGGAAGGTCTTTGCCTAAGGCCACACCTTTCCAAAGCCTGAAAATATCAGTTTTCAAATGGAAATAAATGGGCGTCACCTGTGGATCTTTGCTTAATTGCTTTGCAAAGGGATATGTCTGAATCCACCTCTTAGTGCAGTGTGAGTCCATGGCTCAGATTCTCAGCCCTGATGGATCTAAAGAAAGATCCCATGTGTGCATCCAATTCCAAAATGGCCAAAAGAGCAATCATTGTGGATGAAGTCTCTTGCTTTCCTCTGTAAGGTTCCTGATCTCCATCAAGTGAGAAGAGGGATCCTTTGGGTCAACTGAGTCCTTCAAGCCCTGCAGAGGCTAGCCCATAGGTGCTTGGGTTTTCTCATGACTCCAAATCACATAAAGAAACTATACCTGACAGTCACTATGCCTCAAATTGGAGAAGCGGAACAGTATTAATGGCAGGCATCTTTGATCAGCCCTGGTTCACAGGAACAGTGTCCAGAAACACTGACTTTAGACAAATGAAGGGCAAGGGAGTTTATTTTGACATTGTCTTGTGCTGTGTGCCTCATGGAAACTTCCAGCCAAGGTTATGATAAGTGTCTATATGGAAGAAGATGAGGGGCATGTGTGAGTGTTTTGGTTTTAATTCTGGTCATTTGTGTGGCGGTTGGAAGAGATGACTGGGTCACCAGGGATTGAACCCTGGTGTGTTTCCCCTTAGAGACTGAGTTCTGAAACTGACCTCAGAGAAGTATTGCCATGAATTGTGTTGGGATTTTAGGAGGCCACGCATGAGAGTCGCCCTTGGAACCTGAGATCTAGGACCAGGGTGGCTTTCCACAGAGGCCTGGGAATCTCAGCCAGGATATCACATGATTTTATTCTGAAAGACTTGGCAGCCATAGATGAGAGTCAAAACATACATGGACCTCACATTGTAGACGTCAATTGGCCTGGCTTTATGTGACCATTTGGTAACTCTTTGAGAAGCCTTGACTTTGAGAGTTCTCCAGAGCTTTCATTGAAATGAACTTTCTCAACACTTAATGGTTCCTGAATGAACTGAGACCCACAGTGCCTCTAACTTCATTTTTGAAAAATTGCTAAATAAATACCATGAAATTTTTTAAATTCCCACGACCAGGTGGAACTGCAGAAAATTTGATGTCCTGTTGCTTATCATGTGTATACCAGACAGTGCCTTGTTTGACTGGGTTTCATGAAAATGATGTAGAACACGAGATGCCAGTAATTTGGAGCCTGCTGAGTAGTGGGCCTAGAGCAGTGGTGGGAAGGTGTGTGAAAAAACATCATGGAGGGGCTATGTGGATCTGCCATTGGCTTCCAAATGGCTTGTGACTGATATAGTGCAGACATGAGACCCTTATATGTAAAGGCATCCTGTTATATGGAGAGTTTTAAGGGCAATGTTCAGAATAAGTTTACTATGGTTACTGGGGCAAGCTCTGTGGGATAGAAGCCTGGTTGGTGCATTCTCCTGCAGACCCTGACCCACCACAAGTGACAGAACTCCCTCCAGCACTGTATCCCAAATGAACTTCTTATATTTTGTGAAGCAAATACCAAATTCCCAGTGCAGCAGCAAAAAACACCATGAAAAGTGGAGGATGACCAAATGTCTTCACAGTCCCCACTGGGAGACACTTAGAATCCAGTGGCCACAGTTTACCTACAAAGAGAGAATTGAGCACTGCTGCCTCATGTTCATTGGAATATAAGAAACCATCTCTTCCCGGTCACATAGATGCAGACCCAGCTTTGATAGTCTCACTACGAAGGAAGCTAAAACTCATGACAGCAACATATATTTCAGGATCCCAACCTCAGAGGCCATTTCCCAAGAATTCTTAGGCCAGCAGAGCTCCTTGTTTGTGGAGTGTTTACCCTGTCCTTTACTTTTGGAAACTCCTCTACCACCTCCAAAGTTGTGAACTCCCGAGCATATTCCATTCCATATATGTATTCCTAGATTTTTACACTTTTCAACTCTAATTGTGTCTTACTTGGGGCAAAGGTAATGTCAAGGCATTGTTCTGGATGTGAGTGGGAAGATTTTTGTGTAGCACATATTTACATACACATTGGATTCATTTTCCAATTTTCCATTTGAAATACTTAATCCCTGACACTAACTTGTACCCTACTAGTCTCTGACTAATAATCCTAAAATGATGGTGAAAAATAACCCAAAAAGAATATAAATACAAGCAGTTCAGAGGAGGCATGGTGTATAGTTGGAATTGCTTTTTGCATTATATAATGTAGGAGTTTTAAATCTAGTCAATTTTCTGTTGAAATAGTTCTAGATGTGTTTTTAAAATTAACAAATATGTGAATCCCTGTCTCCCTTTCTCTGTAGCCTATTCAGCACATGTATTTTTATATGCACATATAGAATCCTACCTGATATCACTTGTACACACATGTGAGGTGGCTGAATTGGCAGATGCAAATTGTGAGAAGAGATCACTCCTCCTAAACGCTGTTGGAACTGAAAATTCAACCTACGGGTGAGCTTCCTAGTTGAATAACATTATACATAAATCCATTTCAGTAAAATGAATATTTTTCGATCTTTGGATTATATATATTTGATGAAGATTTTCGATTGGCATATATATTGCTACCTTTTTTTCTTTTATTGGTTGCTCAAAACATTACAAAGCTCTTGACATATCATATTTCATACATTAGATTCAAGTGGGTTATGAACTCCCATTTTTACTCCAAATATAGAATGCAGAATCACATCAGTTACACATCCATATTTTTACATAATGTCTTATTAGTTACTGTTGTATTCTGCTACCTTTCCTATGCCCTACTATCCCCCCTCCGCTCTCTTCCCATCTTCTCTCTCTACCCTACCTACTGTAATTCATTTCACTTATTGTTTATTTTTCCATTACACTCACAACCTCTTATATGTATTTTTTTTTGTAACAATAAGGGTCTCCCTCCATTACCATGCAATTTCTCTTTTCTCTACCTTTCCCTCCCACCTCATGTCTCTGCTTAATGTTAATCTTTTCTTCATGCTCTTCCTCTCTGCTCTGTTCTTAGTTGCTCTCATTATATCAAAGAAGTCTTTTGGTATTTGTTTTTTTGGGATTGGCTAGCTTCACTAAGCATAATCTGCTCTAGTGCCATGCATTTCCCTGCAAATTCCATTATTTTGCCATTTTTTAGTGCTGTGTAATCCTCCATAGTATATAAAAAAAAATTTTTTTTTATCCATTCATCTATTGAAGGGAATCTGGGTTGGTTCCACAGTGTAGCAATTGTGAATTGTGCTGCTATGAACATCGATTGGCAGTATCCCTGTAGTACGCTCTTTTAAGGTCTTCAGGGAATAGTGCGAGAAGGGCAATAGCTGGGTCAAATGGTGCTTCCATTCCCGGCCTTCCCAGGAATCTCCATACTGCTTTCCAAATTCGCTGCACCAGTTTCAGTCCCATCAGCAATGTACAAGAGTACCCTTTTCCCCACATGGTCGCCAGCACTTGTTGTTGTTTGACTTCATAATGGCTGCCAATCTCACTGGATTGAGATGGTATTTTAGGGTGGTTTTGATTTGCATTTCTCTGACTGCAAGAAATGGAGAGCATTTTTTCATGTACTTGTTGATTGATTCTATGTCCTCCTCTGAGAAGTGTCTGTTCAGGTCCTTGGCCCATTAGGTTATTTGTTATCTTATTGTCTAATTATTTGAGTTCTTTGTATACTTTGTATACTCTGGATATTAGGGCTCCATCTGAAGGGTGAGGAGTAAAAATTTGTTCCCATGATCTAGGCTCCATATTTACCTCTCTTATTGTTTCTCTTTCTGAGAAAAAAATTTTCAGTTTAAGTAACTCCCATTTGTTGATTCTTGTTATTAACTCTTGTGCTATGGTTGTCCTATTAAGGAATTTGGAGCCTGACCATGCAATATGTAGATCGGAACCAACTTTTTCTTCTATCAGATGCAGAGTCTCTGATTTGAATCTAGCTCCTTGATCCACTTTGAGTTAACTTTTGTGCATGGCGAGAGAAAGGGATTCAGTTTCATTTTGTTGCATATGGATTTTCAGTTTTCCCAACACTATTGGTTGAAGATGCTATCCTTCCTCCATTGCATGCTTTTAGCTCCTTTATCAAATATAAGATAGTTGTAGCTTTTTGGATTAGTCTCTGTGTCCTCCATTCTGTACCATTCGTCCACCCGCATGTTTTGGTACCAGTACCATGCTGTTTTTGTTATTATTGCTCTGTAATATAGTTTGAAATCTGGTATCGCTATACCGCCTGATTCACACTTCCTGCTTAGAATTGCTTTTGCTATTCTGGGTCGTTTATTTTTCCATATGAATTTCATGATTGGTTTATCTATTTCTACAAAAAATTCATTTGGGATTTAGATTGGCATTTCATTAAACCTATAGACAACTTTTTAGTAATATCGCCATTTTGATGATGTTAGTTCTGCCTATCCATGAACAGGGTATATTTTTCAATCTTCTAAGATCTTATCCTACTTCTCTTTTTAGGGTTCTGTAGTTTGCATTGTATAAATCTTTCACCTCTTTTGTTAGGTTGATTCCCAAGTATTTAATTTTTTATGAGGATATTGTGAATGCAGTGTTTTTCCTCATTTTCATTTCAGAAGTTTTGTCGCTGATATACAGAAATGCCTTTGATTTATGCATGTTGATTTCATTTCCTGCCACATTGCTGAATTCATTTATTAGTTCTAGTAGTTTTTTTCTGTAGACCCTTTTGGGTCTTCTATGTATAGAATCATGTCATCTTCAAATAGTGATAATTTAAGTTCTTTTTTTCCTATTTTTATGTCTTTAATGTCTTTCAACTTTCTAATTGCTCTGGCCAGTTTTTCGAGAACTATATTGAATAGAAGTGGTGATAGAGGACATCCCTGTCTTGTTCCAAATTTTAGAAAGAATGCCTTCAATTTTTCTCCATTCAGAATGATGCTAGCCTGAGGCTTAACATAGATAGTTTTTACAATGTCGAGGTATGTTCCTTTTATCCCTAGTTTTTCTAATGTTTTGAACATAAAGGAATGCTCTACTTTTTCTAATGGTTTTTCTGCATCTATCAAGATCATCTTATGGTTCTTATTTTTAAGTCTATTGATGTTGTGAATAACATTTATTGATTTCCATATATTGAACCCTCCTTGCATCCCAGGGATGAATCCTAGTTGATCATGGTGCACAATTTTTTTGATGTGCCTTTGTATCCAAATCACCAGAATTTTAATGAAAATTTTTGCATCTAGGTTCATCAGAGATATTGGTCTGTTGTTTTCTTTCATTGAGGTGTCTTAGTCTGGTTTCAGAATCAGGGTGATGTTGGCCTCATAGAATGAATTTGGCAGAGCTCCCTGTTTTTCTATTTTCTGAATAACTTGAAAAGTATTGGTATTAATTCTTCTTTAAAGGTTTTGAAAAACTCCGCTGTATACCCATCCGATCCTGGGCTTTTCTTGGTTGGTAGTAGTTTGATTGCCTCTTCTATTTCATAGATTGATATTGGTCTGTTCAAATTGTGTGTATCCTCCTGACTCAGTCTAGACAAATCATATGACTTAACAAATGTATCAATGTCTTCACTATTTTCTATTTTATTGGAATATAGGTTTTCAAAATAATTTCTAATTGTCTTCTGTATTTATGTAGCATCTGTTGTGATATTGCCTTTTTCATCCCGTATGTTAGTAATTTGAGTTCTCTCTCTTTTTCTCCTCATTAGCATGGCTAAGGGTCTGTCCATCTTATTTATTTTTTCGAAGAACCAACTATTAGTTTTGTTAATTTTTTAATAGTTTCTTTTGTTTCAATTTCGTGATTTACTCTCTGATTTTAATAATTTCTTGCCTTCTGCTACATTTGCTGTTGTTTTGCTCTTCCTTTTCTAGGGCTTTGAGATTAAGTGAGAGCTCATTTATTTGTTGTTTTTGTTTTTTTTCTTTTTTTGAGGAATGACCTCCAGGCGATGAATTTGCCTCTTGAATCTTGTTTCATTGTGTCCCATTGAATCTGATATGTTGTGTCTGTATTTTCATTTATCTCTAAGAATTTTTTGATTTCCTCCTTTATGTCTTCTGTAACCCATTGATCATTCAGTAACATATTGTTCATTTTCCATGTGATGTAGGATTTTTCCTTCCTTCTTTTACCGTTGGTTTCCAGTTTCATTCCATTGTGATCAGAAAAAAAATCATGGTATTATCTCCACCCCTTTATATTTACTGAGTGTTGCCCTATGGCATAATATATGGTCTATTTTTGAGAAGGATCCATGTGCTGGTGAGAAAAAAGTATATCCACTTGATGATGGTTGATATATTCTATATATGTCAGTTAAGTCTAGGGTATTGATTGTGATATTGAATTCTATATTTTCTTTATTCAACTTTTGTTTGGAGGATCTGTCCAATGGTGAGAGAGGTGAGTTGAAGTCTCCCATAATTATTGTGTTGTGGTCTATTTGATTCTTGAACTTGAGGAGAATTTGTTTTATAAATGTTGCAGCACCATTATTTGCTGCGTAAATATTGATAATTGTTATGTCTTGTTGGTGAATGGTTCCTTTCAACAGTATATAATGTCCTTCCTTATCCCTTTTGATTAAATTAGTCTTGAAGTCGATTTTATTCCATATGAGGATGGCCACCCCTGCTTGCTTACAAGGACCGTGTGCATGGTATAAATTTTCCCAACCTTTCACCTTCAGCCTGTGTATGTCTTTTCCATTCAGATGTGTCTCCTGGAAGCAACATATTGTTGGATTTGTTTTTTTTAATCCACGTTACAAGCCTATGTCACTTTATTGGAGAGTTTAAGCCATTAAAGTTTAGAGTTAGTATTGATATATGGTTTGTATTGCCACCCGTCTTTGATTATTTATCTTTTTTTTTTAATTTAGTTTGTTTATCCATGATTAACTTTTCCCCCGCCCTCTGTCATTAATGAGGCACTTCCCACTGATGGTTTTCTTTGTTGATATTCATTGTTTCCTCGTGTAGTGTTTTCCTTAAGATGCTTTGCAATGCTGGTTTTCTGGCTGCAAGTTCTTTTAGCTTTTGTTTATCACGAAATGTTTTTATTTCGTTGTCTTACCTGAAGCTTAATTTTGCTGAATACAGATTTCTTGGTTGGCATCCATTGTTTTTAAGTGTTTGAAATACGTTGTTCCAGGATCTTCTCACTTTCAGCGTCTGTGATGAAAAATCTGTTGTTAACATTTTTGGTTTACCCCTGATTGTAATCTGCCTCCTTTCTCTTGTAGCTTTTAATATTTTCTCTTTGTTCTGTATATTGGATATCTTCATAACAATGTGTCTTGGCATTGGTCTACTGTGATTTTGTGTGCTCGGTGTCCTGTAAGCATCTACAATTTTTTTTATCCGTTTCCATTTTTATTTCTGGAAAGTTTTCTGTAATTATTTCATACAGCAGGTTACTCATTCCCTTGGTTTGAATCTCTGTACCTTCCTCTATCCAGATGAGTCATTAGTTTTTTTTTTTTTCTTATGTTATCCCATATCTCTTGGATGTTTTTCTCATGACTTTTTACCAGCATTTCTTTGTTGGCTAGACTTTTTTCAAGATGATATATTTTGTCTTCATTATCTGACATTCTGTCTTCTACTTGCTCCACTCTGTTAGTGATACTCTCAATTGAGTTTTTAACTTGGTTTATCATTTCCTTCATTTCTAGAATTATTGTTTGATTTTTTTTTATAATCTCTATCTCCTAATTAAGATGCTTAATTTCTTTTTATATCTGTTTATGTAATTCATTTTCAATGTGTTCTTTCACTGTTTGGTTTTGATGTCTCGTATCCTCTTTAAGGTTCCATTCCATCTGTCTAAGGTATTTCTTGAGATCTTTATATGACCATTTTTCTGATGACTCTAGGTCCTTCTGAATATTTAGGCTGTCCATCATTGTTTGTACTCCTTTTCTTCCTTGCTTTTTTATGCTGCTCATGTTACTTCTTGTTTTGTTTGACTGCTGAGTTACTGCTTACTCTTATAAATTTTTTTGATGCTTGGGAGGAAAGATATTAGAAGGGAAGGGAAGAAGTCACTAAAGAGAATGAGAGTAGACAGGTAGAATTCAAGGAAGGGAGAATAAGAAAATTGAAAAGAAATGAAAAGACAAAAGAAAAAAATAGAAAATAAAGAAAGAAAAAAATTTAAATAATAATTATAATTAAAAAATGAAAATTAAAATTTAAAATAATATTAATAATAATAATGATAAAATAAAAAATAAAAACATTAAAAAAGTTAAAGAACAACAACAACAAAAATGAAAATGAAAGAAATATAAAAAATATAAATTAAAATAATAATAATAATACATGCAGTCATAGAGTTCAATTAACTTCTCTTTCAGTATGTGGAGCTGTGTGCACTGGGCCAAGCTTCTCCTCTGAATAAGTGGGAACCAATCACTGTGCAGCAGCTCTTCCTCCCAGACTTGGCGGATCTCCAATCCTGAGTGCCTTGGGCCTTCTCTTGTGCTTCCTCAAGCCATGCCCTGATCACCTGTGACGCTCACCACAATAGTGGTTACAAGCCAGAACTCTACTCCTGGCAGCCCTGTTTTCATGAACGCCTATGCACACTCTCCCTGTTTGCCTCCCTCAGACCCTAAGTTTGTAGAGCTTGGGGCTGAGGACCCCCAGCGAATTTTCTTGCCCTCTGGGAGCCACGCCACCGGTACGTGGTGTAAGAGACCTCAATTGTCAGCACTTGTGGGATCAGGAGCCCGGAATTCCACGCCGCTAGTCCCGAGCCAATCCTGATTCCCTAGGTCTGGCTATCGCTCTCACGGGAGAGCTGGGAGAGGCCCTTACGGCAGAGCTGGGAGGGGCCCTTAAGGTTTCCCCGCTGTGTTGAGAGAGATGGCTAGGGGATTACACACCTGTCACGCTGGTTTCAATGAAGTTATCTCCTCTGCCGGTGACATCATTTCTATGCTATGGTGGTATCCCATGCAAATGGTGACCGTTTGTTCCCTTTGCAAGGTAACCAACGCAACGGGTGGGTCCTGACTGTCTCTCCCAAGCTCCGTTTCAATCCTGTGGCCACTGCCTTTAATGGCTTGGTTGGCTTTTACCTCTGAAAGTTCAGAAGGGCCGAACAGTTACTTCAGAGGGATCTTAGTGCTGAGTCACGAGAACCAGGCAAACCGGAGGTTGAATGCAGCTGATCCAGGCTCGGTGTGTGTTCTGAGGGGCCCAGAATGTTCGCACCAGATCCACATTAGGTCAACATTGCCTAGTGATTCTGAGCAAACAGCATTTAGACAGTTTACGACTCCCGATGCCTGCGCAGCTGAAGAGGTCAGAGACTTGATTTTTCCATGCCTGCCTTCATGATGGATTTCCTGTATTGCTACTTTTTTATATCTGTGCATGTGAGCGTGTATGTATGAGAGTGTATATATATATATATATAAATATATATATATATATATATATATATATATATATATATATATACACTCTCCAGATTTTTTAATATATGAAATATATGTGTCTTATTATACACTCCCTAAATTCATTCATATTCATATATGTGTATTTATAATCAACTTTCCACAAGATTATTCTCAGAAATAATCATCCACCTGAAATACATATTTGTTTTCTAGTACTGAAAACTAAATTCAGTGAAAGGTGCAAACAAAACCTAATATTTCTACAGTTCCTGAGCTAGTTTAACATCAATGCAAGTATATTCTTAGGGGACATGATGTGTATTTTGATTTTCATTTTTATTCAACACTTATACGTTACGATGTCTTCAGTTTATGCACATCATAGGATATATATTTCATTCAAAAGTTAGAAAATTTATAGGCATTTGTTTCACGATCAATCACTTTCTGATTCAGAACACATGATTCTTCTATGTTTCTTGACTGGTCTTTTCATGAGACTTCTTTCCAAACACATTATTTTCGTTTTACATCATCACTTATAAAGCAAAACTCAAACACCCTTCATGATAAACCATAATCCTAATATTACCATTAGATATATAACTGGTTGAAATGAATGATTATATATCAATATAAGATTTCTTATATATTTTCAGATTTCAATTCAATCCATTATTTAAAGTGGAACCAGATACATTATTTATTCATATTATCATCTATTCATGCATTATCTCTATATTCATAGACACAGGGTACACCTCTTTGTACCCCTAATACTAATGTATATGTCTTCAAAATATTGCTCCCAGACATGGTGAAAGAAATACTCATGTTACCTGATCTACATATACATTTTACCACCGAAATATTCTGAACAAAAAAAAATGTAAAGGTCACACTTATGATTGTACCAAAGCCTAAAAGGAAAGTGAACATGGATAAGTAATAACATCCGTGTCCAGGTTGTCTAATGCTCTCAAATGTCAATCCCATTGGTGACAACATATTTGTTTTTTCCTATGATTATATATTCAAACTCAACCCTGTTGAAAATGTCTAATCCTATCACTCATTTATACTTTGCCTGATTTCGTTATGTCTCTATTGATACCTGCTTTTCTACATAATTTCCCCAGTTCATCATTGTGAAAGACTCTTCACATGTACTGACATTTACATTCACTCTCTAAACGAAACCCTATTGCTAAAGAAGCTTTTTATTCCAAATCATATTCTCACTCTTCTTCCTAAACCTACCGACTATCTTTCTAATCCTACCGACTATCCCTTTTTAACTGGATGTTCTCTTCTACATTCAATCATCCAAGGTACAAGGTCCTATGCCATTGTATATCGATTTAACTGAGACAATTGTACAGAACGTAATTCAACACTATGTATCCCAATCAAGGGTCCAATGCCCTTCTGGGCTTCAAATCTTTCTTAGATTTCCGTTTTCATACATATATTTCACTTATATATTCTTATAAATATCGCAGGTACCCAATCCCTTCATTCATCCTGCAGAATGATTCCTAACCCAAATCAAACATATAATGAACCCTAACCATACACTAACTTTACCGAAGAGCAGGGACAGAGTTGGTTTTAAAATACAGGAATGTAGGGTATCTTCACCTGCTGAGAACCTCAAATGTTCATGCAGAAATGATCCCTGGTGAAGATGAAGGCAGCTATGAAATACCACAGAAAGCAAAAGTCATCTTCCATGGCAGTCATCCTGGTCGGGTTGAAGGGTTGTGTCTGAATCACTCTCTCTTCTTAATGTATACAAGATGGACCAAACCAGTTCTGTGTGGAGAGCTGTTCCGGGGTGCTTATGATTCATATAACATTCTAACTTGTGAAAGTGTTACAGGAAAACAGGGGCAGCCTCCACCTAATGGGACTTTTGGAATCAACTGTTAGGGCAAAGTGGTTGCCAAGGCAGTGATGTAATTCAGATCCTGAAGGAAGTGACCTCACCTCACTTCCTTGGGGATGAAACTCTCTGAACTTGGGATCCAGGAAGCCAGGAACCCAGACACAGTCCCTGTCCCAGTCCCAGTGGTCTCATATGTTTGGATTTACCAAGGACAGAGTCAGTCTTTTTTGAACCTACAGATGTGAGGATGGCCAAATGCCAGGAAACCTTTGAAGAGGGGCTTTTCCTCAGAAAGCAGGTAGTGTCTCACCACTGGCTCTTGACAACTTCACAGAGTTGGCCAAGCAGACCAGAACTGAGACAGGAGAGGTCATTTTGTGGAAACATACTATGGCCCACCAGTCAGAGGACACTCCGGAGAGTCACAGACCTACTTGGGGGAAGGAGGTGCCTTTGTGGGTGTGGGTGTGATTTTGTGGTTTTGTCTCAAGTTCTCAGAATAGGTGGGAAAGGCAGTTTGTTTGGTTTGGAGTGGACTACTTTTAGTAAGTCCTTTGAAAAGGCGAGTGTCTGTGTATCCCACTGTGTTCATGATTGTAGACATTAGAAGAGAGAAGGCATCAATGGATGTTTCCTGTCTACTAGAAAGCTTGCCAGCATTCATTGTGCCCAATATATGAGTGGAATCAGGCTTGCCTTATGGATGGGCAACACCTACTAGCTTCATAATTTCCTGTTTTCTCCTTCAATTCTGGCAACACTCCAGAATAGTATCATGGTTTTGTGTCCAAGATATGTACCACCTCCAATATCTGTGACATGGCCATGTACTAGATAGTTGAAGGGAATGGCTAGCATCTCAGAAATCTCAGATATCAGTTGACCAGGAAAGTCTCAGTGGAGAAACCCTGCTTTGGTCCTTTTGCTTACCTATTGTTCTGTTGCCCTGAATGTCAGGAAGAACTTTGTCTCAAGCCACCACTTTGTGAAGCCTGAAGAAAACAGTTTTCAAATGCAAATGAATGGGCATCACGTGTGGATCCATGCTTAATTGCTTTGAAAAGGGATATGTCTGAATCAGTCTCTTGGCCCTGTGTGAGGCTGAGGCTTAGATTCTCAGCACCTGATGGATCTAAAGATACATCCCATGCATGCATCGAAAACCAAAATGGCAAAAAGATCAGATATTGTTGATTAACTCTCTTGCCTTCCTCTGGTAGGTTCCTGACATCCATCAAGTGAGAACAGGGATCCTTTGGGTCAAATGAGTTCTTCAAAACCCAGCAGAGGCTAGCCCATAGGTGCTTGTTTTTCTCATGACTCCAATTCACTTAAAGAATCTAAACCTCAAGTTGGAGAAGCTAAGCAGTATTAAAGGAAGGCCTATTTGATCACTCCTGGTTTACAGGAAGGGTGTCCATGCCACCCTGACTTTAGGCAAATGAGGTGCAGGAAGCTTATTTTGGACACTGATGTGGGCTGCTCCCCTCATGGAAACCTCCAGCCACAGGTTATGATAAGTGTATATATGGAAGAAGATTTGGGCCATGTGGGAGTGTTTGGGTTTTAATTGTGGACATTTGAATGGTGGTTTGAAGAGATGACTGGGTCCACGTGGGCTTGCACCCTGGTGTGATTCCCCTTAGAGACTGAGTTGTGGTACTGATCTCAGAGAAGTATTGCCATGAATTGTGTTGGGATTTTAGATGGTCATGCATGAGAGTTGCCCTTGGAAAGACATCTAGGCCCAAGTTGACTTTCCACAGATCACAGGGAATCTCAGCCAGGATATCACATGATTTTATTCTTAAAGACTTGGCAGCCATTTTTGAGAGTCAAAACACACATGGACCTCACATTGTAGACCTCAATGGGCCTGGCTTAATCTAACATTCTGGCCACTCTTTGGGAAGCCTTGCCTGTGAGAATTCTCCAGAGTTTTCATTGAAATGAACTTACTCACCATTTAATGGTTCCTGAATAAATTGAAACCCACAGTGCCTCCAACTTCTTCCTTGAAAATTGGCTAGATAAATACCATAAAAATTTTTGAAATTCCCATGACTGGGTGGCACTGGAGAACATTTGGATGTCCTGTTGCTGATCATGAGTATGTAAGACAGTGCCTTGATTGACTTGGTTTTATGAAAATGGTGTAGAACAGAGATGCCAGTAAGTTGGATCCTGTTGAGTAGTTGTCCTAGAGCAGTGGTTGGCAGGTGTGTGATAAAACATCTGTGTTGGGCCATGTGGATCTGCCATTGGCTTGCAAATGGATTGTGACTGACATTTTGAAGCCAGTAGACTCTTATATGTAAAAGCATATTGTTATATGGAGGTTTCAGGGCAATCTTCAGAATCAGGTTGCTATGGTCAATGGGGCAAGCAATGTGGGATAGAAGCCTGGTTGGTGCATTCTCCTGCAGAACCCGACCCACCACAATTGACAGAACTCACTTCAGCACTGTGTCCCTGTTGAACTCCTTGTATTTCATGAAGCAAATTCCAAACTCCCAGTGCAGCAGCAAGAAACACCACGAATAGTGGAGGATGACCAAATGGATTTACAGTCCACACGGGGAGACACTTAGACCCCAGTGGCCACAAGTTACGTACAAATAGAAAATTCAGCACTGATGCCTCATGTTCATTGGAAAATAAGAAACAATGTCATTCATGTCACATAGATGAAGACCCAGCTTTGATGGTCTCACTCCAAATGAAGCTAATGCTCCTGACAACAGCATATATTTCATTGCCCAACCTTAGAGGCAGTTTCTCCAGATGTCAGGCTGGCAGAACTTCATGTTTGTGGAGTGTTTACCCTGTCCCTTACTTTTGGAAACTCCTCTACCACCTCCAAATTTGTGAACTCCTGAGCATTTTCCATTCCACATATGTATTCACAGATTTTCTAACTCCTCTCCTCTAATTGTGTCTTATGTGGGGCGAAGGTAATGTCAAGGCATTGTTATGAATGAGAGTGGGAAGTTTTTTTGTGTAGCACATATTTGCATATACATTGGATACATTTTCAAATTTTCCTATCGAAATACTGAATCCCTGACACTAACACATACCCTAATAGACTTTGACTTCTAATCCTAATATTATGGAGAAAAATAACCCAAACAGAATAGAAATACAAGAGGTTCACAGGAGGCATGGTGTATAGTTGGACTTGCCTTTCGTATGATAAATGGTAGGTGTTATAAATCTAGCGAATTTTAATTGAAATAGTCCTCCATGTGTTTTAAAAGTTAACAAATATGTGAATAACTGTCTCCCTTTCTCTGTAGCCTGTTCATCACATGTATTTTTATATGCACATATCGAATTCTACCTGGTATCACTCGTACATTTTGTGAGGTGGCTGGCTTTGCAGATACAAATTGTGAGAAGAGATCACTCCTACTAAATGCTGTTGGAACCGAAAATTCAAGATACGGGTGAGCTTCTTAGTTGAACGACATAAATCCATGTTCATTAAAATGAATATTTTTGGATCTGTGGATGATATATATTTCATGGTGAATTTCGATTGGCATACATAATGCTACTTTTTTAATGTCTCTGTGTGTCTGTATATATATACATATATATATATATATTTTTTTTTCACTCTGCAGATTTTTCAAAATATGAAGTATATTTTTCTTATTATACACTCCCTAAATTCATTCATATTCATGTATGTGGATTTATAATCAACTTTTCAAAAGATTTTTCTCAGAAATATTCATCCACCTGAAATACTTATTTGTTTCCTAGTACTGAAAACTAACTTCAGGGGATCATATGATTGCTGCGAAGGGAGTGCATCACCCCCATATACCGCATCACTGTGCGGGAGAATGACGAGTTAGAATGGCTAAAACCTATCTTGTTAGGAATTTCCAGCAAAATTGTGGTTCTCCAAAACCTAGTGTACATATTTCCATCTCACGAGGATCAGCTACGGGAACTCAAACGCGAGTGATTTGTCCTCACAGAAGGTCATGTGGCTTATTCAGGAAATCGCTCCGTGGCTAGAGTCTGTGGTGCGTGCTGGGAAACGACGAGATAGCAACGCAAATATACAGCGGTGCAGATACTGTGGGCTCCTGCCAGGTATGCAATCACTGTGCTCAGTGCTGAATTCTGGGTTTGAGACGGGGAAGCATGCAGTCCAACTCGTTTCTCCGCACCAGTCAGACCACAGAGGAACCCAGCGGCCACCATCTTGGAGAGGGGACGTCACCATCCCTGTTTTCGACTGATCGCAGCTTATTCAGCTATAGAACCGGTAATTTCAGGATGCCATTCACCTTTGTCTTGCAGACAAATTACTCAGGATCAGTGCTAAAGAACCCGCAGAAACTGCGTCTTGGAGCCTGCTTCTATTAGAACATACACCGAGCCCAGAGCGGCCGAATTCTGCCTCCCGGAACTGATCTGGCCCTGGGCTAAAGAACCTGCGGAAACTGCTTCTCGGTCCGGGTCTTGCTGAATACTGTGGAGGTAAATATCAACCGAGCCTTCATAGGGAGTGCAACAGGATTGAGACGGGGCTTGTGAGTGCCGGTCAGAACTCACCCATTGCTTTAGTCACCCAGCAAAGGGAACAAAATGCTGGGTTTTGCATGGGATACCAACATGGCAGAGATCTGATGCCATCAGAAAGCAGCAGATGAGATAACTTCATTGATACCATCGGTGACAGAAACAGTTGGTCTCCTGGTAAAGAAAGTGAGTCACAAACACCCGGGTCTCTCTCACTTTGTCATCAAGCCAGAGGGGCAGAGCAGAGCCGCCGCCCACGCCCGGAACAGGCCCAGCGACACACCTGCATGGTAGTCACGTCACCCCAATTGATATAGAGGCAGAGCAGAGCCGCCGCCCTTGCCCAGAACAGGCCCAGTGACCCGCAGGCGTGGTAGTCAAATCACCCGAATTGGAATAGTTGCAGAGCAGAGCCTTCTCCCTCACCTAGTACAATCCCAGTGGCCCACCGGCATGGTAGTCAGGTCACCCCAATATTAGTAGGGGCAGAGCAGAGCCTTCGCCCGCACCCAGAACAGGCCCAACAACCTGCCGGCATGGTAGTCACGACCCCCCAAATGGAGTAGTGGCAGAGCAGAGCCATCACCCGCACCCGCAAGGTAGGCACACCTGCACCTGACTGGCAGAAGAGGCCCATCGCCCTGCCGGAGCGGCAGACACTTCACCCCATTTGGAATAGGAGCAGAGCAGATCCGTTGCCCGTGCCCGCAAGGTAGGCAGACCTGCGACAAACTGGCGGAACAGGCCCAGCAACACACCTGCATGGTAGTCACGTCACCCCAATTGGAGTAGGGGCAGAGCAGAGCCGCCGCCAGCACCTACAAGGTAGGCAGACCTGCGACTGATCGGCAGAACACCCCAGGGGTCCACGGGCCTGGTAGACACGTGACACCAATTGGAGGAGGGGCAGAGCAGAGCCGCCTCCCGCGCCTGCATGGTAGGCAGACCTGCAACCGATCAGGAAAACAAGCCCAGCGGCCCGTCAGCAAGGTAGTTAGATCACCCTAATTGGAGGAGCAGCACAGCCCCGCTGCGCCCATGCAAGGGAGAATTTGCAACTATACAAGAGCAATATAAATATATAGGAGGAAAATTTCAAAATCACAACAGTTTCACCAAGCAGAAAGAAAAGCGAGCAGTATGATAAGACAAGGAAAAAAGGACCACAAGCAATGCAGGTCAGCACAACTTTAGAAGAGGTAATAGCTGCAGTAAATGGAATGTCAGATAAAGAACTCAGGGTATACATGCTTCAGATGATCTGGAGTCTCAAGGAAGACATTAGACAGCAAAATCAGACAATGAAAAATCACTTCGACAATGAATTACATAAACAAATCCAAGAAGCAAAAGATCAGCTATACAGGGAGATAGAGGTTGTAAAAAATAACAAACAGAAATCCTAGAAATGCAGAAAGCAATAAACCAACTTAAAAACTCAATTGAGAATACTACCAGCAGAGTAGAACACTTAGAAGATAGAACATCAGACAATGAAGACAAAGTATTCCAACTTGAAAAGAACATAGACAGCTCAGCAAGACTGTTAAGAAACCATGAACAGAATATCGAAAGAAATACGGGATAACATAAAGAGACCAAACTTAAGAGTCATTGGAATACAGGAAGGTATAGAGGTCCAAACCAAAGCAATGAGCAATGTATTCAATGAAATAATACGAGAAAACTTCCCAGACTTGAAGAATCAGACTGACTCCCAAGTCCTAGAAGCCTACAGGACGCCGAATGTGCAAAATCATAAGAGATCCACACCTAGACACATTATAATGAAGATGCCCAACGTACACAATAAGGAGAGAATTTTAAATGCTACAAGAGAAAAAAAAAGCAGATTACATTTAGGGGTAAACCAATCAGGATAACAGCTGATCTTTCAACACAGACTCTGAAAGCTAGAAGATCCTGGATTAACATTTTTCAAACACTGAAAGAAAATGGATTCCAACCAAGAATTGTGTATCCAGCGAAATTGAGCATCAGGATGGAAGATAAAATCATAACCTTCTATGTAAAAAAAAAAGTTAAAATAAATTGTAGCTAGAAAACCATCTCTTCAAAACATCATCTGCAAAGTATTACAGGAAGAGGAAATGGAAAATAACAATAAAAACCAACAGTGGGAGGTAGTACAGTAAAAGGGGGAAATAATCAATGTAGAAAACAATCCATGTTTAATAACATAAATAAACAAATAGGGCTGGAAGAACAACCATTATCTCAATAATAACCGTAAATGTTAATGGCTTAAACTCACCAATTAAGAGACACAGGCTAGTAGAATGGATCACAACACAAGACCCAATAATATGCTGCCTACAGGAGACGCATTTGATAGGAAAAGACATACATAGACTGAAGGTGAAAGGTTGGGAAAAATCATATCACTTATATGGACTTCGGAAACAAGCAGGAGTGTCCATACTCATATCAAATAAAATAGATTCCAAGCCAAAGTTAATCAAAAGGGATAAAGAGGGACACTACATACTGCTCAAGAGAACCATACACCAACAAGACATAACCATTATAAATATATATATGCCCCAAACAATGGTGCAGCTATGTCCATCAAACAAACTTTTCTCAAGATCAAGAGTCTAATAGACCACCATACAATAATCATGGGAGACTTCAACACACCTGTCTCACCACTGGACAGGTCTTCCAAACAAAAGTTGAAATAGAAAACTATAGAACTCAATAACACAATTAATAACCTAGACTTAATTGACATATATCGAATATACTCCTCAACATCAAGCAGTTACATTTTTCCTCAGCAGCACATGGATCCTTCTCAAAAATAGATCATATATTATGTCACAGGGCAATTCTTAGACAATATAAAGAAGTAGAGATAATACCATGCATCTTATCTGATCATAATCTAATATAAACTAAAAATCAATGATAAACGAAGGAAGGAAAAATCATGCATCACTTGGAGAATGAACAATAGGTTACTGAATGATCAATGGGTTATAGAAGACATCAAGGAGGAAATTAAAAAAAATTCTTAGAGATAAATGAAAACACAGGCACAACATATCAGAATCTATGGGACACACTGAAATCCGTTCTAAGAGGAAAATTCATTGCTTGGATTTCATTCCTTAAAAAAAGAAAAAAAAAACAAAACAAATAAATGATGTCATACTTCATCTCAGAATCCTAGAAAAAGAAGAGGAAAACAACAGCAAAATAAGTAGAAGGTAAGATTTAATTAAAATCAAAGCTGAAATTAATGAAATCGAAACAAAAGAAACAATTGAAAAAATTGAGAAAACTAAAAGTTGGTTCTTTGAAAAAATAAATAAAATCGACAGACCCTTAGCCATGCTAATGAAGAGAAGAAGAGAGAAAACTCAAATTACTAGCATACGGGATGAAAAGGGCAACATCACATGTTAAGGTATATAAACAAGTCAGGATGGCACCTGGTATTTTGCCAGAGAAATGTTAGGGTCTGTAAACAAGTCTGGATGGCGCCTGGAAAAACGCCATAGAGAGTGGTTTGTGAAGTAACAAAAGCAAGCCATTAAGTGTGGAGATTCCTTATTGGTTGACTGCTGGATCTATTTTATGCTAATTAGATAAGCTATATAAAATGTATAAATATTGCTCAGATGCTACAATAAATGGCTTCCATTCCTGCTGTATCAATCTACACAAGTTATTTGTCACCCCCTGGCAATCACAGCAGATATTTCTGAAATACAGAAGATAATCAGAAATTAATTTGATTCGTTATACTCCAATATAATAGAAGATAGTGAAAGCATCGAAAAATTTCTTAAGTCATATGATCTGTCCAGATTGAGTCAGGAGGATATAGACAACCTAAACAGACCAGTATCAATTGAGGAAATAGAAGAAACCATCCAAAGATTACCAACTAAGAAAAGACCAGGACAGTATGGGTATACAGCAGAGTTTTACAAACCCTTTAAATATGAACTAATACCAATACTTTTCAAGCTATTTCAGGAAATTGAAAAAGAGGGAGATCTTCCAAATTCATTCTACCAGGCCAATATCACCCTGATTTCTACACCAGACATAAACACTTCAAACAAAGAAAACTACAGACCAATATCCCTAAGGAATCTAAATGCAAAAATCCCTAATTAAATTCTGGCGAATCAGATACAAAAACATATTAAAAAAATTGTGCACCATGATCAAGTAGGATTCATCCATGGAATGCAAGGCTTGTTCAATATACGAAAATCAATAAATGTTATTCACCACATCAATAGACTTAAAAATAAGAACCATATGATCATCTCGATAGATGCACAAAAAGCATTCGACAAAGTACAGCATCCCTTTATCTTCAAAACTCTAGAAAAACTAGGAATAACAGGATCATACCTCAATATTGTAAAAGCAATCTATGCTAATCCTCAAGCTAGCATCATTCTGAATCTAGAAAAATTGAAGGCATTCCCTCTAAAATCTGGAACAAGAATGGGATGCCCTCTCTCACTACTTCTGTTCAATACAGTTCTCGAAACACTGGCCAGAGCAATTAGACAGACGGAAGAAATTAAAGGCATAAAAATAGGAAAAGAACAACTTAAATTATTACTATTGCAGATGACATGATTCTATACCTAGCAGACCCAAAAGGGTCTACAAAGAAACTAATAGAGCTAATAAATGAATTCAGCAAAGTGGCAGGATATAAAATCAACACGCATAAATCAAAGGCATTCCTCTATATCAGGGACAAATCCTCTGAAATGGAAATGAGAACAACCACTCCATTCACAATATCCTAAAAAAAAAAAAGATGGGAATCAACCTAACAAAAGAGGGGAAAGTCTCATACAATGAAAACTACACAACCCTAAAGAGAGAAATATAAGAAGATCTTAGAAGATGTAAAAATATACCCTGTTCATGGAAAGGCAGAACTAACATCATCAAAATGGTGATATTACCAAAATTTCTCTATAGGTTTAATGCAATGCCAATCAAATCCCAAAGGCATTTCTTATAGATATAAAGAAAGCAATCATGAAATACATATGGAAAAATAAAAGTCCCAGAATAGCAAAAACAATGCTAGGCAGGAAGTGTGAATCAGGCGGTAGAGCGATACCAGACTTCAAACTATACTACAGAGCAATAGTAACAACAATAGCATGGTACTGGTACCAAAACAGGCTTGTGGACCAATGGAACTGAATAGAGGACACAGAAACCAATCCACAAAACTACAACTATATTATATTTGATAAAGGGGCTAAAAGCATGCAATGGAGGAAGGATAGCATCTTCAACAAATGGTGTTGGGAAAACTGGAAATCCATATGTAACAAATTGAAACTGAATCCCTTTCTCTTGTCATGCACAAAAGTTAACTCAAAATGGATCAGGGAGCTTGATATCAAATCAGAGACACAGTGTCTGATAGAAGAAAAATTTGCTTACGATGTGCATACTGTGGTGTCGGGCTCCAAATTCCACAAAAGGACACCCATAGCACAAGAGTTAATAACTAGAATCAACAAATGGGACTTACTCAAACTAAAAAGTTTTTTCTCAGCAAAAGAAACAATAAGAGAGGTAAATAGGGAGCCTACATCCTGGGAAGAAATCTTTACTCCTCACACTTCAGATAGAGCCCTAATATCCAGAGTATACAAAAAACTCAAAAAATTAGACAATAAGATAACAAATAACCCAATCAACAAATGGGCTGAGGACCTCAACAGACACTTATCAGATGAGGACTTACAATCAATCAACAAGTACATGAAAAAATGCTCACCATCTCCAGCAGTCAGAGAAATGCAAATCGAAACCACCCTAAGATACCATCTCACTCCAGTAAGATTAGCAGCCATTATGAAGTCAAACAACAAGTTCTGGCAATGATGTGGGGAAACAGGTACACTTCTACATTGCTGGTGGGACTGCAAATTGGTGCAGCCAATTTGGAAAGCAGTATGAAAATTTCTTGGAAAGCTGGGAATGGAACCACCATTTGACCCAGCTATTCCCCTACTCAGTCTATTCACTAAAGACCTAAAAACAGCATGCTACAGGGACACTGCTACATCGATGTTCATAGCAGAACAATTCACAACAGCAAGACTGTGAAACCAACTTAGATAACCTTCAATGAAAGAATGGATAAAATACTGTGGCATTTATACACAATGGAGTATTACTCTGCATTGAAAAATAAAAAAAATCATAGAATTTGGAGGGAAATGGATGGCATTGCAGATTATGCTAAGTGAAGCTAACCAATCCTTAAAAAACAAATGCCAAATGTCATCTTTGATATACGGAGAGTAACTAAGAACAGAGGAGAGACGAAGAGCATGACAAGATGATTAACATTAAAGCGGGATGAGAGGTGGAAAGGAAAGGGAGAGAGAAGGAAAATTGCATGGAATTGGAAGGAGACCCTCAGGGTTATACAAAATTACATACAAGAGAAAGTGAGGAGAAAGAGAAAAATAATACAAGGGGGACAAATTTATTACAGTAGAGGGGGTAGAGAGAGAAGAGGGGAGGGGCGGGGAGGGGAGGGGGGATAGTAGAGGATAGGAAAGGCAGCAGAATTCAATAGACACTAGTATGGCAATATGTGAATCAATAGATGTGTAACTGATGTGATTCTGTAATCTGTACACGGGGTAAAAATGGGAGTTTATAACGCACTTGAATCAAAGTGTGAAATATGTTATAACAACAACTATGTAATGTTTTGAACAACCATAAATAAAAATGAAATAAAACTAAATACGGTGAATAATGCATGCAATCCTAATATTTCAACAGTAACTGACCCAGTTTAACATCAATGCAAGTAGATTCCTATGGGACATGATGTGTACTTTGACCTTCATTTTTATTCAACACTGGTACATTACTATTTCATCAGGTTATGCACATCACAGGATATATATTTCATCCACAATTTAGGAAAGTTATAGGCATTTGTTTCACTTTCAATCAATTCCAGCTTCAGAACACATGGATTTCTCCATATTTCTTGACTGGTCTTTTCATGAGACTTCTTTCCAAACACATTATTTTCGATTTCCATAAACACTTTTGAAACAAAACTCACACACACTTCATGATAAACAATAACCCTAAGATTACCATTATATATGTAACTGGTTGGAGTGAATGATTGTATGTCAATATATGATTTCCTATATATTTTAAGATATCAATTCAATCCATTATTTAAAGAGAAAAAAGTTATATTATTTATTCACACTATGGTCTATTCATGCATTATCTCTATATTCATTGACACAGGGTACACCACTTGGTACCCACAATACTAATTTATGTGTCCTCAAATATTGCTCCCAGAAATGGTGGAAGAAATACACACATCATATGATCTACATATATATTTGATCACAATAATTTTCTGGGCACAAAATGCAAAGGTCACACTTATGATTGTACCAAATCCTAAATTGAAAGTGAACATGGCTTACTAAAAACATCCATGTCCAGGTTGCCTAATGCTTTCAAATGTCATTCCTATTGGTGACTACATATTTGTTTCTTCCTAAGATTATGTATTCAATCTCAACCCTGTTGAAAATGTCTAATCCTATCACTCACTATATAATTGCCTCATTTCGTAATGTCTCTATTGATATTTTCCTTCCTACATATTTTCCCCAGTTAATCATTGTGACTGACTCTTCACATGTGCTGACATTTATATTCACTCTATAACCGAAACCCTAATGCTACAGAACTTTTTGTCCAATTTTTATACTCACTCTTTTTTTATAAACCTACCGACTATCTTCCTAATTTCACCGACTATCTCAATTTGAGTGGATGTTCTCTTCTAAAATCAAACATCCAAGGTATAAGGTCCTATGCCATTGATTATCAATTTATCTGAGACATCTGTGTAGAACGTAATTAAAAGCTAAGTATCCCAATCAAGGGCCTAATGCCCTTCTGGGCTTCAAATCTTACCAACATTTTTGTTTTCATACTTATATTTCACCTCTATAATCTTATAAATATCACAGGTTCCCAATACTATTAATCATCCTGCAGAAGGATTCGTAATCCAAATCAAACATGTTAATAACCCTAACCATACACTCTTCCCTCAACCTAACTTTACAGAAGAGCAGGGACAGAGTTCGTCTTACAATACAGGAATGTAGGGGATCTACCTCCTGCTGAGAACCTCAAAGGTCCATGCAGGTTTGATCCCTGGAGAAGATTAGGTAGCTATGAAGGACCTGAGAGAGAAAAAGTTATCTTCCATCTCAAACAACCTTTCCAAGATGAAGGGTTTTGTCTGAATAAGCCTCTCTCTTCTTAATGTAGAGAAGATGGACCATACCAGGCATGTGTGGAGAGCTGTTCCTGGGTGCCTATGGTTGATATACCATTCTAACTTTTGAAAGTGTCACAGGAAGTAAGGGCTGCCTCCATCTCATAGGACTATTGGAAGCAACTGTTAGGACAAAGTGGTTGCCAAGGCAGTGACCTCATTAAATTCCTGAAGAGATTAATCTCACCTCACTTCATTGGTGATGAAACTCTCTGAACTTGGGATCCGGGAAGCCAGGCACGCAGAGCCAGTCCCATTCCCAGTCCCAGTGGTCTCACTTGTTTGGATTTAACAAGGACAGAGTCAGTCTTTCTGAGTACCTACTGATGTGAGGATGGACAAATGTCAGGAAAGCTCTGAAGAGAGGCCTTTCCTGAGAAAGCAGGTAGTGGCTCACAGCTGGCTAGTGACAACTTCACAGATTGGGCCAATGAGACCATATCTGACACAGGACAGGCGATTTCATCAGAACATAGTATGGCCCACCAGTCAGAGGACACTCCTGATAGTCACAGACCTACTTGGGGGAAGGAGCTGCCTTTGTGTGTGTGGGTGTAGGTTTGAGGTTTTGTCTCATGTTCTGAGAATAGGTAGGAAAGGCAGTTTATTTGTTTTGGAGTGAACTGTTTCTGGTAAGTCGTTTGACAAGGCCAGTGTCTCTATGTCTGTGTATCCCACTGTGTCCGGGGTTTTAGACATTAGAAAAGAGAATGAATCATTGTATGTGTCCTGACTAGTAGAAAGCTTCCCAAGATTCATCTTGCCCAATTTATGAATGGACTGTGGCTTGACTTATGCGTGGGCAACTCCTACAATCTTGCTAAGTACCTGTTTTCTTCCTGAATCCTGGCCAATTTCCAGAATAGGCTCATTTTTTTGTGTCCAAAATATGTACCACCTCCAAGCTCTGAGACATGGCCATGTACTGGATAGCTGAAGGGAATGGGAGCATCTCAGAAAACTCAGATATGAGTGTGACCAGAAAATTCTAATGGAGAAACCCTGCTTTGGGCCTTTTGTTTACCAATTGTTCTGTTGCCCTGAATGTCCGGAACATCTTTGCCTCAGGCCACACCTTTGTAGAGCCAAAAGAAATAGTTTTCAAACAGAAATGAAAGGGCATCACCTCTGGCTCTTTGCTTAATTGCTTTGGAAAGGGATGTGTCTGAATCAGCTTTTTGGCCCTGTGTGAGGCTGCGTCTTAGATTTTTAGCACCTGATGGATCTAAAGAAAGATCCCATGTGTGCATCCAAAACCAAAATGGACAAAAGAGCATTCATTTTCGATGAAGTCTCTCACATTCCTCTGTAAGGTTCCTGACCTTCATCAAGTGAGAATAGTGATCATTTGGTTCAAATGTGTTCCTCAAAACCCTGCAGAGGATAGCCCATAAGTGCTTGATTTTTCTCATGACTCCAAATCACATAAAGACTCTAAGCCCCACAGTCAGTAGGCTTCAAATTGGAGAAGCAGTGCCATCTTAATGGCCGGCCAATTTGATCACTCCTGGTTCACTGGAAGGATGTCCAGGCCACCCTGATTTTAGGCAAATGAGGGGCAAGGGTGGTTATTTTGGACACTGTCTTGGGCCGCACCCCTCATGGAAACCTCCAGCCAGAGGTTATGATGAGTGTGTATTTAGAAAAGATGAGTGACATGTGGGAGTGTTTTGGATTTAATTGTGGATATTTGTGTGGCAGTTGGAAGACATAACTGGGTCTACATGGGCTTGAACTTTGGTGTGATTCCCCTTAGAGACTGAGTTCAGAATCTGACCTCAGAAAAGTATTGCCATGTATTGTGTTGGGATTAAAGAGGCCATGTATGAGAGTCACCCTTGGAAACTGAGAACTAGCGCCAGAGTGGCTTTGCACAGAGAACTCGGAATCTCAGCCAAGGTATCACATGATTTCATTCGAAAGACTTGGCAGCCATACTTGAGAGTCAAAACACACATGGACCTCACATTGTAGACCTCAATGGGCCTGGCTAAATGTGACCTTTTGTCCACTCTTTGAGAAGCCTTGCCTGTGAGGGTTCTCCAGAGCTTTCATTGAAATAATCTTCCTCTCCATTTAATGGTTCCTGAATAAATTGAAACCCACAGTGCCTCCAACTTCATCCTTGAAAAATTTCTAGATAAATACCGTGAATTTTTTGAAATTCCCACGACTAGGTTGCACTAGAGAACCTTTGGATGTCCTGCTGCTGATCATGGATGTACCTGACAGTGCCTTGCTTGACTGGGTTTTATGAAAATGGTGTAGAACAGAGGTCCCAGTAAGTTGCAGCCTCCTGAGAAGTGGGCCTAGAGTTGTGGTGGGCAGGAGTGTGATAAAACTTCTGTGTTGGAGCAATTTGGATCTTCCATTGGCTTACAAATGGCTTGTGGCTTACATGGTGCAGCCAGCAGACCCTTATAAGTAAAGGCATCTGGTTATATGGAGAGGATTCAGGGCAATGTTCAGAATCAGGTTGCTATGGACAAGGATGCAATGGGGCAAGCTTTGAGGGATAGAAGATTGGTTGGTGCATTTTTCTGCTGTCCCTGACCCACCACACGTGATAGAACTCCCTCCTGCACTGTGTCCCAGTTGAACTCCTTCTATTTTATGAAGCAAATACCAAACTACCAGTGCAGCAGCAAAAACCCCACAAAAAGTGTAGGAGGGCCAAATGGCTTCACAGTTCAACGGGGAGACACTTAGACCCCAGAGGCCACAGTTTACTTAAAAAGAAAAATATCAGCACTGCTGCCTCATGTTCATTGAAATATCAGAAACAATGTCTTCCAGGTCTCATAGATGCAGACCCAGCTTTGATGGTCTCACTACAAAGAAAGCCAAATCTCCTGAAAACAACATATATTTCAAGTGCCCTATCTCAGAGGCAGTTTCTCAAAAAGCTTTTAGGCCAGCAGAGCTCCATGTTTGTGGAGTGTTTACCCTATCCCTTGCTTTTGGAAACTCCTCTACAACCTCCAAGGTTGTGAACTCCTGAGCATTTTCCATTCCAGATATGTGTTCACTGATTTTCTAACTCTTCTCCTCTAATTGTGTCTTACTTGGGGTGAAGGTAATGTCAAGGCATTGTTCTGGATGAGAGTGGGAGGATATTTGTGCAGCATATATATGCATACAAATTGGATTCATTTTCCAATTTTCATTTTGAAATATTGAATCCCTGACACTAACCCATACCTACTAGACTCAGACAACTCATCCTAATATGATAGAGAAAAATAAGCCAAACCTATAGAAATACAAGCAGTTCATTGGAGGCATGTTGTATAGTTGGCCTTGCGTTTTGCATTATATAAGGTAAAAGTTATAAATCTAGTCAATTTTTAATCGAAGAAGTTCTCCCTGAGTTTTTAAACTTAAAAAATACGAGAATTCTTGTTTCCCTTTCTCTTTAGCCTATTCACACTTGTATATTTATATGCACATATAGAATCCTACCAGGTATCACACGTACATTTTTGAGGTGGCTGACTTGGCATATACAAACTGTGAGAAGAGTTCACTCCTCCTAAACGCTGTTGGAACTGAAAATTCAACCTATCGGGGAGCTTCCTATTAGAAGAACATTATGCATAAATTCATGTTCAGTAAAATAAATATTTTTGCATCTGTGGATGATATATATTTACTGATGAATTTCGATTGGCATATATATTGCTACTATTAAATGTATGTGAGTGTTTTTTTTTTGTGTGTGTGTGTGTGTAATATATCTGTACACTCTGCAGATGTTTCAAAATATAAAATATATGTGTCTAATGTAAACCCTCTAAATTCATTCATGTTCATGTATGTGGATTTATAATCAACTTTTCACAAGATTATAATCAGAAATATTCATCCACCTGAAATACATAATTGTTTCCTAGTACTGAAAACTAACTTCAGTGAATGGGGCATACAAATCCTCATTATTCTACAGAAACTGACCCAGTCTAACATCAATGCAAGTAGACTCCTATGGGACATGATATGTAATTTGACGTTCATATGTATTCAACAATGGTACATTATTATTTCTTCATTTTTTGCACATTTTAAGTTATACACTTCATCCACAAGTTCACAAATGTATAGGCATTTGTTTCAACTTTAATCACTTCTTGCTTCAGAACACAAGTATTGTCAGGGTTTCTTGACAGGTCTTTTCATGAGACTTCTTTCCAAACACATTATTTTACATTTCCATAATCACTTTTGAAGCAAAACTCACACACTCTTCATGATAAACCAAAACACTAATATTTCCATGAGATATATAACTGGTTGGAATGAATGATTGTGTATCAATATATGATTTCCTTTAATTTTTCAGATATCAATTCAATTCATTATTTAAAGTTCAAAAAAGTTGTATTATTTAGTCACAGTATGTTCTATTCATGCTTTATCTCTATGTTCATAGACACAGGGTACACCTCTTTGTACCCCCAATTCTAATTTTAAATATTCAATATATTGCTCCCAGAAATGGTGAAAGAAATACTCATGTCACCTCATTATCACAGTAATATTCTGGACAAAAAATGGAAAGGTCACTCTTATGATTGTACCAAAGCCTAAATGGAAAGTGAACATAGATTACTAAAAACATCCATGTCCAGGTTGCCTAATGCTATCAATTGTCAATCCTGTTGGTGACTACATATTTGTTTCCATCTAATTTATATATTCAAACTCAACCCTGTTGAAAATGACTAATTCTATCACTCACTTTATACTTTGCCTGATTTTGTAATGATTCTATTGATATCTGCTTTTCTACATATTTACCCCAGTTCACCATAGTGACTGACTCTTCATATGTACTGACATCTACATTCACTCCATAACCGAAACCCTACTGGTAAAGAATTTTGGTCCAAATCCTATACTCACTCTTCTTCCTAAAGCTATCGACTATCTTCCTAATCCTAACGATTATCACTTTTTGCCTGGATGTTCTCTTCTAAATTCAATCATCATATGTACAAGGTCCTACTCCCTTGTATATCGAATTATCTGAGACATCTTTGCAGAACATAATTCAAAGCTAAGTATCCCAATCAAGGGGAAAACCCTTCTGGGCTTCAAATCATACCTAGATTTTTGTTTTCATACTTTTATTTCACATCTATATTCTTGTAAATATCACAGGTTCCCAATACCATTATTCATCACACAGAATGATTCATAACCCAAATCAAACCTGTTATTAACCCTAAGCGCACACTGTTCCCTCAATCTCATTTTACAGAAAAACAGGGACAGAGTGGTTCTTACAATACAGGAAATTATGGGATCTTCCACCTGCTGAGAACCTCAAAGGTCAACGCAGAAATGATACCTGGAGAAGTTGTAGGCAGGTATGAAGGACCTGAGTGAGCAAAAGTCATCTTCCATGGCAAATAACCTGGTCAGGATGAAGGGATGTGTCTGAATCAGCCTCTCTCTTTTTATTGTAGAGAAGATGGACCAAACCAGGCCTGTGTGGAGAGCTGTTCCTGGGTGCCTAGGGTTGATATACCATTCTACCTTGTGAAAGTGTCACAGGAAGTAGGGGAAGCCTCCATCTCATGGGACCCTTGGAAGCAACAGTTAGGACAAAGTGGTTGCCAAGGCAGTGACCTCATTCAGTTCCAAAGAATGTGACATACCTCATTTCCTTGGTGATGGAACTCTCTGAAATTTGTATCCAAGAAGCCAGGCACCCAGAGGCAGTCCCAGTCCCAGTCCCAGTGGGCTCACTTGTTTGGATTTACCAAGGACAGAGTCAGTTTTCTTGGTACCTACTGATGTGAGGATGGCCTAATGCCAGGAGAACTCTAAAGAGGGACCTTTCCTGAGAAAGCAGGTAGTGGCTAACCACTTTTTCCTGACAACTACACAGAGTTGAACAAGGAAACAAGATCTGAGAGAAGACAGGCCATTTCGGGGGAACATAGTATGGCCCGCAGTCAGAGGAAACTCCGGATAGTCACAGACCTACTTGGGGTAAGGAGGTGCCTTTGTGGGAGTGGGTGTGGGTTTGTTGTTTTGTCTCATGTTCTGAGAATAGGTAGGAAAGGCGGTTTGTTTGGTTTGTAGTGGACAGTTTCTAGTAAGTTGTTTGACAAGGCGAGTGTTTCTATTTCGGTGTATCCCAATGTGTCCGTTGTTGTAGACATTAAAAAGAGAATGCATTAATTGATGTGTCCTGTCTAGTATAAGTCTTCCCATAATTCATCCTGCCCAATATATGAATGGACTGCAGCTTGTCTTATCGATGTGCAACACCTACTATCATTCTAAATTGCTGTTTTCTTCCTGAATTCTGGCCACTCTCCAGAATAGGCTCATGGTTTTGTGTCCAAAATATGTACCACCTCCAAGCTCTGTGACATGTCCATGTAATGGATAGCTGAAGAGAATGGCGAGCATTTCAGAAAACTCAGATATCAGTGTGACCAGGAAAGTCTCAGTGCAGAAACCCTGCTTTGGGCAATTTGCTTACTAATTGTTGTGTTGCACTGAATGTCAGGAAGGTCTTTGCCTCAGGCCACCCCTTTGTGAAACCTGAAGAAAACAGTTTTCAAATACAAATGAATGGGCATCACCTGTGGCTTCTGGCTTCATTGCTTTGAGAATGGATGTGTCTGAATCAGCCTCTTGGCCATGTGTGTGGCTGTGACTTAGATTCTCAGCACCTGATGAATCTAAAGAATGATCCCATGGGTGCATCCAAAACCATAAGGGCAAAAAATCATTCATTGTGGATGAAGTCTCTTGCCTTCCTCTGTTAGGTTCCTGAACTCCATCTAGTGAGAATAGGGATTCTTTGGGTCAAATGAGTTCTTCAAATCTCTGCAGAGGTGTTTGGGTTTTCGAATAACTTTAAATCACATAAAGAATCTATTCCTGAAATCAGTAGGCCTCAAATTGGAGAAACACAGAAGAATTAACGGCAGGCTTATTTGATCATTGCTGGTTCACAGAAACGGTGTCCAGGCCACTCTGACTTTAGGCAAATGAGGGGAAAACGAGCTGATTTTGGACACTGTCTATGGCTGCGCCCCTCATGGAAACCTCCAGCCAGAGGTTAAGATGAGTTACTATATGGAATAAGATGAGGGCCATTTGGGAGTGTTTCGGTTTTAATTTTGGTCATTTGTGTGGCATTGGAAAAAATGACTGGGTCCACGTGGGCTTGAACTCTGGTGTGATTCCCCTTAGAGACTGGGTTTTAGAACTGAACTCAGAGAAGCATTGCCATGAATTTTGTTAGGATTTCAAGAGGCCACGCATGAAAGTCGCTCTTGGAAATTGAGACCTAGGCCCCGGGTGGATTTCCACAGAGGCCTGGGAATCTCAGCAAGGATATCACATGATTTTATTCTTAAAGACATGGCAGCCATAGTTGAGAGTCAAAACACACATGGACCTCACATTGTAGACCTCAATGGGCCTGGCCTAATGTGACCTTTTGACCACTCTTTGGGAAGCCTTGCCTGTGAGAGTTCTCCAGAGAATTCATTGAAATGAGCTTCCTCACCATTTAATGTTTGCTGAATGAATTGAAACCCACAGTGCCTCCAACTTCATGCTTGAAAAATGGCTAGATAAATACCATGAAATTTTTGAAATTTCTATGACCAGGTGGCACTGGAGAAACATTGGATGTCCTGTTGCTGATCATGAGTATACCAGACAGTGCCTTGATTTACGGAGTTTCATGAAAATGGTGTAGAATAGGATGGCAGTAATTTGGAGCCTGCTGAGTAGTGGGTCTAGAGCAGTGTTGGGGAGGTGTTTGATAAAACATCCGTGGTAGGGCCATGTGGATCTACCATTGGATTCCAAATGGCTTGTAACTGACGTGGTACAGCCAGCAGACCCTTATATGTAAAAGCATCTTGTTATATGCAGAGTTTTCAGAGGAAAATTAAGAATCAGGTTGATATGGACAAGGGGGAAATGGAGCAAGCTGTGAGAGATCGAAGCTTATTTGGTGCATTCTCTAGCAGACCCTGACCCACCACACGTGACAGAACTCCCTCCAGCACTGTGTCCCAGTTTAGTTCCTAGTATTTCGGGAAACAAATACCAAACTCACAGTGCAGCAGCAAAAACACCACAAAAAGTGGAGGAGGACCAAATGACTTCACAGTCCACACGGGGAGACACTTAGTACCCAGTGGTCTCAGTTTACCTACAAAGAGAGGATTCAGCACTGCTTCATCTTGTTCATTGGAAAATAAGAAACCATGTCCTCCAGGTCACATAGATGCAGACCCAGCTTTGATGGTCTCACTACAAAGGAAGCCAAATCTCCTGAAAACAACATATATTTCAAGTACAGAAGCTCAGAGGCAGTTTCTCAAAAAGTTTTTAGGCCAGCAGAGCTCCATGTTTGTGGGGTGTTTACCCTGTCCCTTAGTTTTGCAAACTCCTCTACCACCTCCAAGGTTGTGAACTCCTGAGCATTTCCATTCCAGATATGTATTCACTGATTTTGTAACTCTTCTCCTCTAATTGTGTCTTACTTGGGGTGAAGGTAATGTCAAGGCATTCTTCTGGATGAGAGCAGGAGGATATTTGTGCAGCATATATTTACATACACATTGGATTCATTTTACAATTTTCCATTCGAAATGCTGAATTCCTGACACTAAGCCATACCTAGTAGACTCAGACTATTCATCCTAATATAATGGGGAAAATTAACCCAACACAATAGAAATACAAGCACTTCAGAGGAGACATGTTGTATAGTTGGACTTGACATTTGCATTATATAAGGTAGGAGTTATAAATGTATTCAAATTTTAATGGACATATTCTCCATGTGTTTTTAAACTTAACAAATATGTGAATTCTTGTTTCCCTTTTCTTTAGCCTATTCACACATGTATATATATATATGCATATATAGAATCCTAGCAGGTATCACACGTACATTTTTGTGAGGTGGCTGTCTTGGCAGATACAAATTGTGAGAAGAGTTCACTCCTCCTAAATGCTGTTGGAAATGAAAATTCAACCTATAGGAGAGCGTCCTAGTAAAACAACATTATACATAAACTCATGTTCAGCAAAATAAATATTTTTGCATCTGTGGATCATATATATTTACTGATCAATTTCGATTGGCATTTATATTGGTATTTTTTAATGTCTGTGAGTGTTGTGTGTGTGTGTGGATATAGATATAGATATAGATATAGATATAGATATACTCCCCAAATTTTTCAAAATATGAAATATATATGTCTAATATACACTCTCTAAATTCATTCATGTTCATGTATGTGGATTTATAATCAACTTTTCACAAGATTATAATCAGAAATATTCATCCACCTGAAATATATATTTGTTTCCTAGTACTGAAAACTAACTTCAGTGAATGGTGCATACATATCCTAATTATTCTACAGTAACCGACCCAGTATAACATCAATGCAAGTAGACTCCTATGGGACATGATATGTAATTTGTCATTCATTTGTATTCGACACTGGTACATTATTGTTTCTTCAGTTTTTGCAAATCATAGGATATACATTTCATCCACAAGTTCACAAATTAATAGGCATTTGTTTCAACTTTAATCACTTCTTGCTTCAGAACACATGTATTGTCAGGGTTTCTTGAATGGTCTTTTCATGAGACTTCTTTCCAAACACATTATTTTGAATTTCCATAGTCATTTTGAAGCAAAACTCACACACTCTTCATGATAAACCAAAACACTAATATTTCGTTTAGATATATAACTGGTTGGAATGAATGATTGTATATCAATATACGATTTCCTTTAATTTTTCAGATATCAGTTCAATTCATTATTTAAAGTTCAAAAAAGTTATATTATTTATTCACAGTATGGTCTATTCATGCTTTTTCTCTATGTTCCTAGAAACAGGGTACACCTCTTTGTACCCCCAATTCTGATTTTACATCTTCAATATATTGCTCCCAGAAATGGTGAAAGAATTACTCATGTCACCTCATTATCACAGTAATATTCTGGACAAAAAATGGAAAGGTCACACTTATGATTGTACCAAATCCTAAATGGAAAGTGAACATGGATTTCTAAAAACATCCATGTCCAGGTTGCCTAATGCTGTCAATTGTCAATCCTATTGGTGACTACATTTTTGTTTTTTCCTAATTTATATATTCAAACTCAATCCTGTTGAAAATGTCTAATTCTATCACTCACTTTATACTTTGCCTGATTTCGTAATGTTTCTATTGATCTCTGCTTTTCTACATATTTTCCCCAGTTCAACATAGTGACTGACTCTTCATATGAGCTGACATTTACATTCACTCTATAACCAAAAGTCTATTGCTAAAGAACTTTTGGTCCAAATCCTATACTCACTCTTCTTCCTAAACCTACCGACTATCTTCCTAATCATACTGAATATCCCTTTTTGACTAGGTGCTCTCTTCTAAATTCAATCATCCAATTTACAAGGTCCTATGCCATTGTATATCGAATTATCTGAGACATCTTTGCAGAACATAATTCAAAGCTAAGTATCCCAATCAAGGGCAGAACCCTTATGGGCTTCAAATCATACCTAGATTTCTGTTTTCATACTTATATTTCACATCTATATTTTGTAAGCATTGCAGGTTCCCAATACCATTATTCATCGCACAGAATCATTCGTAACCCATATCAAACCTGTTTTTAACACCAATTATACACTGGTCCCTCAATCATCTTACAGAAGAGCAGGGACAGAGTGGTTCTTACAATACAGGAAAGTTGGGGATATTCCACCTGATGAGAACCTCAAATGTCCATGCAGAAATGATACCTAGAGAAGTTGTAGGCAGGTATGAAGGACCTGAGAGAGCAAAAGTCATCTTCCATGGCAAATATCTTGGTCAGAAAGAAGGGATGTGTCTGAATCAGCCTCTCTCTTCTTATTGTAGAGAATATGGACCAAACCAGGCCTGTGTGGAGAGCTGTTCCTGGGTGCCTATGGTTGATATACCATTCTCCCTTGTGAAAGTGTCACAGGAAGTAGGGGAAGCCTCCATCTCATGGGACCCTTGGAAGCAACAGTTAGGACAATGTGGTTGCCAAGGAAGTGACTCATTCAGTTCCAAAGATTGTGACATACCTCATTTCCTTGGTGATGGAACTCTCTGAAATTTGTATCCAAGAGGCCAGGCACCCAGAGGCAGTCCCAGTCCCAATCCCAGTGGGCTCACTTGTTTGGATTTACCAAGGGCAGAGTCAGTTTATTGGTACCTACTGATGTGAGGATGGCCTAATGCCAAGAGAACTCTGAAGATGGACCTTTCCTGAGAAAGCAGGTAGTGGCTCACCACTTTTTCCTGAAAACTACAAAGAGTTGAACAAGGAAACAAGATCTGAGAGAAGACAGGACATTTCGGGGGAACATAGTATGGCCCCCAGTCAGAGGAAACTCCGGATAGTCACAGACCTACTTGGGGGAAGGAGGTGCCTTTGTGGGAGTGGGTGTGGGTTTGTTGTTTTGTCTCATGTTCTGAGAATAGGTAGGAAAGGCTGTTTGTTTGGTTTGGAGTGGACAGTTTCTAGTAAGTTGTTTGATCAGGCGAGTGTTTCTGTTTCGGTGTATCCCAATGTGTCCGTTGTTGTAGACATTAAAAAGAGAATGCATTAATGGAGGTGTCCTGTCTAGTATAAGTCTTCCCATAATTCATCCTGCCCAATATATGAATGGACTGCAGCTTGTCTTATCGATGTGCAACACCTGCTATCTTTCTACGTTGCTGTTTTCTTCCTGAATTCTAGCCACTCTCCAGAATAGGCTCATGGTTTTGTGTCCAAAATATGTACCACCTCCAAGCTCTGTGACATGGCCATGTACTGGATAGCTGAAGAGAATGGCGAGCATCTCAGAAAACTCAGATATCAGTGTGACCAGGAAAGTCTCAGTGCAGAAACCCTGCTTTGGGCCTTTTGCTTACTTATTGTTGTGTTGCACTGAATGTCAGGAAGGTCTTTGCCTCAGGCCACCCCTTTGTGAAGCCTGAAGAAAACAGTTTTCAAATGGAAATGAATGGGCATCACCTGTGGCTTCTGGCTTCATTGCTTTGGGAAAGGATGTGTCTGAATCAGCCTCTTGGCCATGTGTGTGGCTGTGACTTAGATTCTCAGCACCTGATGAATCTAAAAATGATCCCCTGCGTGCATCCAAAACCATAAGGGCAAAAAATCTTTCATTGTGGATGAATTCTCTTGCCTTCCTCTATTAAAATCCTGAACTCCATAAGTGAGAATAGGGATTCTTTGGTCAAATGAGTTCTTCAAATCTCTGCAGAGGTGCTTGGGTTTTCGAATAACTTTAAATCACATAAAGAATGTATTCCTGAAATCAGTAGGCCTCAAATTGGAGAAACACAGAAGAATTAACGGCAGGCTTATTTGATCATTCCTGGTTCACAGAAACGGTGTCCAGGCCACCCTGACTTTAGGCAAATGAGGGGCAAACGAGCTGATTTTGGACACTGTCTTGGGCTGCGCCCATCATGGAAACCTCCAGCCAGAGGTTAAGATGAGTTACTATATGGAATAAGATGAGGGCCATGTGGGAGTGTTTCGGTTTTAATTTTGGTCATTTGTGTGACAGTTGGAAGAAATGACTGTGTCCACGTGGGCTTGAACTCTGGTGTGATTCCCCTTAGAGACTGGGTTTTGGAACTGAACTCAGAGAAGCATTGCCATGAATTTTGTTGGGATTTTAAGAGGCCACGCATGAAAGTCGCTCTTGGAAACTGAGACCTAGGCCCCGGGTGGATTTCCACAGAGGCCTGGGAAACTCAGCAAGGATATCACATGATTTTATTCTTAAAGAAATGGCAGCCATAGTTTAGAGTCAAAACACACATGGACCTCACATTGTAGACCTCAATGGGCCTGGCCTAATGTGACCTTTTGTCCACTCTTTGGGAAGCCTTGCCTTTTAGAGTTCTCCAGAGATTTCACTGAAATGAGCTTCCTCACCATTTAATGTTTGCTGCATGAATTGAAACCCACAGTGCCTCCAACTTCATGCTTGAAAAATGGCTAGATAAATACCATGAAATTTTTGAAATTCCTATGACAGGTGGCACTGGAGAAACATTGGATGTCCTGTTGCTCATTATGAGTATACCAGACAGTGCCTTGATTTACTGAGTTTCATGAAAATGGTGTAGAACAGAGATGCCAGTAAGTTGGAGCCTGCTGAGTAGTGGGTCTAGAGCAGTGGTGGGGAGGTGTTTGATAAAACATCCGTGGTAGGGCCATGTGGATCTACCATTGGATTCCAATGGGCTTGTAACTGACATGGTGCAGCCAGCAGACCCTTATATGTAAAGGCATCTTGTTATATGGAGAGTCTTCAGAGAAAAATGAAGAATCAGGTTGATATGGACAAGGGGGCAATGGGCCAAGCTGTGAGAGATAGAAGCCTAGTTGGTGCATTCCCTTGCAGACCCTGACCAACCACACGTGACACAACTCCCTCCAGCACTGTATCCCAGTTTAGCTCCTAGTATTTCGTGAAACAAATACCAAACTCACAGTGCAGCAGGAAAAACACCACAAAAAGTGGAGGAGGACCAAATGGCTTCACAGTCGACACCGGGAGACACTTAGTCTCCAGTGGCATCAGTTTACCTACAAAGAGAGGATTCAGCACTGCTTCATCTAGTTCTTTGGAAAATAAGAAACCATGTCCTCCAGGTCACATAGATGCAGACCCAGCTCTCATAGTCTCACTACAAAGGAAGCCAAATCTCCTGAAAACAACATATATTTCAAGTGCGGAATCTCAGAGGAGTTTCTCAAAAAGTTTTTAGGCCAGCAGAGCTCCATGTTTGTGGAGTGTTTACCCTGTCCCTTAGTTTTGGAAACTTTTCTACCACCTCCAAGGTTGTGAACTCCTGAGCATTTTCCATTCCAGATATGTATTCACTGATTTTGTAACTCCTCTCCTCTAATTGTGTCTTACTTGGGGTGAAGGTGATATCAAGGCATTCTTCTGGATGAGAGCGGGAGGAAATTGTGCAGCATATATTTACATACGCATTGGATTCATTTTCAAATTTTCCATTCGAAGTACTGAATCCCTGACATTAACCCATACCTGGTAGACTTAGACAGTTCATCCTAATATAATGGGGAAAATTAACCCAACACAATAGAAATACAAGCACTTCAGAGGAGACATGTTGTATAGGTGGACTTGACATTTGTATTATATAAGGTAGGAGTTATAAATCTAGTCAAATTTTAATTGAAATATTCTCCATGTGTTTTTAAACTTAACAAATATGTGAATTCTTGTTTCCCTTTTCTGTAGCCTATTCACACATGTATATTTATATGCATATATAGAATCCTACCAGGTATCACATGTACATTTTTGTGAGGTGGCTGTCTTTGCAGATACAAATTGTGAGAAGAGTTCACTCCTCCTAAATGCTGTTGGAAATGAAAATTCAACCTATAGGAGAGCGTCCTAGTACAACAACATTATACATAAACTCATGTTCAGTAAAATAAATATGTTTGCATCTGTGGATGATATATATTTACTAATGAATTTCGATTGGCATTTATATTGGTACTTTTTAATGTCTGTGAGTGTTGTGTGTGTGTGTGTGTGTGTGTGTGTGCGTGTGTGTGTGTGTGTATATATATATATATATATAGATAGATAGATAGATATAGATATATATATAGATGTAGATATAGATATAGATATACTCTCCAAATTTTTCAAAATATGGAATATATGTGTCTAATATACACTCTCTAAATTCATTCATGTTCATGTATGTGGATTTTTAATCAACTTTTCACAAGATTATAATCAGAAATATTCATCCACTTGAAATACATATTTGTTTCCTAGTACTGAAAACTAACTTCAGTGAATTGTGCATACAAATCCTAATTATTCTACAGTAACTGACCCAGTCTAACATCAATGCAAGTAGACTCCGATGGGACATGATATGTAATTTGTCATTCATTTGTATTCGACACTGGTACATTATTGTTTCTTCAGTTTTTGCACATCATAGGATATACATTTCATCCACAAGTTCACAAATTAATAGGCATTTGTTTCAACTTTAATCACTTCTTGCTTCAGAACACATGTATTGTCAGGGTTTCTTGAATGGTCTTTTCATGAGACTTCTTTCCAAACACATTATTTTTAATTTCCATAATCATTTTGAAGCAAAACTCACACACTCTTTATGATAAACCAAAACATTAATATTTCCATTAGATATATAACTGGTTGGAATGAATGATTGTATATCAATATACGACTTCCTTTAATTTTTCAGATATCAGTTCAATTCATTATTTAAAGTTCAAAAAAGTTATATTATTTATTCACAGTATGGTCAATTCATGCTTTTTCTCTATGTTCATAGAAACATGGTACACCTCTTTCTACCCCCGATTCTATTTTACATCTTCAATATATTGCTCCCAGAAATGGTGAAAGAATTACTCATGTCACCTCATTATCACAGTAATATTCTGGACAAAAAATGGAAAGGTCACACTTATGATTGTACCAAAGCCTAAATGGAAAGTGAACATGGATTTCTAAAAACATCCATTTCCAGGTTGCCTAATGCTGTCAATTGTCAATCCTATTGGTGACTACATTTTTGTTTTTTCCTAGTTTATATATTCAAACTCAACCCTGTTGAAAATGTCTAATTCTATCACTCACTTTATACTTTGCCTGATTTCGTAATGTTTCTATTTATATCTGCTTTTCTACATATTTTCCCCAGTTCAACATAGTGACTGACTCTTCATATGTGCTGAAATATACTTTCACTCTATAACTGAAAGTCTATTGCTAAAGAACTTTTGGTCCAAATCCTATACTCACTCTTCTTCCGAAACCTACTGACTATCTTCCTAATCCTACTGAATATCCCTTTTTGACTAGATGTTCTCTTCTAAATTCAATCATCCAATGTACAAGGTCCTATGCCATTGTATATCAAATTATCTGAGACAAATTTGCAGAACATAATTCAAAGTTCAGTATCCCAATCAAGGGCAGAACCCTTCTGGGCTTCAAATCATACCTAGATTTCTGTTTTCATACTTATATTTCACCTCAATATTCTTGTAAATATTTCAGGTTCCCAATACCATTATTCATCGCACAGAGTCATACGTAACCAAAATCAAACCTGTTTTTAAACCCCAGTGTACACTGTTCCCTCAATCATTTTACAGAAGAGCAGGGACAGAGTGGTTCTTACAATACAGGAGAGTTGGGGACCTTCCACATGAAGAGAACCTCAAGTGTCCATGCACAAATCATACCTGGAGAAGTTGTAAGCAGGTATGAAGCACCTGAGAGAGCAAAAGTCATCTTCCATGGCAAACAACCTGGTCAGGATGAAGGGATGTGTCTGAATCGGCCTCCCTCTTCTTATTGTAGAGAACATGGACCAAACCAGGCCTGGGTGGAGAGCTGTTCCCGGGTGCCAATGGTTGATATACATTCTACCTTGTGAAAGTGTCAGAGGAAGTAGGGGCAAACTCCATCTTATGTTACCCTCGGAAGCAACTGTTAGGACAAAGTGGTTGCCAAGGCAGTGACCTCATTCAGTTCCAAAGAATGTGACATACCTCAGTTCCTTGGTGATGGAACTCTCTGAACTTGGTATCCAAGAAGCCAGGCAGCCAGAGGCAGTCCCAGTCCCAGTCCCAGTGGGCTCACTTGTTTGGATTTACCAAGGACAGAGTCAGTTTTCTTGGTACATAATGATGTGAGGAAGGCCAAATGCCAGGAGAGCTCTGAAGATGGACCTTTCCTGAGAAAACAGGTAGTGGCTAACCACTTTTTCCTGACTTCTTCACAGAGTTGTTCAAGGAAACAAGATCGGAGAGAAGACAGGACATTTCGGGGGAACATAGTATGGCCCACCAGTCAGAGGACACCCCAGATAGTCACAGACCTACTTGGGGGAAGGAGGTGCCTTTGTGGGAGTGCGTGTGGGTTTGTTGTTTTTTCTCATGTTCTGAGAATAGATAGGAAAATAGGTTTGTTTGATTTGGAGTGGACAGTTTCTGGTAAGTCATTTGACACGGCGAGTGTTTCTGTTTCTGTGTATTCCACTGTGTCCATTGTTGTAGACATTAGAAAAGAGAATGCATTAATGGATGTGTCCTGTCTAGTATAAATCTTCCCATAATTCATCCTGCCAATATATAAATGGACTGCAGCTTGTCTTATCGATGTGCAACATCTGCTATCTTTCTAAGTTGTTGTTTTCTTCCCGAATTCTGGCCACTCTCCAGAATAGGCTCATGGATTTGTGTCCAAAATGGTACCACCTCCAAGCTCTGTGACATGGCCACGTACTGGATAGCTGAAGAGAATGGCGAGCATCTCAGAAAACTCAGATATCAGTGTGACCAGGAAAGTCTCAGTGCAGAAACCCTGCTTTGGGCCTTTTGCTTACTTATTGTTGTGTTGCACTGAATGTCAGGAAGGTCTTTGCCTCAGGCCACCCCTTTGTGAAGCCTGAAGAAAACAGTTTTCAAATGGAAATGAATGGGCCTCCCCTGTGGCTCTTTGCTTAATTGCTTTGGAAAGGGATGTGTCTTTATCAGACTCTTGGACCTGTGTGTGGCTGTGACTTAGATTCTCAGCACCTGATGGATCTTAAGAATGATCCCATGTGAGCTTCCAAACCCAAAATGGCAAAAAATATCATTCATTGTGAATGAAGTCTCTTGCTTTCCTCTGTTAGGTTCCTGCACTCCATCAAATGAGAATAGGGATTCTTTGGGTCAAATGAGTTCTTCAAAGCCCTGCAGAGGTGCTTGTGTTTTCGCATGACTTGAAATCACCTAAAGAATCGATACCTAAATTCAGTAGGCCTCAAATTGGAGAAACACAGAAGTATTAACGGCAGGCTTATTTGTTCACTCCTCATTCACAGAAACGGTTTCCAGGCTACCCTGACTTTAGGCAAATGAGGGGCAAACGAGCTGATTTTGGACACTGTCTTGGGCTGCGCCCCTAATGGAAACCTCCAGCCAGAGGTTAAGATGATTGACTATATGGAATAAGATGAGGGCCATGTGGGAGTGTTTTGGTTTTAATTTTGATCATTTGTGTGGCATTGGAAAAAATGACTGGGTGTACGTGGGCTTGAAATCTGGTGTCATTCCCCTTAGAGACTGGGTTTTGGAACTGAACTCAGAGAAGCATTGCCATGAATTTTGTTGGGATTTTAAGAGGCCACGCATGAAAGTCAGTCTTGGAAACTGAGACCTAGGCCCCGGGTGGATTTCCACAGAGGCCTGGGAATTTCAGCAAGGATATCACATGATTTTATTCTTAAAGAAATGGCAGCCATAGTTGAGAGTCAAAACACACATGGACCTCACATTGTAGACCTCAATGGGCCTAGCCTAATGTGACCTTTTTCCACTCTTTGGGAAGCCTTGCCTGTGAGAGTTCTCCAGAGAATTCATTGAAATGAGCTTCCTCACCATTTAATGTTTGCTGAATGAATGGAAACCCCCATTGCCTCCAACTTCATGCTTGAAAAATGGCTAGATAAATACCATGAAATTTTTGAAATTCCTATGACCAGGTGGCACTGGAGAAACATTGGATGTCCTGTTGCTCATTATGAGTATACCAGACAGTGCCTTGATTTACTGAGTTTCATGAAAATGGTGTAGAACAGAGATGCCAGTAAGTTGGAGCCTGCTGAATAGTGGGTCTAGAGCAGTGGTGGGGAGGTGTTTGATAAAACATCCGTTGTAGGGCCATGTGGATCTACCATTGGATTCCAAAGGGCTTGTAACTGACATGGTGCAGCCAGCAGACCCTTATATGTAAAGGCATCTTGTTATATGGAGAGTTTTCAGAGGAAAATGAAGAATCAGGTTGATATGGACATGGGGGCAATGGGGCAAGCAGTGAGAGATAGAAGCCTAGTTGGTGCATTCTCTTGTAGACCCTGACCCACCACACGTGACAGAACTCCCTCCAGCACTGTGTCCCAGTTTAGCTCCTAGTATTTCGGGAAACAAATACCAAACTCACAGTGCAGCAGAAAAATAACCACAAAATGTGGAGGAGGACCAAATGGCTTCACAGTCCACACGGGGACACAATTTGTCTTCAGTGGCCTCAGTTTACCTACAAAGAGAGGATTCAGCACTGCTTCATCTTGTTCATTGGAAAATAAGAAACCATGTCCTCCAGGTCACATAGATGCAGACCCAGCTTTGATGGTCTCACTACAAAGGAAGCCAAATCTCTTGAAAACTACTTATAATTCAAGTGCGGAAGCTCAGAGGCAGTTTATCAAAAAGTTTTTAGGTCAGCAGAGCTCCATGTTTGTGGAGTGTTTACCCTGTCCCTTAGTTTTGGAAACTCCTCTACCACCTCCAAGGTTGTGAGCTCCTGAGCATTTTACATTCCAGATATGTATTCACTGATTTTGTAACTCTTCTCCTCTAATTGTGTCTTACTTGGGGTGAAGGTAATGTCAAGGCATTCTTCTGGATGAGAGCGGGAGGATATTTGTGCAGCATATATTTACATACACATTGGATTCATTTTCCAATTTTCCATTCGAAGTACTGAATCCCTGACACTAACCCATACCCAGTATACTCAGACTATTCATCTTAATATAATGGGGAAAATTAACCCAACACAATAGAAATACAAGCACTTCAGAGGAGACATGTTGTATAGTTGGACGTGACATTTGCATTATATTAGTTAGGAGATATAAATCTAGTCAAATTTTAATGGAAATATTCTCCATGTGTTTTTAAACTTAACAAATATGTGAATGCTTGTTTCCCTTTTCTGTAGCCTATTCACACAAGTATATTTATATGCATATATAGAATCCTACCAGGTATCACACGTACATTTTTGTGAGGTGCCTGTCTTGGCAGATACAAATTGTGAGAAGAGTTCACTCCTCCTAAATGCTGTTGGAAATGAAAATTCAACCTATAGGAGAGCGTCCGAGTAGAACAACATTATACATAAACTCATGTTCAGTAAAATAAATATGTTTGCATCTGTGGATGATATATATTTACTGATGAATTTCGATTCGCATGTATATTGGTATTTTTTAATGTCTGTGAGTGTTGTGTGTGTGTGTGTGTATGTGTGTGTAGATATAGATATAGATATACTCTCCAAATTTTTCAAAATATGAAATAAATATGTCTAATATACACTCTCTAAATTCATTCATGTTCATGTATGTGGATTTATAATCCACTTTTCACAAGATTATAATCAGAAATATTCATCCACCTGAAATACATATTTGTTTCCTAGTACTGAAAACTAACTTCAGTGAATGGTGCATACAAATCCTAATTAGTCTACAGTAACTGACCCAGTCTAACATCAATGCAAGTAGACTCCTATGGGACATGATATGTAATTTGTCATTCATTTGTATTCGACACTGGTACATTATTGTTTCTTCAGTTTTTGCACATCATAGGATATACATTTCATCCACAAGTTCACAAATTAATAGGCATTTGTTTCAACTTTAATCACTTCTTGCTTCTGAACACATGTATTCTCAGGGTTTCTTGACTGGTCTTTTCATGAGACTTCTTTCCATACACATTATTTTGAATTTCCATAATCATTTTTTAAGCAAACTCACACACTCTTCATGATAAACCAAAACACTAATATTTCCATTAGATATATCACTGGTTGGAATGAATGATTGTATATCAATATACGATTTCCTTTAATTATTCAGATATCAGTTCAATTCATTATTTAAAGTTCAAAAAAGTTATATTATTTATTCACAGTATGGTCTATTCATGCTTTTTCTCTATGTTCATAGAAACAGGGTACACCTCTTTGTACCCCGATTCTTATTTTACATCTTCAATATATTGCTCCCAGAAATGGTGAAAGAAATACTCATGTCACCTCATTATCACAGTAATATTCTGGACAAAAATGGAAAGGTCACACTTATGATTGTACCAAAACCTAAATGGAAGGTGAACTTGGATTTCTAAAAACATCCGTGTCCAGGTTGCCTAATGCTGTCAATTGTCAATCCTATTGGTGACTACATTTTTGTTTTTTCCTAATTATATATTCAAACCCAACCCTGTTGAAAATGTCCAATTCTATCACTCACTTTATAATTTGCCTGATTTCGTAATGTTTCTATTGATATCTGCTTTTCTACATATTTTCCCCAGTTCAACATAATGACTGACTCTTCATATGAGCTGACATTTACATTCACTCTATAACCAAAAGTGTATTGCTAAAGAACTTTTGGTCCAAATCCTATACTCACTCTTCTTCCTAAACCTACCGACTATCTTCCTAATCATACTGAATATCCCTTTTTGACTGGATGTTCTCTTCTAAATTAAATCATCCAATGTACAAAGTCCTATGCCCATTGTATATCGAATTATCTGAGACATCTTTGCAGAACATAATTCAAAGCTAAGTATCCAATCAAGGGCAAAACTCTTCTGGGCTTCAAATCATACCTAGATTTCTCTTTTCATACTTATATATCACCTCTATATTTTTGTAAATATTGCAGGTTACCAATACCATTATTCATCGCACAGAATCGTTCGTAACCCAAATCAAACCTGTTTTTAACCCCAAGTATACACTGTTCCCTCAATCATTTTACAGAAGAGCAGGGACAGAGTGGTTCTTACAATACAGGAAAGTTGGGGACCTTCCACCTAATGAGAACCTCAAATGTCCATGCAAAAATGATACCTGGAGAAGTTGTACACAGGTATGAAGCAACTGAGAGAGCAAAAGTCATCTTCCATGGCAAAAAACCTGGTCAGAATGAAGGGATGTTTCTGAATCTGCATCTCTCTTCTTATTGTAGAGAAGAGGGACCAACCAGGCCTTAGTGGAGAGTTGTTCCCGGGTGCCAATGGTTGATATACATTCTACCTTATGAAAGTGTCACAGGAAGTAGGGGCAACCTCCATCTTATGTTACCCTTGGAAGCAACTGTTAGGACAAAGTGGTTGCCAAGGCAGTGACCTCATTCAGTTCCAAAGAATGTGACATACCTCATTTCCTTGGTGATGGAACTCTCTGACTTGGTATCCAAGAAGCCAGGCACCCAGATGCAGTCCCAGTCCCAGTCCCAGTGGGCTCACTTGTTTGGATTTCCCAAGGACAGAGTCAATTTTTTGGTACCTAATGATGTGAGAATGGCCAAATGTCAGGAGAGCTCTGAAGGTGGACCATTTCTGAGAAAACAGGTAGTGGCAAACCACTTTTTCCTGACATCTTCACAGAGTTGGTCAAGGAAACACAATCTGAGAGAAGACAGGCCATTTCGGGGGAACATTGTATGGCCCACTGGTCAGAGGACACTCCGGATAGTCACAGACCTACTTGGGGGAAGGAGGTGCCTTTGTCGGAGTGGGTGTGGGTTTGTTGTTTTGTCTCATGTTTCTGAGAATAGATAGGAAAGGTGGTTTGTTTGGATTGGACTGGACAGTTTCTAGTAAGTCATTTAACACGGCGAGTGTTTCTGTTTCTGTGTATCCCACTGTGTCCGTTGTTGTAGACATTAGAAAAGAGAATGCATTAATGGATGTGTCCTGTCTAGTATAAATCTTCCCATAATTCATCCTGCCCAATATATGAATGGACTGCAGCTTGTCTTATCGATGTGCAACACCTGCTATCTTTCTAAGTTGTTGTTTTCTTCCTGAATTCTGGCCACTCTCCAGAATAGGCTCATGGATTTGTGTCCTAAATATGTACCACCTCCAAGCTCTGTGACATGACCATGTACTGGATAGCTGAAGAGAATGGCGAGCATCTCAGAAAACTCAGATATCAGTGTGACCAGGATAGTCTCAGTGCAGAAACCCTGCTTTGGGCTTTTGCTTACTTATTGTTGTGTTGCACTGAATGTCAGGAAGGTCTTTGCTCAGGCCACCCCTTTGTGAAGCCTGAAGAAAACAGTTTTCAAATGGAAATGAATGGGCCTCACCTGTGGCTCTTGCTTAATTGCTTTCGAAAGGGATGTGTCTTTATCAGCCTCTTGGACCTGTGTGTGGCTGTGACTTAAATTCTCAGCACCTGATGGATCTTAAGAATGATCCCATGTGAGCTTCCAAAACCAAAATGGCAAAAAATATCATTCATTGTAGATGAAGTCTCTTGCCTTCCTCTGTTAGGTTCCTGCACTCCATCAAATGAGAATAGGGATTCTTTGGGTAAAATGAGTTCTTCAAAGCCCTGCAGAGGTGCTTGTGTTTTTGCATGACTCTAAATCACCTAAAGAATCGATATCGAAAATCAGTAGGCCTCAAATTGGAGGAACACAGAAGTATTAACGGCAGGCTTATTTGTTCACTCCTGGTTCACAGAAACGGTGTCCAGGCTACCCTGACTTTAGGCAAATGAGGGGCAAACGAGCTGATTTTGGACACTGTCTTGGGCTGCACCCCTCATGGAAACCTCCAGCCAGAGGTTAAGATGATTGCCTATATGGAATAAGATGAGGGCCATGTGGGAGTGTTTTGGTTTTAATTTTGGTCATTTGTGTGGCATTGGAAAAAATGACTGGGTACACGTAGGCTTGAACTCTGGTGTGATACCCCTTAGAGACTGGGTTTTGGAACTGAACTCAGAGAAACATTGCCATGAATTTTGTTGGATTTTAATAGGCCAAGCTTGAAAGTCGCTCTTGGAAACTGAGACCTAGGCCCCGGGTGGATTTCCACAGAGGCCTGGGAAACTCAGCAAGGATATCACATGATTTTATTCTTAAAGAAATGGCAGCCATAGTTGAGAGTCAAAACACACATGGACCTCACATTGTAGACCTCAATGGGCCTGGCCTAATGTGACCTTTTGTCCACTCTTTGGGAAGCCTTGCCTGTGAGAGTTCTCCAGAGAATTCATTGAAATGAGCTTCCTCACCATTTAATGTTTGCTGCATGAATTGAAATCCACAGTGCCTCCAACTTCATGCTCAAGAAATGGATAGATAAATACCATGAAATTTTTGAAATTCCTATGACCAGGTGGCACTGGAGAAATATTGGATGTCCTGTTACTGTTCATGAGTATACCAGACAGTGCCTTGATTTACTGAGTTTCATGAAAATGGTGTAGAACAGAGATGCCAGTAAGTTGGAGCCTGTTGAGTAGTGGGACTAGAGCAGTGGTGGGGAGGTGTTTGATACAACATCCGTGGTAGGGCCATGTGGATCTACCATTGGATTCCAAATGGCTTGTAACTGACATGGTGCAGCCAGCAGACCCTTATATGTAAAGGCATCTTGTTATATGGAGAGTTTTCAGAGGAAAATGAAGAATCAGGTTGATATGGACAAGGGGGCAATGGGGCAAGCTGGGAGAGATAGAAGCCTAGTTGGTGCATTCTCTTGCAGACCCTGACCCACCACACGTGACACAACTCCCTCCAGCACTGTGTCTCAGTTTAGCTCCTAGTATTTCGTGAAACAAATACCAAACTCACAGTGCAGCAGGAAAAACACCACAAAAAGTGGTGGAGGACCTAATGGCTTCACAGTTCACACGCGGAGACACTTAGTCCCCAGTGGCCTCAGATTACCTACAAAGAGAGGATTCAGCACTGCTTCATCTTGTTCATTGGAAAATAAGAAACCATGTCCTCCAGGTCACATAGATGCAGACCCAGCTTTGATGGTCTCACTACAAAGGAAGCCAAATCATCTGAAAACAACATATATTTCAATTGCAGAAGCTCAGACGCAGTTTCTCAAAAAGTTTTTAGGCCAGCAGAGCTCCATGTTTGTGGAGTGTTTACCCTGTCCCTTAATTTTGGAAACTCCTCTACCACCTCAAAGGTTGTGAACTCCTGAGCATTTTCCATTCCATATATGTATTCACTGATTTTGTAACTCTTCTCCTCTAATTGCGTCTTACTTGGGGTGAAGGTAATATCAAGTCATTGTTCTGGATGAGAGCGGGAGGATATTTGTGAAGCATATATTTACATACACATTGGATTCATTTTCCAATTTTCCATTCAAATACTGAATCCCTGAAACTAACCCATACCTAGTAGACTCAGACTATTCATCCTATTATAATGGGAAAAATTAACCCAACACAATAGAAATACAAGCACTTCAGAGGAGACATGTTGTATAGTTGGACTTGACATTTGCATTATATAAGGTAGGTGTTATAAATCTAGTCAAATTTTAATGGAAATATTCTCCATGTGTTTTTAAATTTAACAAATATGTGAATTCTTGTTTCCCTTTTCTGTAGCCTATTCACATATGTATATTTATATGCATATATGGAATCCTACCAGGTATCACACGTACATTTTTGTGAGGTGGCTGTCTTGGCAGATACAAATTGTGAGAAGAGTTCACTCCTCCTAAAACTGTTTTAAATGAAAATTCAACCTATAGGAGAGCGTCCTAGTAGAACAACATTATACATATACTCATGTTCAGTAAAATAAATATTTTTGCATCTGTGGATGATATATATTTACTGATGAATTTCTATTGGCATTTACATTGGTACTTTTTAATGTCTGTGAGTGTTGTGTGTGTGTGTGTGTGTGTGTGTGTATAGATATAGATATAGATATAGATATAGATATAGATATAGATAGATATAGATATACTCTGCAAATTTTTGAAAATATGGAATATTTTTGTCTTATTTTGCACTTCCTAAATTTTTCATATTCATGAATGTGTACTTATAATCATCTTTTCTCAAGATTATTCTCAGAAACATTCATATACCCTACTAGACTCTGACTACTAATACTAATATAATGGAGAAAAATATCACAAACAGAATAGAAATACAAGCATTTCAGAAGGGACATGGTGTATAGTTGGACTTGCCTTTTGCATGATATAAGGTAGGAGTTATAAATCTATTCAATTTGCTGAAATACTTTTCCATATGTTATTTTTTTTGACACAAAACAAAATTTAATCTTCGAAAACTAAATAAAATTGACACATCCTTAACCAAGCTAATGAAGAAAAATAACCTCAAATTACTAAAATTAAGGATCGTAAAAGAACTTTTACAGAGTACACAACTAAAATACAGAGAATAATTAAAAACTAATTTGAAAATTTATACTCTAATAAATTAAAATACCATGATGACATCAATAAAATTTTAGAGATATACCCAAACTGAATTAGTAGGACATGAACAATTTAAACAAATCAATTTCAAGCAATGAAATAGAAGCTGCTGTCAACAGCCTACCAATCAAGCAAAGCCCAGGAACAGACAGATTCTCAGTCAAGTTCTACAAGACCTTCAAAGAAGCATTCATCACAATACTCCTCAAATTATTCCATAAAATAGAAAAGCATGGAACTCCTCCAAACTCATTTCATGAGGCTAGTATCACTCACATACCAAAATCAGACAAAGACACATCAAGGAAAGAAAACTTCAGAGCAATATTCCTGACAAACATATATACAAAAATTCTCCATAAAATTTTTTTTTAAGCCAAAGTTAATCAAAAGGGATAAAGAGGGACACTACACACTATTCCATGTGTTTTTAAAGTTAAGAAATATATGAATTCCTGTCTCCCTTTCTCTGTAGCCTATTAAGCACATGTATTTTTATATGCACAAATAGAATCCTACCTGGTTTCACACGTACATTCTTCTGAGGTGGCTAACTTGGCAGATACTATTTGTGAGAAGAGATCACTCCTCCTAAATGCTGTTGGTACAGAAAATTCAACCCATGGGTGAGCTTCCTAGATGAACAACATTCTACATACATCCATGTTCAGTAAAATGAATATTTTGGGATATGCGGATGAGTTATTTTTCATGATGAATTTCGATTGACATATATATTGTGACATTATAATGTATGTGTGTTTGTGTGTCTATATATATATATATATATATATATATATATATATATATATATAGTCTCCAGATTTTCCAAAATATGAAATATATGTCTTCTTATACACCGCCTGAATTCATTCATATTCATATATGTGGATTTATAATTAACTTTTAACAAGTTTATTCTCAGAAATATACATCCACTGACATACATATTTGTTTCCTAGTACTGAAAACTAACTTCAGGGAAGGCTTCTTACAAATCCTAATATTTCTAGAGTAACTGACCAAGTTTAACATCAATGCAAATACATTCCTATTTGATATGATGTGTTTGTTAAAGTTCATTTTTATTCAAACTTGGTACGTTATTATTTATTCAGTTTATGGACATCATAAAATATATCCTTTCATTCACAAGTTCACAAATTTATAAATATTTGCTTCACTTTCAATCACTTCCTCCTTCGGAACACATATATTCCTTCATGTTTCTTGACGGGTCTTTTCACTGAACTTCTTTCTAAACACGTTATTTTCGATTGAATAATTATTTTTGAAGCAAAACTCACACACTATTCATGATAAATGGTAACCCTAATAATACCATTAGATATATAACTGGTTGGAATTAATGTACGTATATCAATATATGATTTCCTCTATATTTTCAGATATTAAAACAATCCATTATTTAAATTTGGAACCAGTCATATAATTTTTTCACAGTATGGTCTATTAATGCATCATCTCTATATTCATCAACACAGGGTAAACCTATTAGTATCCCCAGTACTAATTCATATGTTTTCAAAATATTGCTCCCAGAAAAGGTGGAAGAAATACTCATGTCACCTGATCTACATATACATATTATCACAGTAATATTCTGGACACAAAATGCAAAGGTCACCATTATGATTGCAATAAAGCCTCAATGGAATGTGAACATGGATTACTAAAAACATCCATGCCCAGTTTGCCTAATGCTCTCAAATGTCAATCCAATTGGTGACTACATTTTTGTTTCTTTTTAAGATTATGTATTCAACCTCAACCCTGTTGAAAATGTCTAATCCTATCACTCACGTTATACTTTGCCTGATTTCCTAATGTCTCTATTGATGTCTGCTTTCCTACATATTTTTTCCCAGTTCATCATTGTGCCCAACTTTTCACATATGGTGCTATTAATATTCACTCTCTAACCGAAACCTATTGCTAAAGAACTTTTGGTCCAAATCCTAGACTCACTCTTCCTCCTAAACCTACTGACTATCTTTCTAATCCTACACACTATCCCTTTTTCACTGGATGTTCTCTTCTACATTCAATCATCTGAGGTACAGGGTCTTATGCCATTGTATATCGATTTAACTGAGACCTCGGTGCAAAACATTACTCAAGCTAAGGATCCCAATCAAGGGCCCAAATCCTTCTGGGCTTAAAATATTACCTAGATTTCTGTTTTCATACTTATATTTTACCTCTATATTCTTTTAAATATCGCTGGTTCCCAATACCATTATTCATCCAGCAGAATGATTCCTAAGCCAAATGGAACATGCTATTAACCCTAACCATACAATGTTCCCTCAATCTCACTTTACAGAAGAGGAGGGATAAAGTTGATATTACAATACAGGAAGTTAGGAGATCTTCCACCTGCTGAGTACCTCAAAATAAATGCAGAAATAATCCCTGGAGAAGATGTTGGCAGCTATGAAAGACCTGAGAGAACAAAAGTCATATTCCATGGCAAACAACATGGTCAGGATGAAAGGATGTGTCTGAGTCATCCTCTCTATTTTTAATGCAGGGAAGATGGACCAAAGCAGGCCTGTGTGGAGAGCTGTTCCCAGGTGACTATGGTTTCTATACCATTCTAACATGTGAATGTATCACAGGAAGTAGGGCAGCCTCCATGTCAGGAGACACTTGGACGCAACTGTTAGGACAAAGTGGTGGCCAAGACAGGGACCTCATTTATTTCCTGAAGGTAGTGACCTCACCTCATTTCCTTGGTGATGGAACTCTCTGAATTTTGTGATCCAGGAAGCCAGGCACCCAGTGCCAGTCCCAGTCCCAGTTGCAGTGGGCTCACTTGTTTGGATTCACTAAGGACAGAGTCAGTCTTTCTTGGTACCTACTGATGTAAGGGTTGCCAAATACCAAGAAAGCTCTGAAGAGGGGTCTTTCCTGAGAGGACAGGAATTGGCTCACCACTGCCTCCTGACAACTTCACAGAGTTGACCAAGGAGACCAGATGTGAGACAGAAAGGCCATTTCTGGGGAACATCATATGGCCTACCAGTCAGAGGACACTCCAGATAGTGACAGACCTACTTGTGGGAAAAAGTTGCATTTGTGGGTGTTGGTTTGTGTTTGTGGTTTTTTTCTCATGTTCTGAGAATAGGTAAAAAAGGAGGTTTGTTTGGATTGGAGTGGACTGTTTCCAGTAAGTCATTTGACAAGGAGACTGTTTCTATGTCTGTGTATCCCACTGTATTTTTCTTTGTAGATATTAGAAAAAAAATAGCTCATTGGTTGTGTCCTGTCTAGTAGAAAGCTTCCCAGCATGCATCCTTTCCAATTAATGAATGGACTGAGGCTTGCCTTATCCATGGGCAACACCGGCTATCTACCTAATTTTCCATTTTTTTCATGAATTCTGGCCACTCTCAAGATTAGTATCATGTATTTTTGTACAAGATATGTACCACCTCCAAGCTCTGCGACATGGCCATGTACTGGATAGCTGAAGGGAATGGCGAGCATCTCAGAAAACTCATATATCAGAGTAACCAGGAAAGTCTCCGTGGAGAAACCCTGCTTGGGGCCTTTTGATTACCTATTGTTCTGTTGCTCTGAATGTCAGAAAGGTCTTTGCCTCAGGCCACCCCTTTGTGAAGCCTGAAGAAAACAGTTTTAAAATGGAAATGAATGGGCATCACCTGTGGCTCTTTGCTTCATAGCTTTGGAAATGGATGTGTCTGAATCAGCCTCTTGGCCCTGTGTGAGCCTGTGGTTTAGATTTTCAGCACCTGATGAATCTAAAGAAAGATGCCATGTGGGCATCCAAAACCTAAATGGAAAAAAGATCAGTGATTGTGGATGATGCCTCTCGCCTTCCTCTGTAAGATTCCTGACCTCCATCAAGTGAGAATAGCGATCATTTGTGTCAAATAAGTTCTTCAAAGGGCTGCAGAGGGGAGACAATAGGTGCTTGGGTTTTCTTATAACTCCAATTCACACTAAAAATCTATACCCCACAGTCAGTATGCCTCAAATTTGAGAAGTGGAGTAGTATTAACGGCAGGCCTATTTGATCACTTCTGTTTCACACTAACGTTGTCCAGGCCACCCTGACTTTAGGCAAATGAGGGGCAAGGGAGTTTATTTTTGACACTGTCTTGGGCTGTGCCCCTCATGGAAACCTCCAGCTAGAGGTTATGATTAGTGTCTATATAAAAGATGAAGAGGGCCGTGTGAGAGTGTTTTGGTTTTAATTGTCATCATTTGTGTAGCAATTGGAAGAGATGCCTGGGTCCACCTGGGCTTGAACTCTGTTGTGATTCCCCTTAGAGACTGAGTTGTGTAACTGACCTCAGAGAAGTATTGCCATGAATTGTGTTGGGATTTCAGGAGGCCACACATGAGATTCACCATTGGAATCTGAGATCTTGGCCCAGGGTGACTTTACACAGAGCACTGGGAATCTAAGCCAGGATATCACAAGATTTTATTCTGAAAGATTCCAGCCATAGTTGAGAGTCAAAACACACATGCAACTCACATTGTAGACCTCAATGGGCCTGGCTTCATGAGACCTTTTGCCCACTCTTTGGGAAGCCTTGCCTGTGAGAGTTCACCAGAGCTTTCATTGAAATGAGATTCCTAACCATTTATTGGTTCCTGTATAAATTGAATCCCACAGTGCCTCCAAATTCATTATTGAAAAATATCTAGATATATACCATGAATTTTTTGAAATTACCATGACCAGGTGGCAGTGGAGAACATTTGGATGTCCTGTTGCTAATCATGATTGTACCAGACAGTGCCTTAATTGACTGTGTTTCATGAAAATGCTGTAGAACATAGATGCCAGTAAGTTGGAGCCCGCAGACTAGTGGGCATAAAGCAGTGGAGTGTAGGTGTGTGAAAAAACATCAGTTGTGGGTCAACGTGGATCTGGCATTGGCTTAGAAATGACTTGTCACTGACATGGTACATCCAGCAGACCCTTCTATGTAAAGGCATCTTGTTATATGGAGAGGATTCCTGCCAATGATCAGAATAAGGGGGCTATTGTCGAGTTGAAAAGCTATGTGGGATTTAAGCCTCATTGGTGCATTTTACTGCAGACCCTCACCCACCACATATGAGAGTACATCCTCCAGCACTGTGTCCCAGTGGAACTCCTTGTATTTCGTGAAGCCAATACAAAACTCATAGTGCAGCAGTAAGAAACACCACGAAAGTGGAGCATGAACAAATGGCTTTACAGACAACACGGTTAGATACTTAGACCCCAGTGGCCAAAGTTTACCTACAAATAGAGAATTCAGCACTGCTGCCTCATGTCCACTAGAAAATAAGGAACCATGTCATCCAGGTCACATAGATAGAGACCCAGCATTGATGGTCTCACTACAAAGGAAGCAAAAGCTCCTGACAAAAACATATTTCAACTGCCCAACCTCAGAGGCAGTTTCTCAAAAAGTCATTAGGCCAGCAGAGCTCCATGTTTGTGAAGTGTTTACCCTCTCCCTTTTTGTAAACTGTTCTACCTCCTACAAGTTTGTGAAGTTGTGAGCATTTTCCTTTCCACATATGTATTCACAGATTTTCTAACTCTTCTCCACTAATTGTGTCTTATTTGGGGCGAAGGTAATGTCAAAGCATTGTTCTGGCTGAGAGTGGGAAGATTTTTGTGTAGCACATATTTGCATACATATTAGATTCATTTTCCTATTTTCCATTTGAAATACTGAATCCCTGACACTAACCCATACCCTACTAGACTCTGACTACTAAACCTAATATGATGGAGAAAAAGAAACCTAACAGAATAGAAATACAGGCCTTTCATAGGAGGCATGGTGTATACTTGGACTTGCCTTCTGCTTTATCAATGGTATGTGTTATAAATCTAGTCAACTTTTCATTGTAATACTTCTCCATGAGTTTTTAAAGTTAACACATATGTAAATATCTGTCTCCCTTTCTCTGTAGCCTATTCATCAAATGTATTTTTTTATGCATTTTTAGAATTCTACCTGGTATCACATGTACATTCTTGTGAGATCGCTTATTTTCGAAGATACAAATTGTGAGAAGAGATCGCTCCCTCTAAATACAGATGGAACTGGAATTTCCACCTATGGGTGAATTTCCTAGATGAACAATATTATGTGTAAATAAATGTTCAGTAAAATGAATATTTTTGGATACGTGGATGATATATATTTCATGATGAATTTCGAATGGCATATATATTGGTACATTTTAATGTCTGTGTATGTGTGTATCTATCTATTTATCTATCTATATAGATATAGATATCTACTCTTAAGATTTTCAAAATATGAAATATATGTGTCTTATTATACACTCCCTAAGTAAACTCATGTGTGTGTATGTAGATTTATAATCAACTTTTCACAAAATTATTCTTAGAAATATTCATCCTCCTTAAATACATATTTTTTCCTAGTACTGAAAAGTAAATTAAGTGAATGGTGTATACAATTCGTAATATTTCTACAGTGACTGAACCAGTTTCACATCAATGTAAGTAGACACCTATGGGACCATGATGTGTATTTTGAAGTTCATTTTTATTCAGACACTGGTACATTACTATTTCTGTAGTTTATGGACATTATAGGATATATCCTTTCATCCACAATTTCACAAATTTATAGGCATTTGGTTCACTTTCAATCACATCCTACTTCAGAACACATGTATTCCTCCATGTTTCTTGACTGTTCTTTTCATGAGATTCTTTCCAAACACAGTATTATTGATTTCCATAATCACTTTTGAAGCCAAACTCACACACTCTTCATGATAATCCATAACGCTAATATTACCATTAGATGTATAACTGGTTGGAATGAATGTATGTATATCAATATAAGATTTCCTATATATTTTCAGATATCAATTCAATCCATTATTTAACGTTTGAACCAGTTATATTATTTATTCACAGTATTGTCTATTAAAGAATCATCTCTATATTCGTAGACCGATGGTATACCTATTTGTATCCCCAATACTAATTTTTAAGTCTTTAAAATATTGCTTTCAGAAATGGTGGAAGAAATACTGTAGTCACCTGATATACATATACATTTCATCACAGTAATATTCCTGAAACAAAATGCAAGGGTCACACTTATGATTGTATCAAAGCCTATATTGAAAGTGAGCATGTAGTACTAACAACATCCATGCCCTGATTAACTAATGATCTCAAATATCAATCCTATTGGTGACTACATATTTGTTTCTTCCTAAGATTATATATTGAAACTGAACCCTGTTAAAAATGTCTTATCCTATCACTCACTTTGTACTTTGCCTTATTTCCTAATGTCTCTATTGATATCTGCTTTCCTACACATTTTCCCCAGTTTATCACTGTGACTGACTGTTCACATATGCTGACATATACACTCACTCTCTAATCAAAACTCTATATCTAAAGAACATTTGGTCCAACTCCTCGACTCACTCAAATGGATTCTTCAAAGCCCTGCAGAGGGTAGCCCATAGTTGCTTGAGTTTTCTCATGACCCCAATTCACATAAAGAATCTATACCCCACAGAGAATAGGCCTCAAATTGGAGAAGTAGAGCAGTATTATTGGCAGGCCTATTTGATCACTCCTGCTTCACAGGAAGAGTTTCCATGCCACCCTGACTTTAGGCAAATGAGGGGCATGTGAGCTTATATTGGACACTGTCTTAAGCTGCGCCCTTCATGGAAACCTCCAGCCAGAGGTTATGATGAGTCTCTAAATTGAAGAAGATGAGGGCCATGTGGGAGTGTTTTGGTTTAATTGTGGTCATTTGTGTGGTGGTTGGAAGAGATGACTGGGTCCACCTATGCTTGAACTCTGGAGTGATTCCCCTTAGAGACTGAGTTCTGGAACAGATCTCAGAGAAGTATTGGCATGAATTGTGTTGGGATTTTAGGAGGCCACGCATGAGAGTTGCTCTTGGAGACTGAGATCTAGGCCCAGGATAGCTTTCAAAGAGCACTGGGAATCTCAGCCAGGATATCACATGACTTTATTCAGAAAGACTTGGAAGCCATAGTTGAGAGTCAAAACAAACATGGCCCTCAATTGTAGACCTCAATGGGCCTGGCTTAATGTGACCTTTTGGCCACTCTTTGGGAAGCCTTGCCTCTGAGAGTTCTCCCGAGCTTTAATTGAAATGAGCTTCCTCACCATTTCATGGTTCCCGAATGAATTGAATGCCACAGTGCCTCCAAATTTATCTTTGAAAATTGGCTAGATAAATACCATGAAATTTTTAAAATTCTTATGAACAGGTGGCACTGGAGAACCTTTGGATGTCTATTGCTGATCACGAGTGTACCAGACATTGCATTGATTGACTGGGTTTCATGAAAACGGTGAGAACAGAGATGCCAGAATGTTGAGGCCTGCTGACTAGTTGGCCTAGAGCAGTGGTGGGCAGGTGTATGATAAAACATCTGTCGTGGGGCCATGTGGATCTGCCATTGGCTTCCAAATGCCTTGTGACTGACATGGTGCAGCCAGCAGAACCATACAAGTTAAGGGACCTTATTATATGGAGAGGTTTCAGGGCAATATTCAGAATCAGGTTGATATGGACATGGGTGCAAGCTTTTGGGGATAGAAGCCTGGTTGGTGCATTCTCCTGCAGACCCTCACCCACTACACGTGAGAGTACTCTCTATAGCACTGTGTCCCAGTTTTTCTCTTTGTATTCTGTGAAGCCAATACCAAACTCCCAGTGCAGCAGTAAGAAACACCACGAAAAGTGAAGTATGACCAAATGGCTTCACAGACCACATGGTTAGACACTTAGACCCCAGTGGCCTCAGTTTACCTACAAAGAGAGAATTCAGAACTGCTGCCTCATGTTCTATTGCAAATAAGGAACCATGTCATCCAGGTCACATAGATGCTGACGCAGCTTTGATGGTCTCACTACAAAGGAAGCGAAAGCTCCTGACAACAACAAACATTTCAAGGGCCCAAACTCAGAGGCAGTTTCTCAGAAATTAATTAGGCCACCAGAGCTCCATGTTTGTGAAGTGTTTACCCTTTACCTTACTTTTGGAAATTCCTCTACCACCTCCAAGGTTGTGAACTCCTGAGCATTTTCTTTTCCAGATATATATTCACAGATTTTCAAACTCTTCTCCACTAATTGTGTATTACTTGTGGTGAAGGAACTATCAAGGCATTTTTTGGATGACAGTAGGAAGATTTTTGTCTAACAAATATTCGCATACACATTAGATTCATTTTCCTATTTTCCATTTGAAATACTAAATCCCTGACACTAACCCATACCCTACTAGACTCTGACTACTAATCCTAATATGATGGAGAAAAAGAAACCTAACAGAATAGAAATACAGGCCATTCAGAGGTGGCATGGTGTATACTAGGACTTGCCTTCTGCTTTATCAAGTGTATGTGTTATAAATCTAGTAAACTTTTCATTGTAGTACTTCTCCATGAGTTTTTAAAGTTAACACATATGTAAATTTCTGTCTCCTTTTCTCTGTAGCCTATTCATCTCATGTATTTTATTATGCATATTTAGAATCCTACCTGGTATCACACATACATTGTTGTGAGCTCACTGTTTTTGGATGATACAAATTGTGAAAAGAGATCACTCCCCCTAAATACTGATGAAACTGAAAATTCAACAAGTTGGTGAATTTCCTAGATGAACAACATTATACATAAATCCATGCTCAGTAAAAAGAATATTTTTGGATATGAGGATGATATATATTTCATGATGAATTTTGATTGGCATATATATTGCTACATTTTAATGTCTGTGTTTTTATCTTTATAAATATATATATATATATATATATATATATATATATACTCTCCAGATTTTTCACAATATTAAATATATGTGTCTTATTATTCACTCCCTAAATACATTCATATTCATGTATGTGGATTTGTAATCAAATTTGCACAAGATTATTCTCAGAAAAATTCATCCACATAAAATACATATTTATTTTCCAGTACTGAAAACAAACTTCGGTGAATTGTGCTTACAAATCCTAATATTTGCATGGTAACTGACCCAGTTTAACATTAATGCAAGTATAATCCTATGGGACATGATGTGTATTTTGAAGTTCATTTTTATTCAACAGTGGTACATTACTATTTCTTCAGTTGATGGATATCATAGGATATAACTTTTCATCCACAAGTTCACAAATCTGCAGGCATTTGGTTCACTTTCAATTACTTCTTGCTTCAGAACATATGTATTCCTCCATGTTTCTTGACTGTTCTTTTCATGAGATTCTTTCCAAACACATTATTTTCGATTTCCATAATCATTTTTGAAGGAAAGAGGCGCCTTACTTACCCCCAGAAAGGTTCGTTGAGGTCTCCTTGTCCTGCGCTGCGTGATTCCCGGCCAATGCACCAAATGTAAGGTTCCGGCGAATCTTGGAGGAAGAGACCATCAAGAAACTGCGGCTCATGCAACAGTAAAAGGCGTTTATTGAGGATCCAATCCAGCATGCTGGGGCTACGTGCTCACTCAAGATGGGAGAGCATCCCAGAGCCCCGAGCAGGGGTTGAGCAGTGCTTAAGTACACTTTTTGGGCAGGGCGGGACTTTACATATATTACAGTCTCCTTTAAGAAATCATCATACACCACGGGAAAATCAAACAACAATTCCTAAACATGATTAGTTCATTTATTGGTGGGAACATGTAAGGCGGGAGTGATAGGTCAGTTCTAAAGCGGGGTACACATTCAAAATGATTGGTTTAGGCCCTGCAATGCCTCTGTGCCAGGCCTCACAGGGTCCTAGGTTATTAAAAAACCAGGCGGTCAGGGGGAATATTTACTGGGTAGTCCGGGAATTGTCCTACAAGCTACAGGAATTTCAGGTTTTGCGTGTAGCATAGGAACTTAACAATACCTGGTCCTTTACATTTTAACTCAAGCCTTGCTGCTTAAAAACTTTACAACACCCGGTCTTTTACACTTTAACTTTTACACTTTAATTTCAATTTCTTTTACCCTTACAGATCACTCCTGGTGCACAAGAAGGGTGTCCAAGCCACCCTGACTTTAGGCAAATGAGGGCCAAGGGAGCTTATTTTGGACACTGTCTTGGGCTGTGCCCCTCATGGAAACCTCCAGCCAGATGTTATGATGAGTGCCTTTATGGAAGAAGAGGAGGGCAATGTGGGATTGTTTTGGTATTAATTGTGGTCATTTGTGTGACGCTTGGAAGAGATGACAGGGTCCACCTGGGCTTGAAGTCTGGTGTGAATCCCCTTAGAGACTGAGTTCTGGAACTGACCTCAGAGAAGTATTGCATGAATTGTGTTGAAATTTTAGGAGGCCACGCATGAGAGTCGCTCTTATAAACTGAGATCAAGGCCCAGGGTGGCTTTCCACAGAGCACTGGGAATATCAGCCAAGATATCCCATGATTTTATTCTTAAAGACTTGGTAGCCATAGTTGAGAGTCAAAACACACATGGAACTCACAACGTATACCTCAATGGGCCTGGCTATATTTGACATTTTGGCCACTCTTTGGGAAGCCTTGCCTATGAGAGTTCTCCAGAGTTTCATTAAAATGAGCTTCCTCAACATTTAGTGGTTCTTGAAACCCACAGTGCCTCCAACTTCATCCTTGAAAAATGGCTAGATAAATACTATGAAATTTTTGAAAATCCCATGACCAGGTGGAACTGGAGAATCTTTGGGTGTCCTGTTGCTGATCATGAGTATACTAGAGGGTGCCTTGATTGACTGGGTTTCATAAAAATAATGTAGAAAAAAGATGCCAGTAAGTTGGAGCCTGCTGAGTAGTGGGCCTAGAGCAGTGGTGGGCAGGTGTGCAGGTGTGTGATAAAACATCTGTGGTAGGTCCATGTGGTTTGGCCAATGGCTACCAAATGGCTTGTGAAGGACATGGTGCAGCCAGCAGACCCTTATTTGTAAAGGCATTTTGATATATGGAGAGGTTTCAGGGCAATTTTCAGAATCAGGTTGACATGGTCAATGGTGCAAGCTATGTGGGAAAGAAGCCTGGTTGGTGCATTCTCCTGCAGACCGTGACCCACCACAGTGACAGAACTCTCTCCACCACTGTGTCCCAGTTGAAATTGTTGTATTTCGTGAAGCAAATACCAAAGTCCCAGTGTAGCAGCAAGAACAACAACAGAAAGTGGAAGAGGACCAAATGGCTTCACAGTCCACACGGGGTGACACTTAGCCCCCAGTGGCAACAGTTTACCTACAAAGAGAGAATTCAGCACTGCTGCCTCAGGTTCATTGGAAAATAAGAAACCATGTCCTCCAGGTCACATAGATGCAGACCCAGCTTTGATGGGCTCACTATAAAGGAAGCTAAAGCTCCTGACAACAACATATATTTCAAGTGCCCAACCTCAGAGGCAGTTTCTCAAGAAGTATTTAGGCCAGCAGAGCTCCATGTTTGTGGAGTGTTTACCATGTCCCTTACTTATGGAAACTGCTCTATCACCTCCAAGGTTGGGAAATCCTGAGCGTATTCCATTCCAGATATGTATTCACGTATTTTCTAACTCTTCTCCTCTAATTGTGTCTTACTTGTGGCAAAGGTAATGTCAAGGCATTGTTGTGGATGAAAGTGGGAAGATTTTTGTGTAGCACATATTTGCATACACATTGGATTCATTTTCCAATTTTCCATTCAAAATACTGAATCCCTGACACGAAACTATACCCTACTAGACTCTGACTACTATTCCTAATATGATGGAGAAAAATAACTCAAACAGAATAGAAATACAAGCAGTTCAGAAGAGGCATGGTGTATAGTTGGACTTGCCGTTTGCATTATGTAGGTTAGGTGTTATAAATCTAGTTAATTTTTAATTGAAATAGTTCTCCATGTGTTTTTAAAGTAATGAATATGTGAATTCCTGTATCCCTTTCTCTGTAGCCTATTCAGCACATGTATTTTTATATGCACATATAGAATCCTACCTGGTATCACATATACATTCTTGTGAGGTGGCTGACTTGGCAGATACAAATTATGAGAAGAGATCACTCCTGCTAAATGCTGTTGGATCTTAAAATTCAACCTATGGGTGACCTTCCTAGTTGAACAACATTATTCATAAATCCATGTTCATTAAAATTAATATTTCGGGATCTATGGATGATATATATTTCACCATGAATTTCGATAGGCATATATATTGCCACTTTATAATGTCTGTGTGTGTTTTGTATATATATATATATATATATATATATATATATATATATATATATATATACTCTCCAGATTTTTCACAATATGAAATATATGTGTCTTATTATTCACTCCCTAAATACATTCATATTCATGTATGTGGATTTGTAATCAACTTTGCACAAGATTATTCTCAGAAATATTCATACACCTGAAATACTTATTTGTTTCCTAGTACTGAAAACAAACTTCAGTGAAAGGTGCATACAAATCCTAATATTTCTACAGTAACTTACCAAGTTTAACATCAATGCAAGTAGATTCCTATGGGACATGATGTGTATTTTGACGTTCATTTTTATTTAAAACTGGTACAGTACTATTTCTTCAGTTTATGCACATCCATGGATAAATTTTTCACCCAAAATTTCAAAATTAAAGACATTTGTTTCACTTTCAATCACTTCCTGCTTCCGAACACATGTAGTCCTCCAGGTTTTTCGACTGGTCGTTTCATGAGACTTCTTAACAAACACATTATTTTCGATTTCCATAATCACTTTTGAAGGAAAACTCACACACCCTCTTCATGATAAACCATAACCCTAATATTACCATTAGACTTATAATTGGTTGTAATGAATGTATGTATACCAATATCAATATAAGATTTCCTGTATATTTTCAGATATCAATTTATTCTAATTCCAATTTCTAAAGTTGGATCCAGTTATATTATTTATTCACAGTACGATCTATTCATGCATCATCTCTATATTCATTGACACAGGGTACACCTATTTGTATACCCAATACTAATTTATGGGTTTTAAAAATATTGCTTCCCATAATGGTGGAAGAAATACTCATGTCACCTGATCTACATATACATTTTATCACAGTAATATTCTGGACAAAAATGCAAAGGTCACACTTATGATTGTACCAAACCCTAAATTGAAAGTGAGTATATATTACTAAAAACATCCTTGTCCAGGATGCCTAATTCTCCCAAGTGTCAATATTGTTGGAGACTATATATTTGTTTCTTCCTATGATTATATATTCAACCTCAACCCTGTTGAAAATGTCTAATCCTATCATGCATTTTATAATTTGTCTGATTTCCTAATGTCTCTATTGAGACCTGCTTTCCTACATATTTTCCCCAGTTCATCATTGTGACTGACTCTTCACATGTGCTGACATTTACATTCACTCTCTAAACGAAACCCTATTGCCAAAAAACTATTGGTCCAACTCGAAGACTCACTCTTCTTCCTAAACCTACTATCTTCCAAATCCTACCGACTATCCATTTTTGACTGGATGTTCTCTTCGACATTCAGGCATCTGAGGTGCAAGGTTTTATTCCATTGTGTATAGATTTATCTGAGACTAAAATGCAGAATGTAATTCAAAGCTAAATATCCCAAAGAAGGGCCCAATGCCCTTTCTGGCTTCAAATCGTAACTAGATTTATGTTTTCATACGTATATTTCAAATATATATTCTTATAAAATTTGCAGGTTCCCAATACCATTATTCATCCAGCAGAATGATTCCTAACACAAGTCAAATATGTTATTGACCCTAACCATACACTGTTCCCTCATTCTAAATTTACAGAGAGGAGGGACAGAGTTGGTCTTACAATACAGGAAAGTAGGGGATCTTCCACCTGCTGAGAACCTCAAAGTTCCATGCAGAAATGTTGACTGAAGAAGATGTAGGCAGCTATGAAGGACCTGAGAGAACAAAAGTCATGTTCAATGGCAAACAACCTGTTCAGGATGAAGGGTTCTGTCTGAATCAGCCTCTCACATCTTAATTTAGAGAAGATGGACCAAACCAGGCCTGTGTGGGTAGCTGTTTCTGGGTGCCTATGGTTGTATACCATTCTAAATTGTGAAAGTGTCACAGGAAGTAGTGGCAGCCTCCTTCTCATGTGACACTTGGAAGCCACTGGTAGGACAAAGTGGTTGCCAAGGCAGTGACCTCATTCAGTTCCTAAAGGAAGTGACCTCACCTCACTTCCTTGGTGATGGAAATCTCTGAACTTGGGATTCATGAAGCCAGGCACCCAGAGCCAGTCCCAGTCCCAGTCCCAGTGGTCTCACTTGTTTGGATTTACCAAGGACAGTGTCAGTCTTTCTTGGTACCTACTAATGTGAGGAAGGCCAAATGCCAGGAAAGCTCTAAAGAGGAGTTATTCCTGAGAAAGCAGGTAGTTGCTCACCTCTGGGTCCTGACACCTGCACAGAGTTGGCCAAGGAGACCAGATCTGAGACAGATCAGGCCATTCCGTGGGAATATAGTATGGCTCACCAGTCAGAGGACAGTCCGGATAGTCACAGAACTTCTTGGGGGAAGGAGGTGCCTTTGTGGGTGTGGGGGTGGGTTTCTGGTTTTGTCTCATGTTCAGAGAATAGGTAGGCAAGGCGCTTTTTTTGGTGTAGAATGAACTGTTTCTAGTAAGTCATTTGACAAGGCGAGTGTTTTTATGTCTGTCTATCACACTGTGTCCGTGGTTGCAGATATTAGAAAAGAAAATGCATCAATGGATGTGTCCTGTCTAGTAGAATGCTTCCCAGCATTCATCCTGTCCAATTTATGAATGGATTTCAGATTGCCTTTTCGATGGGTAACACCTGCAATCTTCCTAAGTTTCAGTTTTCTTCTGGACTTCTGCCCCTCTCCAGAATAGGCTCATGGTTTTATGTCTAAGGTATGTACCACTTCCAAGCTGTGTGCCATGACCATGTACTGGATAGCTCAAAGGAATGGCGAGCATCTCTGAAAAATCAGATATTAGTGTGACCATTAAATCTCAGTGCAGAAACCCTGCTTTGGGCCTTGTGCTTACCTATTGTTCTGTTGCCCTGAATGTCAGGAAGTTCTTTGCCTCAGGCCACCCCTTTGTGAAGCCTGAAGAAAACAGTTTTCAAATGGAAATGAATGGGCAACACCTGTGGCTCTTTGCTTAATTGCTTTGGAAAGGGATGTGTCTGAATCAGCCTCTTGGCCATGTGTTAGGCTGTATCTTAGATTCTCAGCACCTGATGGATCTAAAGAAAGATCCCATGGGTGCATTAAAAACCAAAATGGCCAAAAGAGCAGTCATTGTTTATGAAGACTCTCGCCTTCCTCTCTAAGGTTCCTGACATCCATCAAGTGAGAATAGGGATCCTTTGTTTCAAAAGAGTTCTTCAAAGCCCTGCAGAGGCTATCCCATAGGTGCTTGGGTTTTCTCATGACCCCAATTTACATGAAGAATCTAAACCCTACAGTCAGTAGGCCTCAAATTGGAGAAGCCAAGCTGTATTAATGGCAGGCCGATTTGATCACTCCTGTTTCACAGTCAGGATTTCCAGGCCACACTGACTTTAGGCAAATGAGGGGCAAGGGAGGTTATTTTGGACACTGTCCTGTCCTGCGCCCCTCATGGAAACCTCCATCCAGAGGTTATGATGAGTGTCTATATGGAAGAAGAAAAGGGTTATGTGGGAGCGTTTTGTTTGGAATTGTGGTAATTTGTGTGGCACTTAGAAGAAAAGACTGGGTCCACCTGGGCTTGAACTCTGTTGTGATTCCTCTTAGAGAATGAATTCTGGAACTGACCTCAGAGAAGTATTTTCATGAATTGTGTTTGGTTTTTACTAGGCCATGCATGAGAGTCGCCCTTGGAACCTGAGATCTAGGTGCAGGGTGGCTTTCCCCAGAGCACTGGGAATCTCAGCCAGGATATGACATGATTTTATTCTGAAAGACTTTGCAGCCACAGTTGAGAGTCAAAACACACATGGACCTCACATTGTAGACCTCAATGGGCCTTGCTTCATGTGACCTTTTGGCCACACTTTGGGAAGTCTTGCCTGTGAGTGTTCTCTAGAGCTTTCATTGAAATGAGCTTCCTCAACATTTAATGGTTCCTGAATAAATTGAAACCCAAAGAGCCTCCAACTTCATCCTCGACAAATGGCTTGATAAATACCATGAAATTTTTGAAATTCCCATGACCAGGTGGCACTGGAGAACTTTTGGATATCCTGTTGCTGACCATGAGTGTACCAGACAGTGCCTTGACTGACTTTGTTTCATGAAAATTGTGTAGAACAGTGATGCCAGTAAGTTGGAGCCTGCTCATTAGTGGGCCTAGAGAAGTGGTGTGAAGGTGTGTGATAAACCATGTGTGGTGGGGCCATGTTGATCTGCCATTGGCTTGCAAATGCCTTGTGACTGACAGGGTACAGCAAGCAGACCCTTATATGTAAAGGCATCTTGTTATATGGATAGGTTTATGGGCAATGTTCAGAATCAGGTTGGCTACCTGGTACCACACGTACATTCTTGTGAGGTGGCTGACTTGGCAGATACAAATTGAGAGAAAAGATCACTCCTACTAAACCCCATTGAAACTGAATATTCAACATATGAGTGAGCTTTTTAGTTGAACAACATTATACATAAATCCATGTTCAGTAAAATGAATATTTTTAGATCTGTGGATAATATATATTATATGATGAATTTTGATTGACATATATATTGCTACTTTTTTGTCTGTGTGTGTTTTGTGTTTGTGTATATATATATATATATATATATATATATATATATATATATATATATATATATACACACACTCTCCAGATATTTCAAAAAATGAAATATATGTGTCTCATATACACTCCCTAAATTCATTCATGTTCATGTATCTGGATTTATAATCAACTATTCACAAGATTATTCTCAGAAATATTCATGCACCTGAAATTTGCCTAATGCTCTCAAATATCAATCCTATTGGTGTCTACATATTTTTTTTCCTAAGATTATATATTCAAACTCAATCCTTTTCAAAATATCTAGTCCTGTCACTCACTTTGTAATTTCCCTGATTTCATAATGTCTCTATTGATATCTGCTTTCCTACATATTTTCCCCAGTTCATCATTGTGACTGACTCTTCAACTGTGCTCACATTTACATTCACTCTCTAACTGAAACCGTATTGCTAAAGAACTTTTGTTCTAAATTCTATACTCACTCTTCTTCCTAAACCTACTGACTATCTTCCTAATCCTACCAACTATACCTTTTTCACTGGATGTTCTCTTCTACATTCAATCATCCAAGTAAATGTCGGGCAAGCTTCGGGGAAGGAGACGACCAACAGAGTACTCATGATACAGCAAAAGGTTTATTGGGTTTCCAGCATGCTGGGGCTCAGAGCTCACTTTAATAGAGCAGATAGCCCTGAGAATAGCTTAAGTATAGTTTGTATACTTTCCCTGGAGAAGGCAGGGAGGGAAGTTTATTGATGGGTCACGACGAGTGGGCAGTTTGCATGCAACTGGGTGAGGGAGTACATTCTGTAGTTTGGCAGTTGGGGACAGCACATTTTGGGAACAAGTTTTGCAAGCATTTCTCAAGATTTCAACAGTTTTTTGTTAAGCATAGGGAAATACAGGAAGTGACAAGTACTTATTTTGTTAACCTTTCATTCCTCACTTCTTTTTCTGGCTACTTTTAATCATAAAAATTATCATTGGGGGGTTTCACATTCTATGTCTCCTAGTGGGGTATTACCATAAGTTTAACTCGTCCAATTTGAGCCTGGAGAAAAGAAATTACACGGTTGAGAAAACAGGGTTTTATAGTTAGCAATAATATGAGGATTATTATTGGACCGGCCAGGGTTGATAAAAACGTAGTTAACCAGGGGCACTGTGTGAACCAAGACTCAAACAACCCTTTTGGGGTCTCTCTCTCTCTTGTTGATGCTCTTTAATGTGTCTTTTTAATTTACTCATAGATTTTATTACAACTCCAGTATGTTCGGCATAAAAACAACATTCTTCCCTCAATGCAGCACAAAGGCCCCCTTCTTTAATGAAGAGGAGGTCCAAACCTCAACTGTTCTGTAAAACAACTTCAGAGAGAGAGGTTAAAGTTTCATGCAAAGCTCTGATGGTGGTTTCTAATATCTTAGTTTTGGTCTATTGCTGCTTCTAATTGGGTCATTTATTGTGTCACATGGACAAGGGCAGTGGTTCCTGGGCCCACCCGTGCAGCAAATCCTATTCCTAATATGATGGCTAAAGTGAGGGATATATGCTCCCAGTGGAACCTGGTTGTATGTCCCCCTATTTGATCTTCAAATGAACCTGCTTCATAATAGAGCACTCTGGGAAACATCTGCACCATTACACGATTAATCACATCTGTTGACCATTTCATGAAAACATAAACAAGGTTTAAGTATATAGAATTATTCTGTTGTAAGGACGGACAAGGCAAGGCACCTAAGATAGCACTAAAGACAGGGAAACAGTCCTATTTGGTTGCAACCGGATTCAGAGGGCATTGCTTCTGTTGTAATCAATTAATCCCCTGAAACTCAAGTTTAGGTAGTTTCAGAATTTTGTACCCAACATGTAAGGGAAGGTGCTCAGAAGCTCACAGTCTGCAGAAGTTCAAAAACGCAGTATTTGTTCCTGGTTTTCCCCTGTTCTGGGCAAGTTAACTTTTAAAGGACACCTGGGAGGGGGAGAGCTTTTTCTTCCCTTTCTTATTTTACCCCTGCCAGCTGTTACCATGGAGACCAGTTGGTAACTTCTTTATCTTAGAAATGTAGCCATCTCTGTGAATCCCCAGCTCAAGGACAGAGGCCTTGTTCACATATTTTGTGAAAAACTAGTAAAAGGGTGTCTACCTGAGAAGTGCTGATTTTTTTAGCCACTGGCCAAGTAGAACAGGGCAACACGAAAAGAGGAAGTTTATCTACATTGAACTCTTTTATAGGGACTCTTTTGCTGAAAGTCCTAAAGTCAGCCATGGTGAAGACTTCTGGAGAAGGTCAGTTAAGACTTTTCTGTGGGCCTAGTGCAGAGGGGGAAGACGGGGAAGGTGGGCTGTGATCAGCTCCGTGGATTTGAGAATGAGGAAGGAGAGATGTAAAAGAATAATGGGAAACGGGTTTGAGATTTTCCTAGCAACAAAAACTTGAGCAGTAGAACAGGTAGAGCAGAGAGGATGATGGGAGTGAGTATCTCAAAACGCATATGAGGGACGTTTAATTATTGGTAAACTGTTTTCAGTGATGACAAACCAACTTTAAAGGCCATTTTTATTACATCTTATATAGGGGACTGAGGGCTCTCCTCAGCTGGTTTGAGCTTTGGTTTAGCTGGTAAGAAGACCTGGCGGGACCCGGTGCGGGCACTGACAGGACAAGAGAGGAGTGAGTGGGTGGAGGGGTACTTCAGTAACTGCTAGGAGGCAATGGTCTGAGAACCGGCAGAGGTTTGGGTTTTTGATCTAGTAATTGGAGGGGAGAAATCAGGTTGCTGAGGTGGGAGTGACAGCAGAGTGTCTGGAGCAGAAGGCTGAGGGTGAGGATCTATTGGAGAAGCATAGTTCAGGATGTGAGTGAAGGAGGGAAAAGGTCACGCAGAATTTGAGGATCTAGAGACCCCTCTGGGGGCCATCGGTTCTTCTTATCTAATTGGTACTATGGCCAATGATGTGTACTGAATTTGATGAGGAGTTTGGGTTCCATCAGGCAGCCCCTGTTTGCTCACATCCCCATGACTTACAGAAGAAGTCGGCTTTCCCCCCACACAGCCGTGACTGTGGCTTTGAGAGTCTGCCCGCAAACATAGTAATCTAGGCTAGTCAACCTGCATCTGGCTTGCATGTCCCTTCATCCATAATGTTTGTTTCCATTATCTATGGTACAGAAGTAATTTAATGGAATTTTAGTGGTATCCTCTTCATCAGGGATATCCCAATAGGTAAGACCTATAGCCAGCTGACAAATGTCTGGGAGGAATGATGGCCACCAGGTCCCTCAGGGGGCTGTATGCGAGATAGATTATACTTCTTTTCCAGTAGGATTTGTGATCAGCCATCACTGCTGAATGGGCTGATGTGGCTTAGGACTACTTGTGGCCAAGGAGTGAGTCCACAGACTTATCCACATGGCGAATACGCAATTTGAAGGTTTTACCAGTCTTTTCCAGTTTCCAGCCAGAGTCTGGACAGGGCGCAGGCTTGAGATGAGAGGCATGGATCCAGAAATTGATTCCGTCTACCTTTACCACTGGAGGTGTTATAAGTAGCACCGGCTATGGTCCTTTCCAGCGGGGTTTCAAGCATGATACCTGATGTCGTCTTACGTAGATGAAGTCTCTTACTTGATATGGATGTGGAGTCCCTTTGTCCCCAGTTTGGTAGGCAGTGGCCAGCTGTTTACACAGGTATCACTGAGTTCTTTTTAGAGCTTTAAGTCTGTCAAGCAAGGGGGTGTGGATGGAATGGTTAGGTCTTTGAGTCGGGCTTAGGTCCCTTACTGCAGGAGGGCAACAATAGAGAATTTCACAGGGGCTAAGGTTACTCAAAGAAACAGAGGGAGTATTTCTTGCATGAAACATTGCATAAGGCAGGAGCATAGTCCAATCTTTTATGCTGTTCTCTAAGTTTAATTTTCTTAAGGTCTCTTTAATGGTTCAATTTATTCTCTCTGCCTGTCCTGAACTCGGGTATCTATAAGCACAATATAACTTCCAATTAATTCCCTGGTTCCTGGCTAACCCCTGACTTACCTGGGCCATGAACATCGGTCCATTATCAGACCCTATTACCGGCTTAGCTTCCTCCAATGGTAAAGAGGCTGAGTCAGCAGCAGGGAAATCCATTTGAGGGTGTTGTGGGTTAGGGGACAAGGGCAGGGGATTAGTAAGGGAAGAAGAGTCCAGTAGAGTCAAATCTGTGACTCGGGGAGAACAGGGGGTGGAGGAGGAGGAGGTTGAGAGGGTTTGAGAGATCATGGGGGAAGGAGTAGGAGCAGAGGCAGGGGCAAGGAAAGGCTTCACCCATGGAGGAGGAGATTTGCAAATGTTCTGCCAAGTTAAGATATATGGCTGTTGATCCAGATGGCTATGTGTCCCCGGCTGAGATAATATCTCTGAATTTTTAAATTAGTGCGAAGTAGAAAGATCCTTCTAGGGGCCATCCGAATTCAAAGGTGGGCCATTCTGAGGCACAGAGATTCTGAAAAGGTCCAGCATTTTACTAAAACAAGAGAGATTCTGAGCTCTTAAGCGGACTTTGTTCCAGTGACCAAGGGTCAGGGACAGAGGCATTGAACTGCTCTGTCCCATAATGAAAGGGACACAAACAGCAAAAGCAAGGACACATGACACAGATAAGACAAGACCATAAACACAGGCAATGGACGTCAAACACTGAAACCAGGAATGAGTAGCCGGCAAAACCCGATGGGATGACAATACCGAATCTGAAACAAAATATCACTGAGTTGAGGAGACTATTGTTCCTTAATTTCCCGAGTTTTCTGCGGCGTCCCCCAGGGAGGTGCCCTGTGTCTCCGTGACACGTCTCTCAGCCACCTTCGGAGGGAGCTCAGGCTCTTCACCGCCAGAGATTTTGCCAAGCCCTAACATGAAACCTGAAACCAGAAAGGGGCGCCTTACTTGCTCCGAGAGGAGCCCATTGGGGTCTCTCGTCTGCCACTGCCAGAACTCGGTGGAACCTCAATATGTAAAGGTCGGGCGAGTGTCGAAGGAAGAGACCACCAAGAGTCTGTCTCATGCAACAGCAATGGGTTTATTTGGGGTTCAGCATGCTGTGGCTCAGAACTCACTTAAATAGAGCAGAGAGCCCTGAGAACACCTTAAGCACAGCTTATATACTTTCCTTGGAGAGGGAAGAGAGGGAAGTTTACTAATGGGTGAGGGCATGTGGGCGGTTTGCATGACACTGAGTGAGGGAGTACATTCTGCAGTTTGGCAGTTGGGAACAGAACATTCTGGAAACAAGATTATCAAACATTTCTCAAGATTTCAACAGTGTTTTGTTAAGCATACAGAAAAACAGGAAGTGACAAGTACCTATTTTATTAACCTTTCACTTCGGACTATCCCTTTTCGACTAGATGTTCCTTCTACATTAATTCATCCAAGGTACAAGGTCCTATGGCATTGTATATCGATTTAATTGAGACACCTCTGCAGAACGTAATTCAAAGCTGCATATCCCAATCAAGAGCCCAATGCCCTTCTGGACTTCAAATCATACTTAGATTTCTGTTTTCATACATATATTTCACCTATATATTCTTATACACATAGCAAGTTCCCAATACCATTATTCATCCAGCAGAATGATTTCTAACCCAAACCGAACATGTTATTAACCATAACCATACACTGTTCCCTCAATCTAACTTTACAGAAGAGCAGGGAAAGAGTTGATCTTACAATACTGAAATGTAGGGAATCTTCCACCTCCTGAGAACCTCAAAGGTACATGCAGAAATGATCCCTGGAGAAGAGGTAGGCAGCTATGAAGGACCTGAGAGACCAAAAGTCATCTTCCATGGCAAACAACCTGGTCAGGATAAAAGGTTGTGTATGAATCAGCTTCTCTTCTTAACGTAGAGAAGTTGGACCAAACTAGGCCTGTGTGGAGATCTATTCCTGGGTGCCTATTGTTGATATACCATTCTAACTTGTGAAAGTGTCACAGAAAGTAGGGGCAGCCTCCGTATCATGGGACCCTTGAAAGCAACAGTTAGGACAAAGTGGTTGCCAAGACAGTGACCTCATTCAATTTCTGAAGGAAGGGACCTCACTTAAGTTCCTTGGTGATGGAACTCTCTGAATTTGGGATCCAGGAAGCCAGGCACCCAGAGCCAGTCCCTGTTCCAGTCCCAGTGGTCTCACTTGTTTGGATTCAGCAAGGACAGAGTCAGTCTTTGTTGGTACCTACAGATGTGAGGAAGGCCAAATGAGAGGAAATCTCTGAAGCGGGGCTTTTCCTGAGAAAGCAGGTAGTGGCTCACCGCTGGCTACTGAGAACTTCACAGAGTTGGCCAAGGAGACCAGATCTGAGACAGGACAGGCCAATTTGGGGGAACATATTTTGGCCCACAAGTCAGAGGACACTCTGGATAGTCACAGACCTACTTGGGGGAAGGAGGTGCCTTTGTGGGTGTTGTTGTGGGTTTGTGGTTTTGTCTCATTTTCCTAGAATAGGTATTAAAGTCGGTTTGTTTGGATTGAAGTTTAGTGTTTCTAGTAAGTCTTTTGACATGGCGAGTGTTTCTATGTCTCAGTATTTCACTGTGTCCGTGGTTGTATGCATTAGAAAAGAGAATGCATCAATGGATGTGTCCTGTCTATTAGAAAGCTTCTCAGCATTCAAATTGCCCCATTTATGAATGGACTGTAGCTTGCCCTATTGATGTGCAATACCTGCTATATTCCTAAGTTCCTGTTTTCTTTCTGAATTCTGGCCACTCTACAGAATAGGACCATGGTTTTTTGTTCACGATATGTACCACCTTCAAGCTCTGTGACTGGCCATGTACTGGATAGCTGAAAGAAATGGCAAGCATCTCAGAAAACTCAAGTATCAGTGTGACCAGGAAATTCTCAGTGGAGCAACCCTGCTTTGGACCATTTGCTTACCTATTGTTCTGTTTTCCTGAATTTCAGGAAGGTCTTTGACTCAGGCCACCCTTTTGTGAAGGCTGAAGAAAACAGTTTTCAAATGGAAATTATTGGGCATACATGTGGCTCTTTCCTTAACTGCTTTGAAAAGGGATGTGTCTGAATCAGCCCCTTGGCTCTGTATGAGGCAGTGGCTTAGATTCTCAGCACCTGAGGGATCTAAAGAAATTTCCCATGCGTGCATTCAAAACCAAAATGGCCAAAAGAGCAGTCATTGGCATGAAGTCTCTCACCTTCCTCTGTAAGGTTCCTGACCTCCATCAAGTGAGAATAGGAATCCTTTGGGTCAAACGAGTTCTTCAAAACCTGCAGAGGCTAGCCCATAGGTGCTTGGGTTTTCTCATGACTCCAATTCACATAAAGAATCAATATCTGACAGTCAGTAGGCCTCAAATTGGACAAGCAGAACAGTATTAACACCAGGCCTATTTGATCACTAATGGTTAACAGGAAGCGTGTCCAGGCCACCCTGACTTTAGGCAAATGAGGGGCAAGGTAGATTATTGTGGATACTGTCTTGGTCTGCGCCCCTCATGGAAACCTCCAGCCAGAGGTTATGATGAGTGTCTATATGGAAGGAGATGAGGGCCATATGGGAGTGTTTTTGTTTTAATTGTGGTCAATTGTGTGGTAGTTGGAAGAGATGACTGTGTCCACCGGAGCTTGAACTCTGGTGTGATTACCCTTAGAGACTGAGTTCTGGAACTGACCTCAGAGAAGTATTGCCATGAATAGTGTTGGGATTTTAGGAGAGCACGCATGAGAATCGCTTTTGGAAACTGAGCTCTAGGCCCAGGATGGCTTTCCACAGAGCTCGGGGATTCTGAGCCAGGATATCACATGATTTAATTCTTAAAGACTTGGGACCCTTAGTTGAGAATACAAACACACATGGATCTCACTTTGTATACCTCAATGGGCCTGGATTCATGTGACCTTTTGGCCACTCTTTGGGAAGCCTTCCCCGTGAGTGATCTCCAGAGCTTTCATTGAAATGAGCTTCTTCACCATTTAATGGTTCCTGAATTAATTGAAACCCACAGTGCCTCCAACTTCATCCGTGAAAAATGGCTAGATAAATACCATGAAATTTTTGAAATTTCCATGACCAGGTGGCACTGGATAAACTTTGAATGTCCTGTTGCTGATCATGATGGTTCCAAACTGTGCCTTGATTGACTGGGTTTCGTGAAAATGTTGTAGAACAGAGATGCCAGTAAGTTGGAGCCTGCTGAGTAGTGGGCATAGAGCAGTGGACTGTAGGTGTGTAAATAAATATTTTTGGTAGGATCACCTGGATCTTCCATTGGCTTCCAAAAGACTTGCGACTGACATGGTGCAGGCAGCCGACCCTTATATGTAAATGCATCTTTTTATATGGAGAGGTTTCAGGGCAATGTTCAGAATCAGGTTGCTATAGTCAAGTGGGAAAGCTATGTGGGATTAAAGCCTGGTTCGTACATTCTCTTGTCGACCATGACAAACCACACGTGACAGAACTCCCTCTATCATTGTGTCCCAGTTGAACTCCTTGTATTTCATGAATCTAATACGAAACTCCCAGTTCAGGAGTAAGAAACACCCTGAAAATTGGAGCATGACCAAATGGCTTCACAGACCACACGGGAAGACACTTAGCTCCCAGTGGCCACAGTTTACCTACAAAGAGAGAATTCAGAACTGCTGCCTCATTTTCATTAGAAAATAAGGAACCATGTCCTCCAGGTCACATAGATGCAGACCCAGATTTCATGGTGTCACTACAAACGAAACTAAATTTCCTGACAGTTACAAATATTTCATGTGCCCAACCACAGAGGAAGTTTCTCAAGAAGTCTTTAGGCCAGCAGAGCTCCATGTTTGTGAAGTGTTTACCCTCTCCCTTACTTTTGGAAACTGTTCTTCTACTCCAGTGTTGTGAACTTCTGAGCATTTTACATTTCTCATATGTATTCACAGATTTTCTAACTCCTCTCCTCTAATTGTGTCTTACTTGGAGTGATGGTTATGTCAAGCCATTGTTCTGGAAGAGAGTGGGAAGTTGTTCCTGTAGTATATGTTTGCATACACATTAGATTAATTTTTCTATTTTCCATTTGAAATACTGAATCCCTGACACCAACCCATACCCTACTAGAATCTGACTACTAATCCTAATATGATGGAGAAAAAGAAACCTAACTGAATAGAAATACAGTCCTTTCATAGGAAGCATGGTGTATACTTGTATTTGCCTTCTGCTTTATCAAGAGTATGTGTTTTAACTCTAGTCAACTTTTTATTATAATATTTCTTCATGAGTTTTTAAAGTTATCACATATGTAAATTCCTGTCTCCCTTTCTCTGTATCCTATTCAGCACATGTATTTTTTATGCACATATACTATCCTACCTGGTATCCCACGTACATTCTTGTGAGCTCACTGACATTGGAATATAAAAATTGTGAAAAGAGGTGACTCCCCCTAAATACTGATTGAACTGAAAATTCAACCTATGGGTGAGCTTCCTAGTAAAAAACATTATACATAAATCCATGTTAAGTAAAATGAATATTTTTGGATATGTGGATGAATTATATTTTATGATGAATTTCAATTGGCATATATATTTCTACATATTAATTTGTGTGTGTGTGTTTGTGTGTGTATTTGTGTGTGTGTATATATATATATATATATATATATATATATATATATATATATATATATATATATATATTTTTTTTTTTTTTTTTTTTTTCTCCAGAATTTCCAAAATATGAAATATATGTATCTTATTATACACTCCCTAAATTCATTCGTATTCATGTATTTGGGTGTATAATCAACTTTACACAAGATTATTCTAAGAAATACTCAACCACCTGAAATACATATTGGTTTTCTACTACTGAAAACTAAGTTCAGTGAATGGTGCTTACAAATCCTAATATTTCTACTGTAACTGACCCAGTTTAACATAAATGCAAATAGATTTCTATGGGACATGATGTGTATTTTGAAGTTCATTTTTATTAAACACTGGTACATTAAAATTTCTTCAGTTTATGTACAACATAGGATATATTTTTTTCATTCACAACTTCACAAATTTATAGGCATTTGGTTCACTTTCAATTACTTACTATTTCAGAACACATGTATTCCTCCATATTTCTCTACTGGTCTTTTCACTTGACTTCATTCTAAACACATTATTTTCGATTCCATTATCATTGTTCAAGCAAAACTCACTCTTCATGATAAACTGTAACCCTAATATTACCATTAGATATATAACAGGTTGGAATGAATTTATGTATATCAATATAAGATTTCATATATTTTTTTCAGATGCAAATTCAATCCATTATTTAAAGTTGGAACCAGTTATATACTTTATTCACAATATGGTCTATTCATGCATCATCTAAATAATCATCAACACAGGGTACACCTTTTCGTATCCCCAGTACTAATTTATAAGTTTTCAGGATATTGCTCCCCATAATGGTGGAAGAAAGACTCATGTCACCTGATCTACATATACATTTATCACAGTAGTATTCTGGACACAAAATGCAAAGGTCACACTTATGATTGTACCAAAGCCTAAATGGAAAGTGAGCATGGATTATTAAAAACATCTGTCCAGGTTGAGTAATGCTCTCAAATGTCAATCCTCTTTGTTACTACATATTTGTTTTTTTCCTAAGATTATATATTCAACCTCAAGCCTTTTGAAAATATCTAATCCTATCAATCACTTTATACTATGCCTGATTTCTTAATGTCCCTATTGATATCTGCTTTTCTACATATTGTCCCCAGTTCATCATTGTGACTGTAACTTCAAATGTGCTGACATTTACATTCACTCTCTATCTGAAACCCTATTGCTAAAGAACTTTTGGTCCAACTCCTATACTCACTATTCTTCCTAAACCTACTGACTATCTTCCTAATCCTACAGACTATCCCTTTTTGACTGCATGTTCTCTTCTACATTCAAACATCCGAGGTACACGGTCCTATGCCATTGTATATCAATTTATCTGAGACCTCGGTGCAGAACATAATTCAAGCTAAGTATACCAATCGTGGTTTCAATTCCTATCTGGGCTTCAAATCTTTCCTAGATCTCTGTTCTCATACATATATTTCACGTCTATATTCTTATAAATATCACAGGTTCCCAATACCATCATTCATCCAGCATAATTATTCCTAACCCATATCGAACATGCTATTAACCCTAACCATACACTGTTCCCTCAATCTCATTTACAGAAGAGCAGGAACAGAGTTGGTCTTACAATACAGGAAGGTAGGGGATCTTCCACCAGCTGACAACATCAAAAGTCCATGCAGAAATAATCCCTGGAGAAGATGTAGGCAGCTATGAGGGACCTGAGAGAGCAAAAGTCATCTTACATGGAAAACATCCTGGTCATGATGAAAGGATGTGTCTGAATCAGCCTCTCTTTTCTTAATCTAGTGAAGATGGACCAAACCAGGCCTGTGTGGAGAGTTGATCCCGGGTGCCTATGGTTGATATACCATTCTAACTTGTGAAAATGTCAGAGCAAGTAGGTGCAGCCTCCATCTGATGGGACCCTCGGAAGGAACTGTTAGGAAAATGTGGTTGCCAGGGTAGTGACCTCATTCAGTTCCTGAAGGAAATGAACTCAACTTACTTCCTTGGTGATGAAACTCTCTGAACATGGGATCCAGGAAGCCAGGAACCCAAAGCCAGTCCCAGTGCAAGTCCCAGTGGTCAAACTTGTTTGGATTTACCAAGGACAGAGTCAGTCTTTCTTGGTACATACTGATGTGAGGTTGGCCAAATGCCAGGAAGATCTGAAGAGGGGCCTATCCTGAGAAAGCAAGTAGTGGCTCATCGCTGGCTTCTGACAGCATCACAGAGTTGGCCACGGAGACCAGATCAGAGACAGGACACCCCAATATGGGGGAATATATCATGGCCCACCAGTCAGAGGACACTCTGGATAGTCAGAGACCTATTGGGGGAAGGAGGTGCCTTTGTGGGTGTGGTTGTGGGTTTGTTGTTTTGTCTCCTGTTCTCAGAATAGGTAGGAAAGGTGGTTTGTTAGTTTTGGAGTGGACTGTTTCTAGTAAGTCATTTGACAAGGCGAGTGTTTCTGTGTCTATATATCCCATTGTGTCCGTGGTTGTAGACATTAGAAAAGAAAATGCATCAAGGGATTTGTCCAGTCTACTAGAAAGCTTCCCAGCATTCATCCTGTGCAATTTATGAATGAACTGCAGCTTGCCTTATAAATGGGCAACACTCGCCATCTTCCTAAGTTCCTGTTTTCTTCCTGAATTCTGGCCACTCTCTAGAATATGCTCATGGTTTTGTGTCCAAGATATGTACCACCCCAAGCACTGTGACATGGCAATGTACTGGATAGCTGAAGGGAATGGCGAGTATCTCAGAAAACTCAGATATCAGTGTGACCAAGAAAGTCTCAGTGGAGAAACCCTGCTTTGGGCCTTTTGCTTCCCTGTCTGTTGCCCTGAATGTCAGGAAGGTCTTTGCCTCCGGCAACCCCTTGGTGAAGACTGAAGAAAACAGTTTTCAAATGGAAATAAATGGGCATCACCTGTGGCTCTTTGCTTAATTGCTTTGGAAAGGGATGTTTCTGAATCTGCATCTTGGCCCTGTGTGAGCCTGTGGCTTAGATTCTCAGCACCTGATGGATCTAAAGAAAGATCCAATGTGTGCATCCAAAACTAAAATGGCAAAAAGGCAGTCATAGTGGATGAAGTCTCTTGCCTTCCTCCAGACAAAAGCTGAATAAAGATACTATAGAACTCAATAGCACAATCAATAACCTAGACGTAACCAACATATATAAAATATATCAACCATCATCAAGTGGATACACGTTCTTCTCAGCAGCACATTGATCCTACTACAATATAGACCATATATTATGCAATAGGGAAACTCTTAGTAAATATAAAGGTATGGAGATAATACCATGCACCATATCTGATCATAATGGATTGAAACTTTAAATCAATGAAAAAAAAAGGAAGGAAAAATTCTACATCACATGGAAAATGCACAATATGTTACTGAATGATCAGTGGGTTACAGAAGACATAAAGGAGGAGATAAAAAAATTCTTAGAGACAAATGACAATAGAGACACAACATACCGGTTTGTATGGGACACAATGAAAGCCGTTTTAAGAGGGAAATTCATTTCTTGTAATTCTTTCCTCAAAAAAAGAAAAAAACAACAACAAATAAATGAACTCACACTACACCTCAAAAACCTAGAAAAGGAAGAGCAAAACAACATCAAATGTAGTAGAAGACAAGAAATAATTGAAATTAGAGGAGAAATCAATGAAATTGAAACAAAAAATCTACATTGTAAAAATTGAAATAAATAAGAGTTGGTTCTTTGAAAAAATAAATATGTTCGACAGGCCCTTAGCCATGCTAACGAAGAGAAGAAGAGAGAGAACTCAAATTACTAACATATGGAATAAAGATGGAAATATCACAACACACACTACAGAAACACAGAAGATAATTAGAAAGTATTTTGAAACCCTGTATTCCAATAAAATAGAAGATAAAGAAGATATTGATAAATTTCTTAAGTCATATGATCTGCCCAGATTGAGTCAGGAAGACACCCACAATTTAAATAGACCAATAACAAAGGAAGAAAAATAAGAAACCATCAAAAGACAACCAACCAAAAAGAGCCCTGGACCGGATAGGTATACAGTGGAGTTCTACAAAACCCTCAAAGAAGAATTAATACCAATACTTTTCAAGCAATTTCAAAAAATAGAAAAAGAAGGAGTTCCTCCAAATTCATTCTATGAGGCCAACATCACCCTGATTCCAAAACCAGACAAAGACACTTCAAAGAAAGAAAACTACAGACCAATACCTCTAATAAACTTGGATGCAAAAATTCTCAATAAAATCATGGTGAATTGAATACAAAAGCATATCAAAATAATTGTGCTTCATGATCAAGTAGGATTCATCCCTGGGATGCAAGCCTGGATCAATTTATGGAAATCAATAAATGTAATCCACCACATCAATAGACTTAAAGACAAAAACCATATGATCATCTCGATAGATGTAGATAAAGCGTTTGACAAAGTACAGCATTCCTTTATGTTCAAAACACTATAAAAATTAGGGATAACAAGAACTTACCTCAACATGGTAAAAGCTATATATGCTAAACCTCAGGCTAGCATCATCCTAAATGGAGAAAAACTGAAGGCATTCCCTCTAAAATCTGGAACAAGACAGAGATGCCCTCTATCACCACTTGTATTCAATTTAGTTCTTGAAATACTAGCCAGAGCAATTAGACAGACAAAAGAAATTAAAGGCATAAAAATAGAAAAAGAAGAACTTAAATATTCGCTATTTGAGGATGACATGATAATATATTTAACAAACCCTAAAGGGTATGCAAAGAAACTGCTAGAGTTAATAAATGAATTCAGCAAAGTGCCAGTATATAAAATCAACAAGAAAAAATCAAAGGCATTCCTGTATATCAGCAACAAAACTTCTGAAATTGAAATGAGGAAAACCACTCCATTCACAATATCCTCATAGAAAATAAGATACTTGGGAATCAACCTAAAAAAAGAGGTGAAAGATTTATACAATGAAAGTTACATAACTCTAAAGAAAGAGATAGAAGAAGATGTTAGAAGATGGAAAAATGTACCCTGTTCATGTATAGGCAGAACTAACATCATCAAAATTGCGATATTACCCAAAGTTCTCTACAGGTTTAATGCAATGCCAATCAAAATCCCAATGGCATTTCTTGTAGAAATATATAAAGCAATCATGAATTTCATATGGAAAAACAATAGACACAGAATAGCAATAGCAATTCTAAGCAGGAAGTGTGAATCAGGATGTATAGCGATAACAGAGTTCAAACTGTAATACAAATCAATAGTAACAAAAACAGCGTGGTACTGGTATCACAAAAGTCAGCTGGACCAATGGTACAGAATAGAGGACACAGAAACCAATCCACAAAAGTACAACTTTCTTATATTTGAAAAAGGGCCTAAAAGCATGCAATGGAGGAAGGATAGCATCTTCAACAAGTGGTCCAGGGAAAATTGGAAATCCATATGCAACAAAATGAAAATGAATCCCTTTCTCTCGCCATGCACAAAAGTTAACTCTAAATGGATCAAGGAGCAAGATATAAAATCAGAGACACTGCATCTAATAGAAGAAAAATTTGGCTACGATGTACATACTGTGGGGTTGGGCTCCAAATTCCTTAATAGGACAGCCATAGCACAAGAGTTAATAACAAGAATCAACAAATGGGACTTACTTAAACTAAAAAGTTTTTTTCGAAACAAGAGAAACAATAAGAGAGGTAAATAGAGAGCCTACATCTTGGGAACAAATTTTTACCCCTCACACTTCAGATAGAGCCCTAATATCTAGAATATACAAAGAACTCAAAAATTAAACAATAAGATAACAAATAAACAAATTCACAAATGGGCCAAGGACCTGAACAGAAACTTCACAGAGGAGGACATACAATCCATCAACAAGAATATTAAAAAATGCCCACCATCTCCAGCAGTTAGGGAAATTCAAGTCAAAACCACCCTAAGATACCATCTCACTCCAGTAAGATTGGCAGCCATTATGAAATCAAACAACAATAAGTGTTGGCGAGGATGTGGGGAAAAGGGTACACTTGTACACTGCTGGTGGGACTGGAAAATGTTGAGGCCAATTTGGAAAGCAGTATGGAGATACCTGGGAAAGCAGGGAAAGGATCCACCATTTGACCCAGCTATCTCACTTCTCGGACTATTCCCTGAGGATCTTAAAAGAGTGCACTATAGGGATACTGCCACATCACTGATCATAGCGGCACAATTCATAATAGCTAAACTGTGGAACCAAACTAGATGACCTTCAATAGGCGAATGGATAAAAAAGGGGCATCTATACACAATGGAGTATTATGCAGCATTAAAAAATGACAAAAATCATTGAATTTGAAGGGAAATGGATGGCATTAGAACATATAATGCTAAGCAAAGCTAGCCAATCCTTAAAAAACAAATGCCAAATGTTTTCTTTGATATAAAGAGAGCAAATAAGAACAGAACAGGGAAGAAGAGCATGAGGAAAATATTAACACTAAATGGAGATGAGTGGGGGGAGAGAAAGGGAGAGAGAATGGAAAGCATATGGAAATGGTAGGAGACACTAAATGTTACACAAAATTCCATATAAGAGGTTGTGAGGGGAAAGGGGGGGAAACAAGGGAGAGAATTGAACAATAGCAGATGAGGTATAGAGGGTAGATGGTTGGGGAGGGGAGGGGGATAGTAGGGGATAGGAAAGGTAGCAGAATACAACAATCACTAATATGCCATTATGTAAAAACGTGAGTGTGTAACTGATGTGATTCTGTGATTTGTATTGGGGTAAAAATGGGAGTTCATAACCCAAATGAGTCAAATGTATGAAAGATGAAATAGCATGAGCTTTTGAACAACCAAAAAAAAGAAAAAAAAGGAATTTAATTTCCAATATTTGAGACATTTTACAACTTTATTTTTTAATAAAATTGGGTTTTATTTGTTATCTTACTTGCTGTTATCTGCCTTTCAGTTTGAAAAAACGATGTGCTGTAGCCATTCATCCATGTAGTATGTAACAGAAAATTTTCAGTGTCTCCATATAACCAGATTGGCAAGGCATCAAGGTTTCCCTCACAAACAAGACAAAGGCTTTTGCATAAGAAATTTAATATTCTGCAATACATTTTTTTTTAACTTTCCAATTAAATTTCATTTTTTTTTAAAAAAGAAGAAACTAAACCCCACAGTAAGAAGGCCTCAAAGTGGAGAAGTGGAGCAGTATTAATGGCAGGCCTATTTAATCACTCCTGGTTCACAGGAAGGGTGTCCAGGCCACCCTGACTTTAGGCAAATGAGGGGCAAGAAAGCTTATTTGGGCCACTGTCTTGGGCTGTGCCCCTCATGAAAAACTCCAGCCAGAGGTTATGAGGAGTGTCTATGTGGAAGAAGATGAGGACAATGTGGGAGTGTTTTGGTTTTTAATTGTGGTCATTTGTGTGGCCGATGGAAGAGATGACTGGGTCCAACTGGGCTTGAACACTGGTGTGATTCCCCTTAGAGAATGAGTTCTGGAACTGACCTCAGAAAAGTATTGCCATGAATTGTGTTGCGATTTCAGGAGGCCACACATGGGAGTCGCCCTTTGAAACTGAGATCTAGGCCCAGGGTGGCTTTCCCAAGAGTACTGAGAATCTCAGCTAGGATATCACATGATTTTATTCTGAAAGACTTGGCACCCATAGTTGAGAGTCAAAACACACATGGACCTCACATTGTAGACCTCAATGGGCCTGGCTTCATGTGACCTTTTGGCCACTCTTTGGGAAGCCTTGCCTGTGAGTGTTCTCCAGATCTTTCATTGAAATGAGCTTCCTCAACATTTAATGGTCCCTGAATGAATTGAAACCCACAGTGCCTCCACCTTCATCCTTGAAATTTGTCTAGATCAATACCATGAATGTTTAGAAATTTTTATGACCAGATGGCACTGGAGAACCTTTTGATGTACTTTTGCTGATCATGAGTATACCAGACAGTGCCTTGATTGACTGGGCTTCATGAAAATGTTTAGAACAGAGATGCCAGAAAGTTGGAGACTGCAGAGTAGTGGGCCTAGAGCAGTGGTGGGAAGGTTTGTGATAAAACATCTGTGGTGGGGCCATGTGGATCTGCCATTGACTTTCAATTGTCTTGAGACAGACATGGTGCAGCCATCAGACCATTGTATATAAAGGCATCTTGTTATATGGAGAAGTTTCAGAGTAATGTTTAGAATCAGGTTGCTATGATCAAGGGGGCAAGCTATGTGGGATAGAAGCCTGGTTGGTGCATTCTACTGTAGACCAGGGTACACGTACCACACGTGACAGAACTCCCTCCAGCACTGTGTCCCAGTTGAACTCCTTGTATTTCGTGATGCCAATACCAAACTACCAGTGCAGCAGCAAGAAACACCACGAAAAGTGGAAGATGACCAAATGGTTTCACAGTCCACACGGGGAGACACTTAGCCCCCAGTGGCAATAGTTTACCTACAAAGAGAGAATTCAGCATTGCTGCCTCATGTTCATTGGAAAATAAGATGCCATGTCCTCCAGGTCACATAGATGCAGACCCAGCTTAGATGGTCTCACTATAAAGGAAGCGAAAGCTCCTGAAAACAACATATATTTCAAGTGCCCAACCTCAAAGGCAGTTTCTCAAGAAGTGTTTAGGCCAGCAGATCTTCATGTCTGTGGAGTATTTCCCATGTCACTTACTTTTGGAAACTCCTCTACCACCTCCAAGGTTGTGCACTCCTGAGCATTTTCGTTGCAGATATATATTTACAGATTTTCTAACTCTTCTCTTCTAATTGTGACTTACTTGGGGCAATGGTAATGTCAAGTCATTCTTCTATACGAGAGAAGGAAGATTTTTTTGTAGCACATATTTGCATACACATTGGATTCATTTTTCAATTTTTAATTCGAAATACTGAATCCTTGACACTAGCCCATACCCTTATAGACTCTGACTACTAATATTAATATGATGAGAAAAATAACCAAAACAGAATAGAAATATAAGCAGTTCAGAAGAGGCATGGTGTGTAGTTGTACTTGCCTTTTGCATGATATAAGGTAGGAGTTATAAATCTAGTCAATTATTTGTTGAAATAATTCTCCATGTGTTTTTAAAGTTAAGAAATATGTGAATTTCTGTCTCTCTTTCTCTTTAGCCTATTAAGCACATGTATTTTTATATGCACAAATAGAATCCTACCTGGTTTCACACGTACCTTCTTGTGAGGTGGCTGACTTGGCAGATACAAATTGTGAGAAGAGATCACTTCTCCTAAAGGCTGTTGGAACTAAAAATTCAACCCATGGGTGACCTTCCTAGATGAACAACATTATACATAATCCATGTTCAGTATAATGAATATTTTTTGATATGCAGATGAGTTATTTTTCATGATGAATTTCAATTGGCATATATATTGCTACATTATAATGTGTGTGTGTTTGTGTCTATATATATATAGTCTCCAGATTTTCAAAATATGAAATATAAGTGTCTTACTATACACTGCCTAAATTCATTCATGTTCCTGTATGGGGATATATAATCAATTTTTCACAAGATTATTCTTAGAAATATACATCCACTGAAATACATATTTGTTTCCTAGTACTGAAAACTAACTTCAGGGAATGGTGCTAAGAAATCCTAATATTTCTACAGTGACTCACCCAGTTTAACATCAATGCAAGTAGACACCTATGGGACATGATGTGTATTTTGAAGTTCATTTTTATTCAACACTGGTACATTACTATTTCTGCAGTTTATGGGCAATATAGGATATATCATTTCATCCACAATTTTACAAATTTATAGGCATTTGGTTCAATTTCAATCACTTCCTACTTGAGAAGACATGTATTCCTCCATGTTTCTTGACTGTTCTTTTCATGAGATTCTTTCCAAACACATTATTTTCGATTTCCATAATCACTTTTGAAACAAAACTCACACACTCTTCATAATAAACCGTAACACTAATATTATCATTAGATGAATAACTGTTCGGAATGAATGTATGTATATCAATGTAAGATTTCTTGTATATTTTCAGATATCAATTCAATCCATTATTTAAATTTTGAACCAGTTATATTATTTATTCACAGTATGGTCTATTAAAGAATCATCTCTATATTCATAGACCCAGGGTATACCTATTTGTATCCCCAATACTAATTTATAAGCCTTTAAAATATTGCTTTCAAAAATGGTGGAAGAAATATTCTAGTCACCTGATATACATATGCATTTCATCACAGTAATATTCCTGACAAAAAATGCAAGTGTCACACTTATGATTGTACCAAAGCCTATATTGAAAGTGAGCATGTATTACTAACAACATCCATGTCCTGATTCACTAATGATCTCGAATATCATTCCTATTTGTGACTACATATTTGTTTCTTCCTAAGATTGTATATTCAAACTCAACCCTGTTAAAAATGTCTTATCCTATCACTCTCTTTGTACTTTGCCTGATTTCCTAATATCTCTATTGATATCTGCTTTCCTACACATTTTCCCCAGTTCATCACTGTGGCTGACTCTTCACATATGCTGAAATTTACATTCACTCTCTAACCAAAACCCTATATCTAAAGTCTTTTGATCCAACTCCTTGGTTCACTCAAATGGGTTCTTCAAATCCCTTCAGAGGGTAGCCCATAGGTGTTTGGGTTTTCTCATGACCCCAATTCTCATAAAGAATCTATACCCCACAGAGAGTAGGCCTCAAATTGGAGAAGTAGAGCACTATTAATGGCAGGCCTATTTGATCACCCCTCGTTCACAGGAAGGGTTTCCATGCCACCCTGACTTTAGGCAAATGAGTGGCAAGTGAGCTTATTTTGAACACTGTCTTGGGCTGCGCCCCTCATGGAAACCTCCAACCAGAGTTTATTATGACTGTCTATATGGAAGAAGATGAGGGCCATGTTGGAGTGTTTTGGTTTAATTGTGGTCATTTGTGTTACGGTTGGAAAAGATTCCAGGGTCAACCTGGGCTTTAACTCTTGTGTGATTCCCTTTAGAGACTGAGTTCTGGAACAGATCTCAGCGATGTATTGGCATGAATTGTGTTTGGAATTTAGGAGGCCACACATGAGAGTTGCCCTTGGAGACTGAGATCTAGGCCCAGGTTGGCTTTCCAAAGAGCACTGGGATTCTCAGCCAGGATATCACATGACTTTATTCAGAAAGACTTAGCAGCCATAGTTGAGAGTCAAAACACACATGGACCTCAATTGTAAACCTCAATGGGCCTGGCTTCATGTGACCTTTTGGCCACTCCTTGGGAAGCCTTGCCTGTGAGAGTTGTCCCGAGCTTTCATTGAAATGAGCTTCCTCACTATTTCATGGTTCCTGAATGAATTGAAACCCACAGTGCCTCCAACTTCATCCTTGAAAATTGGCTAGATAAACACCATAAAATTTTTGATATTCCTATGAACAGGTGGCACTAGAAAATCTTTGGATGTCTGTTGCTGATCACAAGTATACCAGACAGTGCCCTGATTGACTGGGTTTCATGAAAATGTTGTAGAACAGAGATGCCAGAAAGTTGGAGCCTGCTGAGTAGTGGGCCTAGAGCAGTGGTTGGCAGGTGTATGACAAAACATCTGTCGTGGGGCCACATGGATCTTCCCTTGGCTTCCAAATGGATTGTGACTGACATGGTGCAGCCAGCAGACCCTTACAAATAAAGGGATCTTGTTATATGGAGAGGTTTCATGGCAATGTTCAGAATCAGGTTGCTATGGACATGGGTGCAAGCTTTTTGGGATAGAAGCCTGGTTGGTGCATTCTCCTGCAGACCCTCACTCACCACACATGAGAGTACTCCCTCTAGGACTGTGTCCCAGTTTATCTCCTTGTACTTCATGAAGCCAATACCAAACTCAGAGTACTGCAGTAAATAACACCACAAAAATTCGAGTATGACCAAATGGCTTCACAGACCACACGGTTAGACACTTAGACCCCAGTGGCCTCAGTTTACCTACAAAGAGAGAATTCAGAACTGCTGCCTCATGTTCAATAGAAAATAAGGAACCATGTCATCCAGGTCACATAGATGCTGACCCAGATTTGATGGTCTCACTACAAAGGAAGCTAAAGCTTCTGACAACAACAAATATTTCAAGGGCCCAAACTCAGAGGCAGTTTCTCAAAAATTTATTAGGCCACCAGAGCTCCATGTTTGTGGAGTGTTTATCCTTTCTTTTACATTTGGAAATTCCTCTACCACCTCCAAGGTTGTGAACTCCATTCATTTTTTTTCCAGATATATATTCACAGATTTTCAAACTATTCTCCACTAATTGTGTCTTACTTGTGGTGAAGGAAATATCAAGGCATTGTTGTGGAGGACAGTGGGAAGATTTTTGTCTAGCATATATTTGTATACACATTAGATACATTTTCCTATTTTCTATTTGAAATACTGAATTCCTGACAGTAAGCCATACCCTAGTAGACTCTGACTGTTCCCGGGTGCCTATGGTTGGTATACCATTCTAACTTGTGAATGTGACACAGGAAATAGGGGCAGCCTCCATGTCATGGAGCCATTGGAAGCAAATGTTAGAACAAAGTGGTTGCCAAGGCAGTGACCTCATTCAGTTCCTGAAGGAAGTGACCAACCTCACTTCCTTGGTGATGGAACCATCTGAAATTGGGATCCAGGAAGCCAGGCACCAAGAGCCAGTCCCAGTCCCTTTCCCAGTGGGTTCACTTGTTTGGATTTACCAAGGACAGAGTCAGTCTTTCTTGTGGATCACTAAATGCCAGAAAAGCTCTGAAGAGGGGCCTTTCCTGAGAAAGCAGGTAGTGACTCACCGATGGCTCCTGAAAACTTTAGAGAGTTGGTAAGGAGACCAGATCTGAGACAGGACAGGCCATTTCGGGGGAACATAGTATGGCCTATCAGTCTGAGGACACTCTGGTTACTCACAGACCTATGTGGGTAAAAGATATGCCTTTGTGGGTGTAGATGTGAGTTAATGGTTTTGTCTCATGTTCTGAGAATAGGTAGGAAAGGGAGTTTGTTTGGTTTGGAGTGGACTGTTTTTAATAAGTCATTTGACATGGTGAGTGATTCTATGTCTGTGTATCCCACTTTGTCGGTGGTTGAAGATATGAGAAAAGTGAATGCATCAATGCATGTGTCCTGACAAGTAGAAAGCATTCCAGCACACATCCTGCCCAATTTATGAATGGACTGTTGCTTGCCTTATCGATGGGCAACACCTACTATTTTCCTTAGTTCCTGTTTTCTTCCTGAATTCTGGCCATTCTCCAGAATAGGCTCATTTTTTTTTGTCCAAGATATGTACCACCTCCGAGCTCTGTGACATGGCCATTTACTGGATACCTGAAATGAATGGGGAGGATCTCAGAAAACTCAGATATCAGTGTGACCAGTAAAGTCTCAGTAGAGAAACCCTGCTTTGTGCCTTTTGCTTACCTACTGTTCTGTTGACCTGAATGTCAGGTAGGTCTTTGCCTCAGACCACCAGTTTGTGAAGCCTGAAGAAACTGCTTTCAAATGGAAATGAATGAGCATCACCCGTGGCTCTTAGATTAATTGCTTTAGAAAAGGATGTGTCTAAATCATCCTCTCGGCTCTGTGTGAGGCTGTGGCTTAGAATCTCAGCACCTGATGGATGTAAAGAAAGATCCCATGTGTGCATCCAAAACCAAAATGGCAAAAAGATCAGACATTGTGGATGAAGTCTCTTGCTTCCTCTGTTAGGCTCCTCACCTCCATCAAGTACGAATAGGGATCCTTTGGGTCTAATGAGTTCTTCAAAGACGAGAAAAGGTGCTTGGGTTTCACATGACTCCAAATCACATAAAGAATCTATACCTCACGTTCAGTAGGCCTCAAAAAGGAGAAAAAGAGCATTATTAATGGCAGGCCTATTTGATCAATCCTGGTTCACAGGAAGGGTGTCCAGGAAACCCAGACTTTAGGCAAATGAGGAGCAAGGGAACTTATTTTGGACACTGTCTTGGGCTTCGCCCCTTGTGGAAACCTCCAGCCAGACGTAATGATGAGTGTCTATATGGAAGAATATAAGGGCCATGTGGTAGTGTTTTGGTTTTAATTGAACATGTTAATAACACTAACCATATATTGTTCCATCAATTTAAGTATTCAGAAGAGCAGGGACAGATTTGTTCTTACAATACAGGAATGTAGGAGATCTTCAACCTGCTGAAAACCTCAAAGGTCAATGCAGAAATTATCCCTGGAGAAGATGTAGGCAGCTATGAAGGACCGGAGAGAGCAAAAGTAATCTTCCATGGAAAACAACCTGGTCAGGATGAAGTGTTGAGTCTGAATCAGACTCTCTATCCTTAACGTAGAGGAGATGGAGCAAACCGGGCCTGTGTGGAGAGCTGTTCCTGGGTACCTATGGTTGGTATACCATTCTAACTTTTGAAAGTGTCTCAGGAATTAGGGGCAGCCTCCATCTCATGGGACCCTTGGAAGCAAGTGTTAGGACAAAGTGGTTGCCACGGCAGTGACCTCATTCAGTTCCCGAAGAAATGACCTTCCTAACTTCCTTGGTGATGGAACTCTCTGAACTTGTGATCCAAGTAGCCAGGCACCCAGAGACAGTCCCAGTCACAGTTCCAGTGGGCTCACTTGTTGGATTTACCAAGGACAGCGTCAGTCATTCTTGGTACCTACTGATGTGAGGATGGCCAAATGCCAGGAGTGCTCTGAAGAGGGGCCTTTCCTGAGAAAGCAGGTAGTGGCTCAACACTGGCTCCTGACAACTTCACAGAGTTGGCCAAGGTGACCAGATCTGAGGCAGGACAGGCCATTTCGGGAGAACACAGTATGGCCCACAAGTCAGAGGACATTCCGGATAGTCACAGACCTACTTGGGGGAAGAAGTTGAATTTGTGAGTTCGGGTGGGGTTTGTGGTTTTGTCTCATGTTCTCAGAATAGGTAGGAAAGGAGGTTTGTTTGGTTTGGAATTATCTGATTCTTCTAAGTCTTTTGACAATGCGAGTTTTTCTATTTCTGTGTATCCCACTGTGTTAGTGGTTGTAGACATTAGAAAAGAGAATGCATCAATGGATGTGTCCTGTCTAGTAGAAAGCTTCCCAGCATTCATCCTGCCCAATTTATGAATGGACTGCGGCTTGCCTTATGGATGGGCAACACCTGCAATCTTCCTAAGTTCCTGATTTCTTACTCAATTCTGGTCACTCTCAAGAATAGACTCATGGTTGTGTGTCCAAGATATGTACCACCTCCAAGGTCTGTGAAATGGCCATGTACTGGATAGCTGAATGGAATGGCCGAGCATCTCAGAAAACTCAGATAGCAGTGTGACCAGGAATATCTCAGTGGAGAAACCCTGCTTTGGGCCTTATGCATACATATTTTTCTGTTGCCCTGAATGTCAGGAAGGTGTTTTCCTCAGGCCAAAACTTTTGGAAGCCTTAACAAAAGACTTTTCAATTGGAAATAAATGTGCATCTCCTGTGGCTCTTTGCTTAATTGCTTTGGAAAGGGATGTGTCTGAATCAGCCTCTTGGCCCTGTGTGAGGCTGTGGCTTAGATTCTATGCACCTTATGGATCTAAAGAAAGATTCCATTATGTGCATCCAAAACCAAAATGGCTAAAAGTAGAGTCATTGTGGATGAAGTCTCTTGCCTTCCTCTGGTAGGGCACTTACTTCCATCAAGGAAGAATAGGGATCCTTTGTGTCAAATGGGTTCTTCAAAGCTCTGCAGTGGCTTGCCCATAGTTCTTGTGTTTTCTCATGCGTCCAATTCCCAAAAAGAATTTAAACCCCTCAGTCATTAGGCCTCAAATTGGAGAAGTGGAGCAGTATAAATGTCAGGCCTATTTGATCACTCCTGGTTCATAGGAAGGGTGTCCAGGCAAACGTGACTTTAGGCAAATGAGGGACAAGGAAGCTTATTTTGGACACTGTCTTGGGCTGTGCTCTCATGGAAACCTCCAGCCAGAGGTTATGATGAGTGTCTATATGGAAGAAGATGAGGGTCATGTGGGAGTGTTTAGGTTTTAATTGTGAGAGATTACTGGTTCAACCTGGGTTGAATTCTGGTGTGATTCCCCTTAGAGACTCAGTTCTTGAACTGACCTCAGAGAAGAATTGCCATGAATTGTGTTAATATTTTCGGAGGCAACGCATGAGAGTCGCCATTGGAAGCTGTGATCTAGTCCCAGGGTGACTTTCCACATTTCACTGGGAATCTCAGCCAGAGAATCACATAATTTTATTCTGAAAGACTTGGCAGCCACAATTGAGAGTCAAAACACACATGGACCTCACATTTTAGACCTCAACGGGCCTGGCTTCAAGTGACGTTTTGGCCACTATTTGGGAAGCCTTGCCTGTGAGAGTTCTTCAGAGCTTTCATTAAAATGAGATTCCTCACCATTTAATGGTTTCTGAATAATTGAAACCCACAATGCCTCCAACTTCATCCTTGAAAATGGTTACATAAATATCATGAAATTTTTAAAATTACCATGACCAGGTGGCACTGGAGAACCTTTGGATGTCCTGTTGCTGATCATGAGTATACCTGAGAGTGCCTAGATTGACTGGGTTTCTTTAACATGGTGTAGAACACAGATGCCAGTAAGTTGGAGTCTGCTGAGAAGTGGACCTAGAGCAGTGGTGGGCAAGTGTGTGATAAAACATCAGTGGTACGGCCATGAGGATCTAGCATTGGATTCCAAATGCCTTGTGACTGACATGGTGCAGGCAGCAGACCCTTCTATGTAAAGGCATCTTGTTATATGCAGAGGTTTCAGGGCAATGTTCAGAATCAGGTTGCTATGGTCAAGGGGGAACGCTATCTGGATAGAAGCCTGGTTGGTGCATTCTCCTGCAGACACTGACCCACCACACGTGACAGAACTCCCTCCAGCACTGTGTCCCAGATAAACTCCTTGTATTTCATGAAGCAAACACCAAACTTCCAGTGCAGCAGCAAGAAACACAACGAAAAGTGGATCATGACCAAATTGCTTCACAGTCCAAATGGGGAGACACTTAGCCCCCAGTGGCCACAGTTTACCTGCAAAGAGAGAAACCAGCACTGCTGCCTCATGTTCATTGAAAAATAAGATGCCATGTCCTCCAGGTCACATAGATGCAGACCCAGCTTTGATGGTCTCACTAGAAAGAAGCTAAAGCTCCTGAAAACAACATATATTTCAAGTGCCCAAACTCAGAGGCATTTCTCAAGAAGTCTTTAGGCCAGCAGAGCTCCATGTTTGTGGAGTGTTTATCCTGTCCCTTACTTTTGGAAACTCCTCTACCACCTCCAAGGTTGTGAATTTCTGAGGATTTTTCATTGAATATATGTATTCACACATTTTCTAATTCTTCTCCTCTAATTGTGTCTTTCTTGGTGCGAAGGTAATGTCAAGGCATTTTTCTGGATGAGAGTGGGAAGATTTTTGTGTAGAATATATTTACATACACATTGGATTCATTTTCCAAATTTCCATTAGAAATACTGAATCCATGACACTAACCACTACATTACTAGACTCTGACTACTAATCCTAATATGATGGAGAATAAAAACCCAAACACAATAGAAATATAAGCAGTTCAGAGGATGCATGTTGTATAGTGGGACTTGCCTTTTGCATTATATAGGGTAGGAGTTATAAATCTAGTCAATTTTCTGTTGAAATATTTCTCCATGTATTTCTAAAGTTAACAAATATGTGAATACCTGACTCCCTTTCTCTGCAGCCTATTCAGCACATGTAATTTTATATGCACATATAGAATCCTACCTGGAATCACACTTACATTCTTGTGAGATGGCTCACTTGGCAGATACAAATTGTTAGAATAGTTCACTCTTCCTAAATGATGCTGGAACTGAAAATTCAACCAATGGGTGAGCTTCCTGGTTGAACAACTTTACACAAAAACCCATGTTCAGTAAAATAAATATTTCTGATCTGTGGATGATATATATTTCATGGTGAATTTCAATTGGCATATATATTCCTACTTTTTAAAGTCTGTTTGTGTGTGTGTGTGTATACATACTCTCCAGATTTTTCAAAATATGAAATATGTGTCTTATTATACACTCCCTAAAATAATTCATATTCATGTATGTGGATTTTTAATCAACTTTTCACTAGATTATTCCTAGGAATATTCACACACCTGAAAAACATATTTGTTTCCTCGTACTGAGAACTATCTTCAGTGAATGGTGCATACAAATCCTTGTATTTCTGCAGTAACTTACCCAGTTTAACATCAATGCAAATAGATTTCTATGGGACATGATGTGTATTTTGAAATTCATTTTTATTCAACACTGGTTCATTGCAATTTCTTCCGTTTATGCACATCATAAAATATATATTTCATCTAGAAATTCGAAAATTAATAGGCATTTGTTTCATTTTCAATCACTTCCTGCTTCAGAACACATGCATAAATCCATGTTTCTTGACTGATCTTTTCATGAGGTTTCTTTTTCGATTTCCTTAATCATTTTTGAAGCAAAACTCACACACTCTTCATGATGAACCATAACCCTAATATTACCATTAGATGTATATTTGGTTTTAATGAATGTATATATATATCAATATAAGATTTCCTCTATGTTTTCATTTATCAATTCAATCCATTATTCAAAGTTGGAACCAGTAATACTATTTATTCACAGTATGGTCTATTCATGCATTATCTCTATATTCATAGATACAGGGTACACCTATTTGTACCCCCAGTACTAACTTATACGTCTTCACAATATTGCTCCCAGAAATGGTGGAAGAAATACTCATGTCACCTGATCTACATGTACATGTTATCACAGTAATATTCTGGAAACAAAATGCAAAGGTCACAGTTATGATTGTACCAAAACCTAAATGAAAAGTGAGCATGGATTACTAAAAATATTCCTGTCCAGGTTGCTACCGCTCTCAAATGTCAATCCTATTGGTGACTATATATTTGTTTCCTCCTAAGATTATATATTCAACCTCAAGACTGTTGAAAATGTGTAATCCTATCACTCACTTTATACTTTGCCTGATATCCTAATGTCTCTATTGATTTCTGCTTTCCTAAATATTTTCCCAGTTTATCATTTTGACTGACTCTTCACATGTGCTGACATTTAAATTCACTTTCTAACCGAAACCCAATTGCTAAAAACATTTCCTCCAAAACCTATAATCACTATTCTTTCTAAACCTACCAACACTTTTCCTAATCCTACCGACTATAGCTTTTTGACTGGATATTCTCGTGACATTCAATCATCCAAGGTACAAGGTCCTATGACATTGTATATGGATTTATTTAAGACATCTGTGCAGAACGTAAGTCAAAGCTAAGTATCCCAATTAAAGGCCCAATGCCCTTCTGGGCTTCAAATTTTACCTAGATTTCTGTTTTCATACTTATATTTCACCTAAATATTCTTGTAAATATCGCACATTCCCAATACCATTATTCATCGCTCAGAATGATTCTTAATCAAAATCGAACCTGTTATTAAGCCTAACCAAACACTGTTCCCTCAATCTAACTTTACAGAAGAGCAGCGACAGAGTTGGTCTTACAATACAGGAATGTAGGGGATCTTCCAGATGCTGAGATCCTCAAAGTTTTAAGCAGAAACGATCCCTGGAGAAGACATAGGCAGCTATGAAGGACCTGAGAGAGCAAAAGTCATCTTCCATGGCAAACAACGTACTCAGGATGAAGCATTGTGTCTGAATCAGCCTCTCTTTTCTTAATGTAGAGAAGAGGGACCAAACCAGGCCTGTGTGGAGAGCTGTTCCCGGATTCCTATGGTTGATATACCATTCTAACTGTTGAAACTGTCTCGGGAAGTAGGGGCAGCCTCCACCTCATGGGAAACTTGCAATCACCTGTTAGGACAAAGTGGTTGCAAAGGCAGTAAACTCACTCAGTTCCTGAATGAAGCGACCTACCTCACTTCCTTGGTGAAGAAACTCCCTGACCTTGGGCTCCAGGAAGACAGAGAATACCAAGACCTTGTCACAGTTCCAGTCCCAGTGGGCTCCATTGTTTGGAAAAACCAAGGATAGACTAAGTATTCCTTGGTACCTACTGATATGAGGATTTCAAATGCCAGGAGAGCTCTGAAGAGGGGCCTTTCCAGAGAAAGCAGGTAGTGGTTCACCGCGACCAGATCTGAGACAGGACAGGCCTTTTGGGGGAACATAGTATGGCCCACCAGTCAGAGGACACTCCAGATAGTCACAGACCTACTTGAATGAAGGAGGTGCGTTTGCGCGTGTGTGTGTGATTTTGTGGTTTAGTCTCTTCTTATGAGAATAGGTAGGAAAGGCGGTTTGTTTGGTTTGGAGTGGACTGCTTCTAGTAAGTCGTTTGAAAAGGCGATTTTTTGCATGTCTTTGTAACCCACTGTGTTCGTGGTTGTAGACCTTAGAAAAAAGAATGCATCAATGTGTCCTGTCTAGTAGAAATCTTCCCAGCATTCATCCTGCCCAATTTAGGAGTGGACAGCCCCTTGCCTTATGGATGGGCAACACCTGCAATCTTCCTAAGTTCCTGATTTCTTCCTCAATTCTGGTCACTCTCAAGAATAGGCTCATTGTTTTGTGTCCAAGATATGTACCACCTCCAATCTGAGTGACATGGCCATGTACAAGATAGATGAAGGGAATGGCGAGCATCTCAGAAAACTCTAATATCAGTGTGTCCAGGAAAGTCTCAGTGGATAAACCCTGCTTTGGGCCTTTTGCTATTGTTCTGTTGCCCTGAATGTCAGGAAAGTCTTTGCCTCAGGCCATCCCTTTGTGAATCCTGAAGAAAACAGTTTTCAAATGGAAATAAATGGGCATCAACTGTGGCTCTGTGCTTAATTGCTTTGGAAAGGGATGCGTCTGAATCAGCCTCTTGGTCCTATGTGAGCCTATAGCTTAGATTCTCAGCACCTGATGGATCTAAAGAAAGATCCCATTTGTGCATTCAAAACCAAAATGGCAAAAAAATCAGTAATTGTGGATGAAGTCTCTTGCCTTCCTCTGTAAGGTTCCTGACCTCCATCAAGTGAGATTAGGCATTCTTTGGGTCAAATGAGTTCTTCAAAGCCCTGTGGAGGCCATTAACAGGTGGCACTGGAGAACTCTTAAATGGTCTGTTGCTGATCATGAGTATACTAGCCAGGGCCTTTATTGACTGAGTTTCATAAAAATTATCTAGAACAGCGATGCCAATAAGTTGGAGCCTGCTGAGTAGTGGACCTAGAGCAGTAGTGTGTGATAAAATATCTGTGGTGGGACCATGTGGATCTGCTATTGACTTCCAAATGGCTTGTGACTGACATGGTGCAGCCAGCAGACCCTTCTATGTAAAGGCATCTTTTATATGGAGAGGTTTCAGGGTAATGTTAAGAATCAGGTTGCTGAGGTTAAGGGGACAAGCTATCTGGTATTGAAGCCTGGTTGGTACATTCTCCTGCAGAACGTGACCCACAACACGTGACAGAACTTCCTCCAGCACTGTGTTCCAGTTGAACTCATTGTATTTCGTGAAGCAAATACCAATGTCCCAGTTCAGCAGCAAGAAACACCACAAAAGTTGGAGGATGAACAAATGGCTTCAGAGTCCACATGGGGTGACACTTAGCCCCCAGTGGCCACAGTTTACATACAAAGAGAGAAATCAGCACTGCTGCCTCAGGATCATTGGAAAATAAGAAACCAAGATCTTCATGTCACATAGATACAGACCCAGCTTTGATGGTCTCACTAGAAAGGAAACTAAAGCTTCTGACAAACACATATATTTCAAGTGCCCACCCTCAGAGGCAATTTCTCAAGAAATCTTTTGGCCAACAGAGCTCCATGTTTGTGGAGTGTTTACCCTGTCCCTTACTTTTGGAAACTGCTCTACAACCTCCAAAATTGTGAACTCCTGAGCATATTCCACTACAGATATATATTCACAGATTTTCTACCTCTTCTCTTCTAATTGTGTCTTATTTGGGGTGAAGGTAATTTCAAGGCATTGTTGTGGATGAGAGTTGGAAGATTTTTTTGTAGCACATATTTGCATACACATTGGATTCATTTTCCAATTTTCCATTCGAAATACTGAATTCCTGACACTAACCCATAACCTACTAGAATCTGACTACTAATCCTAATATGATGGAGAACAATAACCCAAACAGAATAGAAATCCAAGAAGTTCAGAGGAGGCATGGTGTATAGTTGAACTTGCCTTTTGCATTATATAGTGTAGGAGTTATAAATCTAATCAATATTTTGTTGACATAGTTGTCCATGTGTTTTTAAATTTAACAAGTATTTGAATTCCTGTCTCCGTTTGTCTGTAGCCTATTCAGCACATGCATTTTTATATGCACATATAGAATCCTACCTGGTATCAAATGTACATTCTTGTGAGGTGGCTGACTTGGCAGATACAAATTATGAGAAGAGATCACTCCTCCTAAACACTGTTGGAACTGAAAATTTAACCTAAGGGGGAGCTTCCTAGTTGAACAACATTATACACAAATCCATGTTCAGTAAATTAAATATTTTTGGATCTTTGGACGATATGTATTTCTACATCAATTTCAATTGGCATATATATTGCTACATTTCAATGTCTCTGTGTGTATATGTGTTTGTTTGTGTGTGTGTGTGTGTGTGTGTATATATATATATATATATATATATATATATATATATATACTCTCCAAATTTTTAAAAATATGAAATACTTCTGTCTTCTTTTACACACCCTAAATTCATTCATATTCATGTATGTGGATTTATAATAAACTTTTCACAAGATTATTCTCAGAATTATTCATCCACCTGAAATACATATTTGTTTTCTAGTACTGACAAGTAACATCAGTGAATGGTGCATACAAATCCTAATATTTCTACAGTAACTGACCCAGTTTAACATCAATCCAAGTAGATTACTATGGGACATGATGTACATTTTGACGTTCATTTTTTTTCAACACTGGTACTTTACTATTTCTTCAGTTTATTCACATCATAGGATATGTATTTCATCCACAAGTTAGCAAAATTATTTGCATTTGTGTCACTTTCAATCACTTTCTACTTCAGAACACATGCATTCCTCTATGTTTCTTGACTGGTCTTTTCATGAGACTTCTTTCCAAACACATTATTTTCCTTTTCCATTCTCACTTTTGAAGCAGATCTCACACACCTTTCATGATAGAATATAACCCTAATATTACCATTAGATGTATAACTCATTGGAATGAATGATTCTATATCAATATAAGATTTCTTATATATTTTCAGATATCAATTCTATCAATCCATTATTTGAAGTGGAATCAGTTATATTATTTATTCACAGTATTGTCAATTCATGAATTACTTCTATATTCATAGACACAGGGTACACCTCTTTGTACCCCCAATACTAATTTATTTTTTTTTATTTTGCATTCTTTCTTAAAGTATTTTTATATTATTTTCAACAACATTTGAAACAACAGGATTTTCTAAATAGACTTGTCTTTAGCATACCCAGATGAAAAAATACAATTCTATTTCATATCCCTTTGTGGGATAATGTGGGTTTTTTGTACTGAAAAAATGCTAGGAATATTAGAATATATGATCCGTTAGCCAACTTTGTTTGTTTGTTTGCTTTTGCAAAGCTAGGAATTGAACCCTAGTAGTAACTAGTAATTCTACTCATTCAGAAAAGTTAGTGTGTCATTTTATTGAAATAACCATACTGGATATAAAATAGATACACATGTGATACAATAGATTGCATGGTATATAAATTTGTATCTCAGTAAAGCTGTAATTAAAATAAAATTTAAAGTATTGAAATTCAGGCAAAGGATAGGAAAGATATTTGTGTATGTTTTTCAGAAGTTTATTGTCATCCATTTAAAAAATCTTTTAAAAGAGATTGCATTTGAACAAAAGGTATTGTTTAGTGTGCTTTCTCTGTATTCTTAGTGGTTCTTCACTATTACTATTTTATTCACACCCTCTTAATTTCTTATTGTTGAGTCAATTCTGCATCTAAATGTAGTGGCAAGATATATTCAGGAGTCTGGTGCAATAGTGCATGCCTGAAATCCCAGCTACTAAGACCCTTTCTCAAAACAACAAAAAAGTAGTGATGGTGGGGAGCATGGATGTAGTTTAGCAGTCAAGTGCTTTCCGAAGCATGTGGAGGCCCTGGGTTCTATCTGCAGCACCGCAAAAGCAAAACAAACAAAAGACGTATTCCAGAGATTTTGATTATTTCTGCAGGAGACATGCAGTCAAGACTAAGTAATTTGAAACAGGAGTGGCACAAGAAGTGGAAGATAAAGTATCAATTTTTTTTTCTTTTTTTTTTTTTGGTTAGAATTAGTTCACTTTGCATTCCTTGCGTATGCGCCTCTACCTTTGGAACCACATTGGTAAAAGTTTGTGTAAGAATTGTTTGTTGGCATATCCTAGAGTGCTCAATTTATACGTCTTCAAAATATTGCTCCCAGAAATTGTGGAAGAAATACTCATGTCACCTGATCTACATATACATTTTATAACAGTAATATTCGGAACACAAAATGCAAAAGTCACACTTATGATTGTACCAAAGGCTAAATAGAAAGTGAACCTGTATTATTAAAAACATTCATGTCCAGGTTGCCTAATACTCTCAAATGTCAATCCTATTGGTGACTACATATTTGTTTCTTCCTAAGATTATATATTAAAACTCAACCCTGTTGATAATGTCTAATCCTATCACTCACTTTATACTTTGCCTGATTTCCTAATGTCTCTATTGATATCTGCTTTCCTACATATTTTCCCCAGTTCATCATTGTGACTCATTCTTCACATGTGCTGACATTTACATTCATTCTCTAACCGAAACCCTATTACTAAAGAACTTTTGGTCCAAATCCTATACTCACTCTTCTTCCTAAACCTACAGACTATATTCCTAATCCTACTGACTATCCCTTTTTGACTGGATGTTCTCTTCTACATTCAATCATCCAAGTAAAGGTCGGTCAAGTGTCGGAAGAGGAGACCACCAAGAGTCTATCTCATGTAACAGCAAAGGGTTTATTGGGGGTCCAGCATGCTGGGGCTCAGAGTTCACTTGAAAAGAGTAGAGAGCCCTGAGAACAGCTTAAGCAGAGGTTAAATACTTTCCCTTGCGAGTGCAGGGAGGGAAGTTCATTGATGTGTCAGGGCGAGTGGTCAAATTGCATGCAACCTGGTGAAGGAGTACATTCTGCAGTTTGACAGTTGGGGACAGCACATTCTGGGAACAAGATTGGCAAACATTTCTCAAGATTTCAACAGTGTTTTGTTAAGCGTACAGAAAAACAGGAAGTGACAACTACATATTTTATTAACCTTTCATTCGACACTTCTTTTTCTGGCTACTTTTAATCATAAAAATGATCATTGGGGGGTGTCACATTCTATGTCTGCTAGTGGGGTATTACCATTAGTTTAACTTGTCCAATTTGAGCTTGGAGAAAATAAATTACATGGTTGAGCAAGCAGGGTTTAATAGTTAGCAATAATATGAGGATTATTATTGGACCGGCCAGGGTTGATAAATGCGTAGTTAACCAGGGGAACTTTGTGAACCAAGATTCAAAAGACCCTTTTTTGGCCTCTCTCTGTTGTTGACGCTCTTCAAGTCATCTTTTTAATTTACTCATAGATTTTTTTACAACTCCAATATGGTTGGCATAAAAACAACATTCTTCCATCAATGCAAAACAAAGGCCCTCTTCTCACATGAAGAGGAGTTCCAATCCTCGACTGTTCTGTAAAACAACTTCAGAGAGATAGGTTAAAGATTCCTGCAATGCTGTTATGGAGGTTTCTAATATCTTTAAGTTTTGGTCTATAGCTGCTTCTATTTGGGTCATTTGTTTTGTCCCATGGACCAAGGCAGTGGTTCTTGTGCCCACCCTTGCAGCAACATGTATTCCTAATAGGATCGCAAAAGTGAGTGATATATGTTCCCAGTGGAACTAGGTTTTATGCCCCCCCATTTGATCTTCAAATGAACCTGTGTTGATAGAGCACTCTGGGAAACATTTGCACAACTACACAATTAATCACATCTGTTGACCACTTCATGAAAACATAAACAAATTTTTAAGTATATAGAATTATACTGTTGTAGGGACGGACAAGGCAAGGCACCAGATTCAGAGGGCATTACTTCTGTTGTAATCAATTAAATCCCCGGAACCCCAAGTTTAGGTACTTTCAGAATTTTGTACCCAACATATAAGGGAAGGGGCTCAGAAGTTCACAGTCTTAAGCAGTTCACAAAAAGCAGTTTGTATTCTGTTTTTTTCCTCTGTTGTGGAAAAGTTAACTTTTCAAGGACACCTGGGTGAGGGAGAGCATTATATTCCCTTTATTTTTCCCCCTCCCAACTGTTACCATGGAGCCCAGTTGGTAACTTCTTTATCTTACAAATGTAGCCATCTCTGTGAAGCCTCAGCTCAAGGCCAAGGCCTTGTTCACATATTTTGTGAAAAACTAATAAGGTGGTGTCTAGCTTAGGATTGCTGATTTTTTTAGCCAGTGGCCAAGTAGAATAGGGCAACACGAAAAGAGGAAGTTTATGTACTTAGAAATTTTTTATAGGGACTCTTTTTCTGAAAGTCCTAAATTCAGCTATGTTGAAGATTTCTGGAGAAGGTCAGTTAAGACATTTCTGTGGGCCTGGTACAGAGGGGGAAGACGGGGAAGGCGTGGCTGTGAGCAGCTCCGTGGATCTGAGAATGAGGTAGGAGAGATGTAAAAGAATAATGGGAAAGGGGTTTTGGATTTTTCTAGGAACAAATCTTGAGCAGTACAACAGGTAGAGCAGAGGGTAAGATGGGAGTTAGTATCCCCAAAAGCCTGTGAGGGACTTTAAATACTTAGTAACCTGTTTTCAGTGATGACAAAGCAACTTTAAAGGCCATTTACATTACATCTTCGATAAGGGTCTGAGGGCTCTCCTCAGCTGGTTTGAGCTTTGTGTTAGCTAGTAAGAGGACCTGGTGGGACCCGGTGCAGGCAATGACAAGAGAAGAGAGGAGTGAGTGGGTTAAGGTGTACCTCAGTACCTGCTACCTTAACAAGGGGGCAATGGTCATAGAATGGGCGGAGGTTTGGGTTTTTGATCTAGTAATTGGAGGGGAGAAATCAGGTTGCTTAGGTGAGAGTAAGAGCAGAGAGTATGGAGCAGATGGCTGAGGGTGAGGATCTATTGGAGAAGCATAGTTCAGGATGTGAGCAAAGGAGGGAAAAGGCCTCCACATAGGGGAATCTCCTTTCACACTTTTGAGCACTTGCAAAAGTTAAAAAGGTCACGCAGAATTTGAGGATCTAGAGACCCCTCTGGGGGCTATCAATTTTGGTTATCTAATTGGATATGGCCAATGCTGTGTACAGAATTTGATGAGGAGTTTGGGTTCCATCAAGCAGTCCCTGAATGCTCACATCCCCATGACTTACAGAAGAAGTCGGCTTCCCCCCAACACAGCCGTGACTGTTTGTGGCTTTGATAGTCCGCCAGGCAAACATAGTAATCTAGGCTAGCCAAACTGCATCTGACTCGCGTGTCCCTACATCCATAATATTTGTTTCCATTATCTATGGTAGAGAAGGGATTTAATGGAATTTTAGTGGGATCCACTTCATCAGGGATATCCCAATGGAAAAGACCTATAGCCAGCTGACAAATGTCTCTGTGGAGAGATGGCGACCATGTCCTTAAGTGGGCGGTATGCGAGATAGACCATACTTCTTGTCCAGTAAGATTTGTGATCAGCCATTGCTGCTGAATGGGCTGATGAGGGTTAGGACTACTGGTGGTCAAGGGGAGAGTCTATAGCCTTATTGACAAGGCAAATACACAATTTGAAAGGGTTACCTGTCTTTTAGAGTTTCCAGCCAGAGTCTGGACAGGGCACAGGCTTGAGATGAGAGGTATGGATCCAGGAAGTGATTCTGTCTACCTTTACTTCTGTAGGTGTTATAAGTAGCACCTTCTATGGTCCCTTTCAGCGGGGTTCCATGGATGACACCTGATGTCGTCTAATGTAGACAAGTCTCTTTCTTGATATTGATGTTGATTCCCCTCGTCCCCGGGTTGGTAGGCAGTGGCCATCTGTCTTCACAGGTATCTGTGTGGTCCTGGCTGAAAGACAATATCTCTGACTTTTTAAATTAGTGGGAAGTAGAAAGATCCTTCTAGGGTCCATCCAAATCCAATGGTGAGCCATTCTGAGGCACAGAGAGTCTGCCAGGTCCAGCGTTTTGCTAAAAAAGAAAGATTCTGATCCCTTAAGCAAACTTTGGTGCAGTGATCAAGGGTCAGAGACAGAGGCATTGAAGTGCTCTGTCCCATAATGAAAGATACACAAACAGTAAAAGCAACAACACACGACACAGACAAGACAAGACAATAAAGACAGGATATGGAAGTCCAACACTGAGACCAGGACTTAGTAGTTGGCAGTACCTGATCGGTTGGCAATAACGAATCTAAAACAAAATATCACTGAGTCATGGAGACTATTGTTCCTCAATTTTCTGAGTCCTCTATGACGTCACCCAGGGACTTGGCCTGTGGCTCTGTGACATGACTGTCAGCCATCGTTGGAGAGAGCTCACGCTCTTCATTGACATCCATTTTGCCAAGCCCTGACCTGAAACCTGACCAGAAAGAGGCACCTTACTTACCCTGAGAGGAGTTCGTTGGGGTCTCTTGTCCACCGCTGCCGGATCTCAGTGGAACCTCCATATGTAAAGGTCCGGTGACAATCGGGGGAAGAGACCACCAAGAGACTGTCTCATGCAAAAGCAAAGGGTTTATTTGGGGTCCAGCATGCTGGGGCTCAGAGCTCACTTGAATAGAGCAGAGAGCCCAGAGAACAGCTTAAGCATAGCTTATATATTTTCCTTGGACAGGGCAGGGGGGTAAGTTTATTGATGGGTCCGGGCGAGTGAGCGGTTTGCGTGCAACCGGTTGAGGGAGTACATTCTGCAGTTTGGCAATTGGGGACAGCACATTCTGGGAATAAGATTAGCAAACAGTTCTCAATATTTCAAAAGTGTTTTGTTAAGCATACAGAAAAACAGGAAGTGACAAGTACTTATTTTATTAACCTTTCACTGCGAACTATACTTTGCCAGAATTCCTAATGTCTCTATTGTGTTTGTTAAAGTTCATTTTTATTCAAACCTGGTACGTTATTATTTCTTCAGTTCATGGACATCATAAGATATTTCCTTTCATTCACAAGTTCACAAATTTATAAACATTTGGTTCACTTTCAATCACTTCCTCCTTCGGAAGACATATGTTCCTCCATGTTTCTTGACTGGTCTTTTTACTAGACTTCTTTCTAAACATATTATTTTCGATTCCATAATCATTTTTGAGGCAAAGCTCACACACTATTCATGATAAATGATAACCCTAACATTGCAATTAGATATATAACTGGTTGGAATGAATGTATGTATATCAATATAAGATTTTCTATATATTTTCAGATATCAATACAATCCATTATTTAAATTTGGAACCAGTTATATAATTTATTCACAGTATGGTCTATTAATGCATCATCTCTATATTCATCAAAACAGGGTAAACCTAATAGTATCCCCAGTACTAATTTATAAGTTTTCAAAATATTGCTCACAGAAATGGTGAAAGAAATACTCATGTCACCTTAGCTACATATACATATTATCACACTAATATTCTGGACACAAAATGCAAAGGTCACACAGAACATAATTTAAGCTAAGTATCCCAATCAAGGGCCCAAAGTCCTTCTGGGCTTCAAATATTACCTAGATTTCTGTTTTCATACTTATATTTCACCTCCATGTTCTTGTAAATATCACAGGTTCCCAATATCATTATTCATCCAGCAAAATGATTCATAACCCAAATCGAACATGCTATTAACCCTAACCATTCTGTAAACTGAGATTGTTCACTCAATCTCACTTTACAGAAGAGCAGGGACAAAGTTAGTATTACAATACAGGAAGTTAGGAGATCTTCCACCTGCTGAGTACCTCAAAATCCATGCAGAAATGATCCCTGGAGAAGACGTAGGCAGCTATGAAGGACCTGAGACAGCAAAAGTCATCTTCCTTTGCAAACAACCCGATCAGGATGAAAGGATGTGTCTGAATCATCCTATCTCTTCTTAATGTAGGGAAGATGTATGAAACCAGGCATGTGTGGAGAGCTGTTCCCAGGTGCCTATGTTTCTATACCATTCTAACTTGTGAAAGTGTCACAGGAAATAGAGGCAGCCTCCTTTTCCTGAGACACTAGGAAGCAACTGTTAGGACAAAGTGGTCGCCAAGACAGTGGCCTCATTCATTTTCTGAAGAAAGTGACCTCACCTCACTTTTTTCATGATGGAACTCTCTGAATTTTGTGATCCAGGAAGCCAGGCACCAAGAGCCAGTACCAGTCCCAGTCCAAGTGGGCTCACTTGTTTGGATTTACCAAGTAAAGAGTCAGTCTTTCTTGGTACCTACTGATGTGAGGGTGGCCAAATGCCAAGAAAGCTTTGAAGAGGGTCCTTTCCTGAGAGGGCAGGAAATGGCTCACCACTGCCTCCTGAAAACTTCACAGAATTGGCTAAGGAGACCAGATCTGAGACAGGACCGGCCATTTCTGGGGAACATTCTATGGCCTACTAGTCAGAGGACACTCTGGATAGTCACAGACATACTTGGGGAAGGAGGTGACTTTGTGTGTGTGGATGTCAGTTTGTGGATTTGTCTCATATTCTGAGAATAGGTAAAAAAGGAGGTTTGTTTGGTTTGGAGTGGACTGTTTCTAGTAAGTCATCTGACAAGGAGACTGTTTCTATGTCTGTGTATCCCACTGTGTCCTTAGTTGTAGATATTAGAAAAGAAAATGGCTCAATGGGTGTGTCCTGTCTAGTAGAAAGCTTCACAGCATTCATCCTGCCCAATTAATGAATGGACTGAGGCTTGACTTATCCATGGGCAACACCTAGTATCATCCTAAGTTCTTGAATTCTTCCTGAATTCTGGCAACTCTCCAGAAAGGCTCATGGTTTTTTGTACAAGATATGTACCACCTCCAAGCTCTGTGACATGGCCATGTACTAGTTAGCTGAAAGGAATGGCGAGCACACCAGAAAACTCAGATATTGGTGTGACCAGGAAAGTCTCTATGGTGAAACCTGGCTTAGGGCCTTTTGCTTAACTATTGTTCTGTTGCCCTGAATGTCAGGAACCTCTTTGCCTCAGGCCACCCCTTTATAAAGCCAGAAGAAAACAATTTTCAAATGGAAATGAATGGGCATCACCTGTGCCTCTTTGATGAATTGTTTTGGAAATGGTTATGTCTGAATCAGACTCTGGGCCCTGTGTGAGGCTGTGGCTTAAATTGTCAGCACCTCTTGCTGATCATGAGTGTACCAGACAGTGCCTTGATTGACTGGGATTTATGAAAATGGTGTAGAACAGAGATGCCATTAAGTTGGACCCTCCTGAGTAGTGGGCCCTGAGCTGTGGTGTACAGGTGTGTGATAAATCATCTGTGGTTGCGCCATGTGGTTTTGCCATTGATTTCCAAATGGTTTGTCACTGACACGGTGCAGTGACCAGACACTTATATGTAAAGGTGTCTTGTTAAATGGATAGTTTTCAGGGCAATGTGCAGAATCAGGTTGCTATGGAGAAGGGGGCAAGTTATGTGGGAATGAAGCCTGGTTGGTGCATTCTCTTGTAGACCCTGAAAAACCACAAATGACAGAACTCCCTCCAGGACTGTGTTCCAGTTGAATTCCTTGTATTTTGTGAGGCAAATACCAAACTCTCAGTGCTGCAGCAGGAAACTCTACGAAAATGGAGGATGAACAAAAGGCTTCACAGTCCACACAGGGAGACACTTAGACCCCAGTGGCCACAGTTTACATACGAAGAGAGAATTCAGCACTGCTGCCTCATGTGTATTGGAAAGCAAGAAAGAATGTCCTCCAGGTCACATAGATGCAGACCCAGCTTTGATGATCTCACTACAAAGGAAGCTAATGCTACTGACAACATATATTTCAAGTGTCCATCCTCAGAGGCAGTTTCTCTAGAAGTCTTTAGGCCAGCAGAGCTCCATGTTTGTGGAGTGTTTACCCTTTCCCTTACTTTGGGATACTCCTCTACCACCTCCAAGTTTGTGAACTCCTGAATATTTTCCATTCCAGATATGTATTTACAGATTTTCTAACTCTTCTCCTCTAATTGTTTCTTATTTGGCGTGAAGGTAACGTCAAGGCATTGTTCTGGATGAGAGTGGGAAGATTTTTGTGTAGCACATATTTGCATACACATTGGATTCATTTTCCAATTTTCCATTCCAAAGACTGAATCCCTGACACTAACGCATACCCTACCAAACTCTGACTACTAATCCTAATATGATGAAGAAAAATAACCCAAACAGAATAGAAATACAAGCACTTCTGAAGAGGCATGGTGTATAGTTGGACTTGCCTTTTGCATGATAAAGTGTAGGTGTTATAAACCTAGTCAATTTTTCATTGAAATAGTTCTCCATGTGTTTTTTTTTCCTTTAATATTTATTGTTGGTTCTACAAAACATTACATAGTTCTTGACATGTCATATTTCACACTTTGATTCAAGTAGGTTATGAACTTCCATTTTTCTTCGTATACAGATTGCAGTATCTCATCAGTTACACATCCACTATTTTACATATTGCTATACTAGTGTCTGTTGTATTCTGCTGCCTTTCCTGTCCTCTACTATCTCCCATCCCCTCCCCTCCAATCCTCTCTCTCTACCCCATCTATTGTAATTCATTTCTTCCACTTGTTTTTGTCCCCTTTCACCTCACTTCATCTTGTATTTAATTTTGTATAACCATGAGGGTTTCCTTCCATTTCTATGTAATTTTCCTTCTCTTTCCTTTTCCCTCCCACCTCTCACCCCTGTTTAATATTAATCATCTTCTCATGCTCTTCCTCCCAACTCTGTTCTTAGTTACTCTCCTTATATCAAAGAAAACATTTGGCATTTGTTTTTTAGTGATTGGCTATCTTCACGTAGCATAATACGTTCTAATGCCATCCATTTCTCTGCAAATTGTATGATTTTGTCATTTTTTAATGCAGAGTAATACTCCATTGTGTATAAATGCCACATTTTTTTTAATCCATTCATCTATTGAAGGGCATCTAGGTTGGTTCCACAGTCTTCCTATTGTGAATTGTGCTGCTATGAACATAGATTTATCAGTGTCCCTGTAGCATGCACTTTTTGGGTCTATAGGGATTAGACCGAGAAGGGGAATTGCTGGGTCAAATGGCGGTTCCATTCCCAAGTTTCCAAGAAATCTCCATACTGCTTTCCAAATTTGCTGCACCAATTTGCAGTCCCACCAGCAATGTACAGGTGTACCCTTTTTCCCACATCCTCGCCAGCACTTGTTGTCGTTTGACTTCATAATGGCTGCCAAGCTTACTGCAGTGAGATGGTATCTTAGGGTGGGTTTGTTTTGCATTTCTCTGAATGCTCGAGATGGTGAGAATTTTTTGATGTACTTATTGATTGATTATATGTCCTCCTCTGAGAAGTGTCTGTTCAGGTCCTTGGCCCATTTGTTGATTGGGTAATTCATTTGCTTATTGTTTAATTTTTTGAGTTCTTTGTATAACTCTGGATATTAGGGCTCTATCTGAAGTGTGAGGAGTAAAGATTTGTTCCCAGGATGTAGGCTCCCTTTTTACCTCTCTTATTGTTTCTTTTTCTGAGAAAAATCTATTTAGTTTGAGTAAGTCCTGTTTTTAGATTCTAATGATTAACTCTTATGCTATGGGTGTCCTATTGAGGAATTTGGAGCCTGACCCCACAGTATGTAGATCATAGCCAAAGTTTTCTTCTATCAGATGCCGTGTCACTGATTTGATATCAAGCTCCTTGATCCATTTTGAGTTAACTTTTGTGCATGGCGAGAGAAAGGGATTCAGTTTCATTTTCTTACATATGTAATTCCAGTTTTTCCAGCACCATTTGTTGAAGATGCTATCCTTCCTTCAGTTTATGCTTTTAGCTCCTTTATCAAATATAAGATTGCTGTAATTTTGTGGATTGATTTCTGTGTCCTCTATTCTGTACCATTGGTCCACCCGCCAGTTTTGGTACCAGTACCATGCTCTTTTTGTTACTATTGCTCCGTAGTATAGTTTGAGGACATGTATCGCTATACCGCCTGATTCACACTTCCTGCTTAGAGTTGTCTTTGCTATACTGGGTCTTGTATTATTCCATATGAATTTCATAATTGTTTTATCTATTTCTACAGGAAATGCCGTTGGGATTTTGATTGGCATTGCATTAAACCTATAGAGAACTTTTGGTAATATCGCCATTTTGATGATGTTAATTCTGCCTATCCATGAACAGGGTATATTTTTCCATCTTGTAAGATCTTCTTCTATTTCTCTCTTTAGGGTTCTGTAGTTTTCATTGTGTAAGTCTTTCACATCTTTTGTTACGTTGATAACCAAATATTTTATTTTATTTTTTTTTGAGGATACTCTCAATGGAGTGGTTGTCCTCATTTCCGTTTCAGAGGATTTGTTGCTGATATTCAGGAATGCTTTTGATTTATGATTGTTGATTTTATATCATGCCACTTTGCTGAACTCAATTATTATCTCTAATAGTTTCTTGTAGACCCTTTTGGGTCTACTAGGTATAGAATCATGTCATCTGCAAATAGTGATAATTTAAGTTCTTCTTTTCCTATTTTTATGCCTTTAATTTCTTTCATTTGTCTAATTGCTCTGGCCAGTGTTCGAGAACTATGTTGAACAGAAATCGTGAGAGAGGGCATCCCTGTCTTGTTCCAGATTTTAGAGGGAATGCCTTCAATTTTTTCTCAATTCAGAATGATACTAGCCTGAGGCTTAGCATAGATTGCTTTTACAATATTGAGGTATGTTCCTGTTATCCCAGTTTTTCTAGAGTTTTAAACATAAAGGGATGCTGTACTTTATTGAATGCTTTTTCTGCATCTATTGGGGTGATCATATGGTTCTTATTTTTAAGTCTATTGATGTGGTGAATAACATTAATTGATTTCCGTATATTGAACCAGCCTTGTATCCCAGGAATGAATCCTACTTGATCATGTTGCACAATTTTTTAAATATGTTTTTGTATCTGATTCGCCAGAATTTTATTGAGGATTTTTGCATCTAGGTTCATTAGAGAGATTGGTCTGTACATTTGTTTCTTTGAAGGGTCTTTGTCTGGTTTAGGAATCAGGGTGATATTGGCCTCCTCTGCTGTATACCCATTCGGTCCTGGGCTTTTCTTAGTTGGTAGTCTTTGGATGGTTTCTTCTATTTTCTCAATTGATATTGGTCTGCTTAGGTTGTCTATATCCTCCTGACTCAATCTGGGCAGATCATATGACTTAAGAAATTTATTGATGCCTTCACTATCTTCTAATATAATTTCTGATTATCTTCTGTATTTCAGAAGTGTCTGTTGTGATATTGCCTTTTTCATCCCTTATGATAGTAATTTGAGTTCCCTCTCTTCTTCTCTTCATTAACATGGCTAAGAGTCTGTCAATTTTATTAATTTTTCAACTTTTAGTATTTTCAATTTTTTCAATTGTTTCTTTTGTTTCTATTTCATTAATTTCAGCTCTGATTTTAATTATTTCTTGCCTTCTACTTCTTTTTCTGTATTATTGCTCTTCTTCTTCTAGGATTTTGAAATGAACTATGAGATCATTTATTTGTTGTTTTTTTTTCTTTTTTTAAGGAAAGAACTCCAAGCAATGAATTTTCCACTTAGAACTGCTTTCAATGTGTCCCATAGATTCTGATATGTTCTGTCTGTCTTTTTCATTTATGTCTAAGAATTTTTTTTATTTTTCTCCTTGATGTCTTCAATAACCCATTGATCATTCAGTACGTATTGTTCATTCTCCAAGTGATGCATGAATTTTCCTTCCTTCTTTTATTGTTGATTTTCAGTTTCATTCCATTACGATCAGATAAGATGCCTGGTATTATCTATACTCCTTTATATTGTCTAAGAGTTGTTCTGTGACATAATATATTATCTATTTTTGAGAGGTATCCATGTGCTGCTGAGAAAACAGTGTAACTGCTTGATGTTGGGTGGTATATTCTATATATGTTAATTAAGTCTAGGTTATTAATTGTGTTATTGAGTTCTATAGTTTCCTAATTCAACTTTTGTTTGGAATATCTGTCCAGTAGTGAGAGAGGTGTGTTTAAATCTCCCATGATTATTGTATGGTGGTCTACCAGACTCTTGAACTTGAGAAGAGTTTGTTTGATTAACATAGCTGAACCATTGTTTGGGGCACATATATTTATGATTGTTATGTCTTGTTGGTGTATGGTTCCCTTGAGCAATATGTAGTGTCCCTCTTTATCCCTTTCTATTAACTTTTTCTTGAAATCTATTTTATTTGATATGAGTATGGACACTTCTGCTTGTTTCCGAAGTCAATATGAGTGATATGATTTCTCCCAACCTTTCACCTTTAGTCTATATATGTCTTTTCCTATCAAATGTGTCTCCTGTAGGCAGAAAATTTTTGCGTCTTCTTTCGTGATCCATTCTACTAGCCTGTGTCTCTTAATTGGTGAGTTTAAGGCATTAACATTTAGGGTTATTTTTGAAATATGGGTTGTTCTTCCAGCCATATTTGTTTATTTATGTTACTAAACATGGTTTGTTTTTCTCTTTGATTATTTTTCGCCCCTTTACTCTACTACCTCCCACTGTTGGTTTTCATTGTTATTTTCCATTTTGTCTTCCTATAATGTTTTGCCAAGGATCTTTTGAAGAGATGGTTTTCTAGCTGCAAATTCTTTTAACTTTTGTTTATCATGGAAGGTTTTAATTTCATCTTCCATCCTGAAGCTTAAAATCGCTGGATACACAATTCTTGGTTGGAACCCAATTTCTTTCAGTGATTGAAAAATGTTATTCCAGGATCTTCTAGCTTTCAGAGTCTGTGTTGAAAGATCAGCTGTTATCCTTATTGGTTTACCCCTAAATGTAATCTGCTTCCTTTCTCTTGTAGCTTTTAAAATTCTCTCTTTATTCTGTATGTTTGGCATCTTCATTATAATATGTCTCGGTGTTTATCTCTTATGATTTTGCACATTTGGCGTCCTGTAGGCTTCTAGGATTTGGGATTCTGTCTCATTCTTCATGTCTGGAAAGTTTTCTCATATTATTTCATTGAATAGATTGCTCAATCCTGTGGTTTGGACCTGTATACCTTCCTGTATCCCAATTACTCTTTAGTTTGGTCTCTTCATGTTATCCCATATTTCTTGGATGTTCTGCTCATGGTTTCTTAACAGTCTTGCTGAGCTTTCTATGTTCTTTTCAAGTTGAAATACTTTGTCTTCATTGTCTGATGTTCTATCTTCTAAGTGATCTATTCTGCTGGTAGTATTCTCAATTGAGTTTTTAATTTGGTTTATTGCTTCCTGCATTTCTATGATTTCTGTTTGTGTGTTTTTTATAACCTCTATCTCCCTGTATAGTTGATCTTTTGCTTCTTGGATTTGTTTATGTAATTCATTGTCAAAGTGATCTTTCATTGTCTGATTTTGCTGTCTAATGTCTCCCTGGAGACTTCAGATCATCTGAAGCAAGTATCTCCTGATTCTTTATCTGACATTCCATATGCTGCAGATATTACCTCTTCTAATGTTGAGTTGACCTGCGTTGCTTGTGGTTCTTTCTTTCCTTGTCTTTCCCTACTGTTCACGTTTTTTTCGGCTTGGTGAAACTTTTGTGTTATTGAATTTTACCCCTAAATGTTTATATTGATATTGTATTCTTGAAAAGTCTCCCTCACAGGCGTAAGCAGCGGCTCTGCCCCTCCTCCAATTGGGGCAATGTGCCTACCACACCAGCACGCCGCTGGGCCTGTTCTGCCTCTTGGTAGCTGGTCCGCCTACCTTGCAGGAGCGGGCAGTTGATCTACCCCTCTGCGGGTGCTGGTCCTGTTCAGCCAGTGGGTAACAGGTCCAGCTACCTTGCAGGCACAGGCATCGGCTCTGCCCCTCCGCGCTCCGCTGGGCCTCTTCTGTCTGTGGGTTGCAGGGCTGTCTACATTGCAGGCGTGAGTGGCATCTCTGCCCCCCCCCCCAAACCGGGGTGATGTGTCTACCACGCTGGTAGGTCGCTGGGTCTGTTCTACCTCTGGGTGAGAGGTCTACCTGCTTTGCAGGCACGGGCAGCGGCTCGGCCCCTCCCCAAACCTGGTTATGTGTCTAGCACCCTGGCGGGGCCTAGCACCTGTTCTGTCGGTGTTCGCAGGTCCACCTACTTCGCAGGCGCGGGGGCCGGCTCTGCCCCTCTGAAGGCAGCTGGGCCGCTTCAGCTGGTGGGTCGCAGGTTCACCTATCTTGAAGTCACAAGGGGTGTCTCTGCCCCTCCGCGGGTGTCTGGGCCTGTTCTGCCTGTGGGTCGCATGTCCGCGTTCCTTGCAGGCGTGCAGTGGCTCTGCCCAACCCCCAACCAGGGTGATGTGTCTTTCACGATGGCGGGCCGCTAGGCCTGTTCTACGGGTGGTTCGCAGGTCCGCCTACCTTACAGGCGCGGTTGGCGGCTCTGCCCCTCCCTTCTCCATGTGTTTCTAAAGTTAACAAATATGAGAATTCCTGTCTCCATTTCTCTGTACCCTATTCAGCACATGCATTTTTATATTCACATAGAGAATCCTACCTGGTATCACATGTACATACTTGTGAGGTTGCTGACTTTGCAAATACAAATTGTGAGAAGGGATCACTCCTCCTAAATGCTGTTGGAACTTACAATTCAAACTATGGGTGAGCTCCCTAGTTGAACAACATTATACATAAATCGATGCTCAGAAAAATGAAGATTTTTGGATTTGTGGATGATATATAATTCAACATGTATTTCGATTGGCATATATATTGCTACTTTTTAATGTATACGTGTGTGTGTGTGTGTGTGTGCGTGTGCATATATATATGTATAAACTCTCCAGATTTTTCAAAATATGAAATGTATGTGTCTTATTATATACTCCCTAAATTCATTGATGTTCATGAATGTGGATTTATATTCAACTTTTCATAAGAATGTTCTCAGAAATATTAATCCACCTGAAATACATATTTGTTTCCTAATACTGAAAACTAACTTCAGTGAATGGTGCATACAAATCCTAATATTGCTATAGTAAATGACTCAGTTTAACATCAATGCAAGTAGATTCCTATGGGACATGATATGTATTTTGACATTCATTTTTATTCAAAACTGGTACATTAATATTTCTTCAGTTTTTGCACATAATAGAATACATATTTCATTCACAAATTCACAAATTTATAGGCATTTTTTTCACTTTCAATTACTTCCTGCTTCAGAACATATGTATTCCCCCAGGTTTCTTGACTGCTCTTTTAATGAGACTTCTTTCCAAGCACATTATTTTCAATTTCCATAATCATTTTAGAAGCAAAGCTCACACACACTTCATGATAAACCATAACAGTGATATTACCATTAGATGTATAACTGGTTGGAATGATTGTATGAATATCAATATAAGATTTCCAATATATATTCAGATATCAATTCAATCCATTATTTAAATTTGGAACCAGTTATATTATTTATTCACAGTATGGTCTATTCATGCATTATCTTTATATTCATATAACACAGAGTATACCTATTTGTACCCACAATACTAAATTATATGTCTTCAAAATATTGCTCCCAGAAATGGTGGAAGAAATACTCATGTCACCTGATCTATATATACATTAATCACAGTAATATTGTGGAAACAAAAAGCAAGGTCACACTTATGATTGTACCAAATCCTAAATGGAAAGTGAGCATGGATTAAAAAAAAATCCATGTCCAGGTTGCCTAATGCTCTCAAAAGTGAATCCTATTGGTGACTACATATTTGTTTCTTCCTGAAATTACATATTCAACCTCAACCCTGTTGAAAATGTCTAATCCTATCACTCACTTTATACTTTGCCTGATTTCCTAATGTCTCTATTGAAATCTGATTTCCTGTATTTTTTCCCCAGTTCATCATTATGACTGACTCTTCACATGTGCTGACATTTACTTTCACTCTCTACCCAAAACCCTAAAGATCTTTTGGTCCAAATGCTATACACACTCTTCATTCTAAATCTACCGAATATCTTCCTAATCCACCAACTATCCCTTTTGGACTGGATTTTCTCTTCGACATTCAATCATCCAAAAGACAAGGTCCTATGCCATTGTATATCAATTAATCTGAGACACCTGTGCAGAACATAATTCAAAGCTAAGAATCCCAATAGTGGGGCCAATTCCCTTCTGTGCTTCAAAAATTACCTAGATTTCTTTTTTCATACTTATATTTCACCTATATATTCTTGAAAATATAGCAAAATTCCAATACCATTATTCATCCAAGAGAATGATTCCTAACCCAAATGGAAGCTGTTATTAACCTTAACCATACAATGTTTCCTCAATCTAACTTTACAGAAGAGGAGGGACAGAATTAGTCTTCCAATACAGGAGTGTAGGGGATCTTCCACCTGCTGAGAACCTCAAAGTTCCATGCAGAAATGATCCCTGGAGAAGATGTAGGCAGCTATGAAGGACCTGAGAGAGCAAAAGTCATCTTCCATGGCAAACAACCCGGTCAGGATGAAGGGATGTGTCAGAATAAGCCTCACTCTTCTTAATGTAGAGAAGATGGACCAAACCAGTCCAGTGCAGACAGCTGTTCCCGGCTGCCTATGGTTGATATACAATCCTCAGTTGTGAACGTATCACAGGAAATTGGGGCAGCCTCCATCTCATGGGAACCTTGGAAGCAAATTTTAGGACAAAGTCGTTTCCAAAGCAGTGACCTCATTCAGTTCACAAAGGAGGTGACCTTCCTCACTTCTTTGGTGATAGAACTCTCTGAACTTGGGATCCAGGAAGCGAGGCTACCAGAGGCAGTCCCAGTACCATTCCCAGTGGGCTCACTTATTTGGATTTACCAAGAACAGAGTCAGTCTTTCTTGGTACCTACTGATGTGAGAATGGCCAAATTTCAGGAGAGCTCAGAAGAGGGGCCTTTCCTGAGAAAGCAGGAAGTTGCTCACAGCTGGCTCCTGACCACTTCACAGATTTGGCCAAAAAGACCAGATCTGAGACAGGACAGAACATTTCAGGGAACATAATAAGGCTCACAAGTCAGAGGACACTCCGGATAGTCACAGACCTCTTTGGGGGAAGGAGGTGCATTTGTGGGTGTGGGTGTGAGTTTGTGGTTTTGTCTCATTTTCTGAGAATAGGTAAAAAAGGCGGTTTGTTTGGTTTGGAGTGGACTGTTCCTAGTAAGTCGTTTCACAAAGTGAGTGTTTCTATGTTTGTGTATCCCACTGTGTCTGTGGTTGTAGACATTTGAAAAGAGAATTCATCAATGGATGTGTCCTGTTTAGTAGAAACCTACCCAGCATTCATTCTGCCCAATTGATGAATGGACTGTGGCTTCCCTTATGGATGGGCAACACCTACTAATTTCCTAAGTTCCTGTTTTCTTCCTGATTCTGGACACTCTCCAGAATACGCTCATGGTTTTGTGTCCAAGATATGTACCACCTCCAAGCTCTGTGACAAGGCCATGTAATGTATAGCTAAAGGAAATGGCTAGCATCTCAAAAAACTCAGATATCAGTGTGACCAGGAAAGCCTCAGTGGAGAAACTCTGCTTTGGGTTTTTTGCTAACCAATTCTTCTCTTCCCCTGAATGTGAGGAAGGTCTTGGCCTCAAGACACCGCTTTGTGAAGCCTGAAGAAAACAGTTTTAAAATGGAAATAAATGGGCATCACCTGTGGCTCTTTGTTAATTTCTTTGGAAATGGATGTGTCGGAATCAGTCTCTTGGCCCTGTGTGAGGCTGTGGCTTAGGTTCTCAGCACCTGATGCATCTAAAGAATGATCCCATGTGTGCATCCAAAACCAAAATGGGAAAAAGATCAGTAATTGTTGATGAAGTCTCTCGCCTTCCTCTCTTATGTTCCTGACCACCATCAAGTGAGAATAGAGATCCTTTGAATCAAATGAGTTCTTCTAAGCCCTGCAAAGGCTATCCCATACATGCTTGTGTTTTCTCATGACTCCAAATCACATAAAGAATCTATACCTGACAGTCAGTAGGCCTCAAATTGGAGAAGCAGAGCAGTATTAAAGGAAGGCATTTTTGATCCCTTGTGGTTCACAGGAAGGGTGTACAGGACACCCTGCCTTTAGGAAAATGATGGGCAAGCGAGGTTATTTGGACTCTGTGTTGGGCTGCGCCCCTCATGGAAACATCCAGCCAGAGGTTATGAGGAGTGTCTATATGGAAGAAGATGAGGGCCATGTGGGAGTGTTTTGGTTTTAATTGTGGTTATTTGTGTGGAAGTTGGAAGCGATGACTGGGTCCACCTGGGCTTGAACTCTGGTGTGATACCCTATAGAGACTGAGTCCTGGAACTGACCTCAGAGAAGTATTGCCATGAATTGTGTTGGGACATTAGGAGGCCACACATGAGAGTCACCATTGGAAACTGAGATCTATTCCCAGTGTGGCTTTCCACAGAGCACTGGGAATCTCAGCCAAGGTATCACATAATTTTATTCTGAAACACTTGGCAGCAATAGTTGAGAGTCAAAACACAAATGCACTTCACATTGTAGACCTCAATGGGCCTGGCTTCATGTGGCCTTTTGGCCACTCTTTGGGAAGTCTTGGCAGTGAGAGTTCTCCAGATCTTTCTTTGAAATGAGCTTCTTCACCATTTAATGGTTACCGAATTAAATGAAACACTCAGTGCCTCCAACTTCAACCTTGAAAGATGGGCTTGATAAATACCATGAAATTTTTGAAATTCCCATATCCAGGAGGCACTGGAGAACCATTGGATATCCTGTTGGTGATCATGAGTGTACCAGACAGTGCCTTGATTGGCTGGGTTTCACGAAAATGGTGTAGAACAGAGATTCCAGTAAGTTGGAGCCTGCTGAATAGTGGGCCTAGAGCAAAGGTGGGCATGTGTGAGATAAAACATCTGTGGTGCTTCCATGTGAATTTCCCAATGGCTTCCAAATGGCTTGTGACTGACATGGTGCAGCCAGCAGACCCTTATATGTAAATGATTCTTGTTATATGGGTAAGTTTCAGGGCAATGTTCAGAATCAGGTTCCTATGGTCAAGGGGTCAAGCTATGTTGGACAGAAGCCTGGTTTGTGCATTCTCCTGCAGACCCTGTCCCACCACACGTGACAGAACTCCCTCCAGCACTGTGTCCCAGGTGAACTCCTTGTATTTCGTGAAGCAAATACTGAACTCCCAGTGTAGCAGCAAAAAATATCACAAAAATTGGAGGATGATCAAATGGCTTCACAGTCCACATGAGGAGACACTTAGCCCCAAGTGGCCACAGTTGACCCCGAAAGAGAGAATTCAGCAATGCTGCCTCATGATCATTGGTAAATAAGAAAGCATCTCCTCCAGGTCACATAGATGCAGACCCAGCTTTTATGGTCTCACTACAAAAAAAGCTAAAGCTTCTGACAACAACATATATTTCAAGAGCCCAACATCAGAGCCAGTTTTTCCAGAAGTCTTTAGGCTAGCAGAGCTCCATGTTTTTGGAGTGCTTACATTGTCCCTTACTTTTGGAATCTCGCCTTCTACCTGCAAGTTTGTGAACTCCTGAGCATATTAAATTCCAGATATGTATTCACAGATTTTCTTACTCATCTCCTCTACATGTGTTACTTGGGACGAAGTTAAGGTCAAGGCATTGTTGTGGATGAGAGTCGGAAGATTTTTGTGTAGCACATATTTGCATACACATTGGATTCATTTTCCAATTTTCCTTTCGAAATACTGAATCCCTGAAACTAACCCATACCCTACAAGACTCTGACAACTAATCCTAACGTAATGGAGAAAAATAACCCAAACAGAACAGAAATACAAACATATCAGAGGAGGCATGGTGTACCATTGAATTAACTTTTCCATTATATAGGGAAGGAGTTTTAAATCTAGTCAATTTTTTGTTGAAAGAGTTGTCCATGTATTTTTAAACTTATCAAATATGTGAATTCCTGTCTCCCCCATTTCTTTGTATCCTATTCAGCACATGTATTTTTATATGCACATATAGAATTGTACCTTGTATCACACATATATTCTTGTGAGGTGGCTGACTTGGCAGATACAAATTGTGAGAAAAGTTCACTCCTCCTAAATGCTGTTGGAACTGAAAATTCAACCTATGGGTGAGCTTCCTAGTTGAACAACATTATACATAAATCCATGTTCAGTAAAATGAATATTTTTGGATACGTGGATGATATATATTTCATGATGAATTTCGATTGGCATATATATTGCTAGTTTTTAATGTCTGTGTGTGTTTGTGTATATATATATATATATATATATATATATATATATATATATATATATATATATACTGTCAAGATTTTTCAAAATATGAAATATATGTGTATTTTGGCCACTCTTTGGGAAGCCTTACCTGTGAGAGTTCTCTAGAGCTTTCATTGAAATGATTTTCCTCAACATTTAATGGTTAGTGAATGAATTGAAACCCACAGTGCCTCCAACTTCATCCTTGAAAAATGGCTCTATAAATACCATGAAATTCCCCTGACCAGGTGACACTGGAGAACCTTTGGATGTCTTGTTGCTGATCATGAGTGTACCAGACAGTGCCTTGACTGACTCGATTTCATGAAAATTGTGCAGAACAGAGATGCCAGTAAGTTGGAGAGTGCTGAGAAGTGGGCCCAGAGCTGTGGTGTGCAGGTGTACGATAAAACATCTGTGGTGGGGCCATTTGGGTCTGCCATTGACTTCCAAATGGCTTGTGGCTTACATGGTGCAGCTAGCCGACCCTTATCTGTAAAGGCATCTTGTTGTATGTAAAGGTTTCAGGACAATGTTCAGAATCAGTTTGCTATGGATAATGTTGCAAATTATGTGGGATAGAAGTCTGGTTGGTGAATTCTCCTGTAGACCCTGACCCTCCACACGTGACAGAACTCGCTCCAGCACTGTGTCCCAGTTGAACTCCTTTTATTTCATGAAGAAAAAACCAAAAGCCCAGTGCAGCAGCAAGAAACACCACGAAAATTGTAGGATGGCCAATTGGCTTCACAGTCAAGACGGGGAGACACTTACCCCTCCGTGGCCACAGTTTACCTTCAAAGAAAGAATTGAGCACTGCTGCCTCATGTTCTTTTGGAAAATAAGAAACCATGTCCTCCAGGTCAGATAAATGAAGACCCATCTTTGATGGTATCACTACAAAGAAGCTAAAGCTCCTGACAACAACATATATTTCAAGTGCCCAACCTCAGAGGCAGTTTCTCAAGAAGTCTTTAGGCCAGCAGAGTTCCATGAATTTGGACTGTTTATCCTGTCCCTTAAGTTTGAAAACTCCTCTAAAATGCCCAAGCTTGTGAACTCCTGAGCATTTTCCATTCCAGATATGTATTCACAGATTTTCTAACTCTTGTCCTCTAATTGTGTCTTACTTGGGTGAAGGTAATGTCAAGGCATTGCTCTGAATGAGAGTGGAAAGTTTTTTTGTAGTGCATATTTGCATACACAATGGATTCATTTTCCTTTATTTCCATTTGAATTACTGAATCCATGACACTAACGCATACCCTACTAGACTCTGACTACTAATGCTAATATGATGGAGAAAAATAACCCAAACAGAATAGAAATACAAGCAGTTCAGAAGAGGCATAGTGTATAGTTGGACTTGCCTTTTGCATGATAAAGGGTAGTTGTTAAAAATCTGGTTAATTTTTAATTGATATAGTTCTCCATGTGTTTTGAAAGGTATCAAATATGTGAATTCCTGTCTCCCTTTCTCTGTTGCCTATTCAGCACATGTATTTTTATATGCACAAATAGAATCCTACCTGGTACCACACGTACATTATTGTGAGGTGGCCTACTTGGCAGATACAAATTGTGAGAAGAGATCACTCCTCCTAAACGCTGTAGGAACTGAAAATTCAACCTATGCGTGAGCTTCCTAGTTGAACAACATTACACATAAATCCATGTTAAGTAAAATAAATATTTTTGGATCTGTGTATGATATGTATTTCATGATGAATTTTGATTGGCATATATATTGCTACTTTTTAATATCTCTGTATGTGTTTTGTGAAAAATCTGCACTCTATAGATTATTCAAAATATGAAATATATGTGTCTTATTATACACTCCTTAAATTCATTCATGTTCATGTATGAGACCACGGCTCATGCCACAGCAAAAGACATTTATTGAGGATCCAATCCAGTATGCTAGGGCTCCGTGGTCACTCAAGAAGGGAGAGCAGCCCAGATCTCCGAGCTGAGGTTGAGCAGTGCTTAAGTACACTTTTTGGGGAGGGCGAGACTTTACATATATCACAGTATCTTTTAACAAATCATCATACACTGCGGGAAAATCAAACAACAAATCCTAAACATGATTAGTTCATTCATTGGTTGGAACATGTCAGGCAGGAGGGATAGGTCAGTTCTACAGCGGGGTACAGATTCAAATTGATTAGATTAGGCCCTGCGATGCATATGTGCCAAGCCACACAGGGTCCTAGGTTATTAAACAACCAGGCGATCAGGGGGAATATTTACTGGGCAGTCCAGAAATTGTCCTACAAGTAACAGGAATTTCAGATTTTTCATGTAGCATAGGAACTTAACAATACCTGGTCCTTTACATTTTAAATCAGGCCTTGAATCTTAGAAACTTTACAAACCCGGTCTTTTACACTTTAACTTTTACACTTTAATTTCAATTTCTTTTACCCTTAAAGATCACTCCTGGTTCACAAGAAGGGTGTCCAAGCCACCCTGACTTTAGGCAAATGAGGGGCAAGGGAGCTTATTTTGGACACTGTCTTGGGCTGTGCCCCTCATGGAAACCTCCAGCCATATGTTATGATGAGTGTCTTTATGGAAGAAGATGAGGGTCATGTAGGAGTGTTTTGGTTTTAATTGTGGTCATTTGTGTGGCGGTTGGAAGAGATGACTTGGTCCACCAGAACTTGAACTCTGCTCTGATACTCCTTAGAGACTGAGTTCTGGAACTGACTTGAGAGAAGTATTGCCATGAATTGTTTTGGGATTATAGGAGGCCACACATGAGATTAGCCCTTGGAAACTGAGATCTAGGCCCAGGGTGGCTTTCCACCGAGCACTGGGAATCTCAGCCAGGGTAACACATGATTTTTTTACTGAAAGACTTGGAAGTCATAGTTGAGACTCAAAACACACATGTACCTCATATTGTAGACCTCAATGAGCCTGGCTTCATGTGAACTTTTGGGCACTCATTGGGAAGCCTTGCCTGTGAGAGTTCTTCAGAGCTTTCATTGAAATGAGCTTACTCACCATTTAATGGTTCCTGAATGAATTGAAACCCACAGTGCCTCCAACATCATCCTTGAAAAATGGCTATACAAATACCATGAAATTTTTGAAATTTCCATGACCAGGTGGCACTGGAGAAACTTTGGATGTCCTGTTGCTGATCATGTGTGTACCAGACAGTTCCTTGATTGACTGGTCGTCATGAAAATGGTATAGGACCGAGATGTCAGTAAGTTGGAGCCTGCTGAGTATTGGGGCTAGAGCAGTGGACTATACGTTTGTGAATAAATATCTGTGGTGGGACCACGTGGATCTGCCATTGGCTTCCAAAATACTTGTGACTGATATGGTGCAGGCAGCAGACCCTTATATGTAAAGGCATCTTGTTTTATTGAGAGGTTTCAGGGCAATGTTCAGAATCTGGTTGCTATAGTCAAGGGGAAAGCTATGTGGGATAGACCCATGTTTCGAACATTCTCCTGAAGACCCTGACCAATCACACGTGTCAGAGCTCCCTCCAGAATTGTGTCCCAGTTGAACTCCTTGTATTTCATTAAGCCAATTCCAAACTCCCAGTGCAGCAGTAAGAAACACCACAAAAATGGAGGATGACCAAATGGCTTCACAGACCACACGGGGAGACACTTAACTCCCAGTGGCCACAGTTTACCAAGAGAGAATTCAGAACTGCTGCCTCATGTTCATTAGAAAATAAGGAACCATTTCCTCCAGGTCACATAGATGCAGACCCACATTTGATGGTGTCACAATGAGGAAGCTAAATCTCCTGACAACTTCATATATTTCATGTTCCCAACCTGAGAGGCATTTTCTCAAGAAGTCTTAAGGCCAGCAGAGCTCCAAGTTTGTGGAGTGTTTAACCTCTCGCTTACTTTTGGAAACTGCTCTACCACATCCAATGTTGTGAACTCCTGAACATTTTCAGTTCCACATATGTAATCACAGGTTTTCGAACTCCTTTCCACTAATTGTGTCTTACTTGGAGTGAAGTTAATGTAAAGGAATTGTTCTGGATGAGAGTGGCATGATTTTTGTGTAGCACATATTTGCATACACATTATATTTATTTTCCTATTTTCATTTGAAATACTGATCCCCGACACTAACACATACCCTAATAGACTCTGACTACTAATGCTAATATGATGGATAAAAAGAAAACTAACAGAATAGAAATACAGGCCTTTAATAGGAGGCATGGTATATACTTGGAATTGCCTTCTGCTTTATCAAGGGTATGTGTTATAAATCTTGTCAAATTTTCATTGTAGTATTTCTCCATGAGTTTTATATGTGTGTGTATATATATATATATATATATATATATATATATATATATATATATATATATACTCTCTAGATTTTTCAAAATATGAAAAACATGTGTCTTATTAAACACTATCTAAATTCATTCATATTCATGTATGTGGATATAAAATCAACTTTTCATAAGATTATTCTCAGAAACATTCAACCACCTGAAATACATATTTGTTTCCTCGTCCTGAGAACTAACTTCAGTGAATCGTGCTTACAAACCCTAATATTTTTACAGTAACTGACACAGTTTATCATCAAAGCAAGTAGATTCCTATAGGACATGATGTGTATATTGATGTTCATTTTTATTCAACAATGGGACATTAAAATTTCTTCATTTTATGCACATCGTAGGATATATATTTCCTCCACAGGTTAGCAAATATATAGGCATTTGTTTCACTTTCAATCACTTCCTGCTTCAGAACACATGTATTACTCCATGTTTCTTGACTGGTCTGTTCATGAGACTTCTATCCAAACACATTATTTTCGATTTCCTTTATCACTTTAGAAGCAAAACGGACACACACTTCATGATAAACCATCACTGTAATATCACCATTAGATGTATTACTGGTTGGAATGAATGATTATATATCAATAAAAGATTTTTTATATATTTTCTGATATCAATTCAATACATTGTTTAAAGTGTAACAAGTTATATTATTTATTCACAGTATGGTCTATTCATGCATTATCTCTATATTCATAGACACAGGGTACACCTGGTTGTACCCCCAATACTAATCTATACATATTTGAAATATTGCTCCCAGAAATGGTGGAAAAAATACTCATGTCACCTGATCTACATATGCATGTTATCACTGTAATATTCTGGACACAAAATGCAAAAGCCACACGTATGATTGTACCAAAGCCTAAAGGTAAACTGAACATGGATTACTAAAAACATCCCTGACCAGGTTGCCTAATGCTCTCAAATGTCAATACAATTGCTGGCTACATATTTGTTTCTTCCTAAGATTATATATTCAACCTCAGAACTGTTGAAAATGTTTAATTTTTTCACTCACTTGATACTTTTGCCTGATTTCCTAATGTCTCTATTGATATCTACTTTCCTACATATTTTCTGCAGTTCAACATTGTGACTGACACTTCACATGTGCTGACATTGACATTCACTCTGTAACGGAAACACTATTGCTAAAGATCTTTGGTCCAAATCCTATACTCGCTCTTCTTCCGAAACATACTGACTATCTTCCTGATCCTATCGACTATCCCTTTTTGAGTAGATGTTCTCTACTACATTCAATCATCCAAGGTACAAGATCCTATGCCATTGTATATCGATTTTTCTGAAACATGTATCTAGAACGTAATTCAAAGCTACGTATCGCAATCAGTTGCCCAATGCATTTCTGAGCTTCAAATCTTACCTAGATTTCTGTTTTCATACTTATATTTCATCTCTATATTCCTATAAATATTGCAGGTTCCCAATACCATTATTCATCCCGCATAATGATTCCTTACCCAAATCGAACCTGTTATTAACCCTAACCATACACTGTTGCTTCAATCTAAAATTACAAAAGAGCAGGGACAGAGTTCGCCTTACAATACAGGAATGTAGGGTATCTTCCAACTGCTGAGAACCTCAAAGTTCGATGCAGAAATAATCCCTGGAGAAGATCTCAGCAGCTATGAAGGACCTGTGAGAGCAAAAGCCATCTTCAATGGCAAACAATCTAGACAGGAAAAAGGGATGTGTATGCATCAGCCTCTCTCTTTTTAATGTAGAGAAGATTGACCTAACCAGACCTGCATGGAGAGCTGGTCCCAGGTGCCTATTTTGATATACAATTGAAACTAGTCAAATTTTCAAAGGAAGTAGGGGCAGCCTCTATCTAATGGAACCCTTGGAAGCAACGGTTAGGGCAAAGTTGTTGCCAAGGCAGTGACCTCTTTCAGTTCCTGAAGGAAGTGACCTACCTAACTTCCTTGGTGATGGAACATTCGGAAATTTTGATGCAAGAAGCCAGGCACCTAGAGCCAGTCCCAGTCCCTGTACCAGTGGGCTCACTTGTTTGGATTTACCAAGTACAGATCAGACCTTCTTGGTACCTACTGATGTGAGGATGGCCAAATGTCAGTAGAGCTCTGAAGAGAAGCTTTTCCTGAGATAGCAGGTAGTGGCTAACGGTTGGCTCCTCAAAGCATCACAGAGTTGGCCAAGGAGACAAGATCTGAGACAGGAGAGGCCATTTTGTGGGGAACATAGTATGGCCCACCAGTCAGAAGACATTCCGGATAGTTACAGACCTACTTTTGGGAAGGAGGTGCCTTTGTGTGTGGGTGTGAGTTTGCGGTTTTGTCTCATGTTCTGAGAATAGGTAGGAAAGGTGGTTGGTTTGGTTTGGAGTCGACTGTTTCTAGTAAGTCTTTTGACAAGGCGACTTTCTATGTCTGTGTATCCACTGTGTCCGTGGTTTTAGACATTAGAAAAGAGAATGCATCAATGGAGGTGTCCTGTCTAGTAGAAAGCTTCCCAGCATTCATCCTGCTCAATTGATGAATGGACTGTGGTTTGCCTTATGGATCTTAAACACCTACTAACATCCTAAGTTCCTGTTTTCTTCCTGAATTCTGGCCACTCTCCAGAATAGGCTCATGATTTATTGTGCAAGATATGTACCACCTCCAAGCTCTGTGACATGTCCATGTTCTTGATAGCTGAAGGGAATGGGAACATCTCGGAAAACTCAGACATCAGTGTGAGCAGTAAAGTCTCAGTGGAGAAACCCTGCTTTGGTCCATTTGCTTAACTATGGTTCTATTGCCTTGAATGTCAGGAAGGTCTTTGCCTCAGGCCACCCTTTTGTGAAGCCTGAAGAAAGAGTTTTCAAATGAAAATGAATGGGCATCTCCTGTGCCTCTTTGCTTAATTGCTTTGAAAAGGATGGTGTCTTAATCAGACACTAGGCCCTGTTTGAGGCTGTGGCTAAGATTCTCAGCTCCTGATAGATGTAAAGAAGATCCCATGTGTGCATCCAAAACCAAAATGGCAAAAAGATCAGTCATTGTAGATGAAGTCTCTTGCCTTCCTCTGATAGGTTCCGGAACTCCATCAAGTGAGAATAGGATTCCTATGGGTCAAATGAGTTATTCAAATCCTGCAGAAGTACTTGGGTTCTCTCATGATGCCAAATCACATAATGAATCTATACCTGACTGTCAGTAGGCCTCAAATTGGAGAAGCAGAGCAGCATTAACAGCAGGCCTATTTGATCACTCCTGGTTCAAAGGAAGGGTGTCCAGGCCACACTGAATTTAGACAAATGGGGGGCAAGGGTGCATATTTTGGACATTGTCTTTGGCTGCGCCCCTCATGGAAACCTCCAGCTAGAGTTTATGATGAGTGTCTATACGGCTGAAGATGAGGGCCATGTGGGAATGTTTTGGTTTTAATTGTGGTCATTTGTGTGGCGGTTGGAAGAGATGACAGGGTCCACATGTTCTTGAACTCAGGTGTGATTCCTCTTAGAGACTGAGTTCTGGAACTGACCTCAGAGAAGTATTGCCATTAATTGTGTTGGCATTGTAGGAGGCCACACATGAGAGTTGCCTTTGAAACCTGAGATCTAGTCCCAGGATGGCTTTCCTCAGAGAACTGAAAATCTCAGCAAGGATATCGCATAATTTTATTCTGAAAAACTTGGCAGCAATAGTTAAGAGTCAAAAGACACATGGACCTCCCGTTGTAGACCTCCATAGGCCTTGCTTCATGTGACCTTTTGGCCAGTGTTTGGGAAGCCTTGCCTGTTAGAGTTCCTCAGAGCTTTCATTGAAATGAGCTTCCTCCCCAGTTAATGGTTCCTTGAAGAATGGAAACCCCAAAGTGCCTCCAACTTCATTCTTGAAAAATGGATAGATAAATACCATGATATTTTTGAAATTCCCAATGACCAAGTGGCACTGGAGAACCATTGGATGTTCTGTTGCAGACAGTGGCTTGATTGTTGTGTTACAGACAGTGCCTTGATTGACTGGGTTTCATGAAAATGGTGCAGAACAGAGATGCCAGTAAGTTGGAGGCTGCTGAGTAGTGGGCCTAGAGCAGTGGTGGGCAGGTGTGTGATAATAGAACTGTGGTGTCGCCATGTGGATCTGCCATTGGCTTCCAAATAGCTTGTGACTGACTTGGTACAGCCAGCAGACCATTATATGAAAAGGCATCTTGTTATATGGAGAGGTTTCAGGGCAATGTTCACAATCAAGTTGCTATGGTCAAGGGGGCAAGTTATGTGGGATAGAACCCTGGTTGGTGAATTCTCCTGCACACCCTGACCCAACACACGTGACAGAACTCCATCCAGCCCTATATCCTAGTTGAACTCCTTGTATTTCATGAAGCAAATACCAACCACCCATTGCAGCATCAAGAAACACCACAACCTCGCCAGCACTTGTTGTTGTTTGATTTCATAATGGCTGCCAATCTTACTGGAGTGAGAAAAGGGTTCTCTTGTACATTGCTGGTGGGGCTGCAAATTGGTGCGGCCAATTTGGAAAGCAGTATGGAGATTCCTGGGAAAGCTGGGAATGGAACCACCATTTGACCCAGCTATTGCCCTTCTCGGACTATTCCCTGAAGACCTTAAAAGAGCGTATTACAGGGATACTGCCACATCGATGTTCATAGCAGCACAATTTACAATAGCTAGATTGTGGAACCAACCCAGATGCCCTTCAATGGATGAATGGATTAAAAAAATGTGGCATCTATACACCATGGAGTATTACGCAGCACTAAAAAATGACAAAATCTTGGAATTTGCAGGGAAATGGATGGCACTAAAGCAGATTATGCTTAGTGAAGCTAGCCAATCCCTAAAAACAAATACCAAATGTCATCTTTGATATAATGAGAGCAACTAAGAATAAAGCAGGGAGGAAGAGCAGGAAGAAAAGATTAACATTAAACAGAGACATGAGGTGGGAGGGAAAGGGAGAGAAAAGGGGAATTGCATGGAAACGGAGGGAGACCCTCATTGTTATACTAAATTACATATAAGAGGTTGTAAGTGGAATGGGAAAATAAACAAGGTGAGAAATGAATTACAGTAGAAGGGGTAGAGAGAGAAGATGGGAGGGGAGGGGAGGGGGGATAGTAGAGGATAGGAAAGGTAGCAGAATACAACAGTTACTATTATGGTATTATGTAAAAATGTGGATGTGTAACCCATGTGATTCTGCAATCTGTACTTGGGGCAAAAAAGGGAGTTCATAACTCACTTGAAGCTAATGTATGCTAATGTATGAAATATGATATGTCAAGAGCTTTGTAGGGTTTTGAACAACCAATAAAAAAATAAAATTAAAAAAAAAAGAAAGAAACACCACAAAAAGGGCAGGATGACCAAATGGCTTCACAGTCCACTCAGGGAGACAATAAGCTTCCAGTGGCCACAGTTTACCAACAAAGAGAGAAATCAACACTGGTACCACATGTTCAATGGAAAATAAGAAACGATGTCCTCCAGGTCACATAGATGCAGATCCAGGTTTGATGGTCTCACCAGAAATGAAGCTAAAGCTCCAGACAACAAGATATATTTCAAGTGTCCAAACTCAGATGCAGTTTTACAAGAAGGCTATTGGCCAGCAGAGTTCCATGTTTGTGGAGTGTTTACACAGTCACTTACTTTTGGAAACTCCTCTACCACCTCCAAGGTTGTGAACTCCTGTGCATTTTCCATTCCAGATATGTATTCACAGATTTTCTAACTCTTCTCTTCGAATTGCATCTTACATGGGGTGAAGGTAATGTCAAAGGATTTATCTGGATGAGAGTGGGAAGACTTTTGGGTAGGACATATTTGCATACATATTGGATTCATTTTCCAATTTTCCATTTCAAATACTTTATCTCTGACACTAAACCACACCCTACTAGTCTCTGACTACTAATCCTAATATGAGGCAGGAAAATAACCCAAACATAATAGAAATACAAGCAGTTCAGAGGAGGCATGGTGTATAGTTGGACTTGCCTTTTGCATTTTAAAGGTTAGGGGTTATAAATCTAGACAATTTTTCGTTGCAATAGTTGTCCATGTGGTTTTAAAGATAACAAATATGTGAATTCTTGTCTCTCTTTCTCTGTAGCCTACTCAGCAAATATATTTTTATATACACATAGAGAATCCTACCTGGTACTACACGTACATTCTTGTGAGGTGGCTAACTTGGCAGATACAAATTGAGAGAAAAGATGACTCCTTCTAAATGTCGTTGGAACTGAAAATTCAACCAATGGGTGAGCTTCCTAGTTGAACAAAATTATACACAAATCCATGTTCAGTACAATGAATATTTTTGGATCTGTGGATGATATATATTTCATGGTGAATTTTGATTGGCATATATTGCTATTTTTAATGTCTCTGGGTGTGTATGTGTGTGTGTCTGTGTGTGTATATATATATATATATATATATATATATATATATATATACACTCTCTCCTTCTATTTTTCAAAATATGAAATATATGTGTCTTATATACACTCCCTAATTTTATTCATGTTCATGAATGTGGATTTATAATCAACTTTTCACAAGATTATTCTCAAAAAATTTCATCCACCTGAAATACATATTTGTTTACTAGTACTGAAAACTAACTTCAGTGAATGGTGCATACAAATCCTAATATTTCTATAGTAACTGACACAGTTTATCATCAATGCAAGTAGATGCCTATGGGACATGATGTGTTTATCGATGTTCATTTTTATTCAACACTGGGACATTACAATTTCTTCGGTTTATGCACATCATAGGATATATATTTCCTCCACAGGTTAGCAAATTTATAGGCATTAGTTTCACTTTCAATCACTTCCTGCTTTAGAACACATGGATTCCTCCATGTTTCTTGACTGATCTTTTCATGAGATTTCTTTTCAAACACATTATTTTCGAATTCCTTTATCACTTTTGAAGCAAAACGGACACACACTGCATGATAAATCATAACTATAATATCACTATTAGATGTATAACTGGTTGGAATGAATGATTTTATATTAATATAAGATTTCTTATATATTTTCAGATATCAATTCAATACATTTTGTAAAGTGGAACCAGTTATATTATCTATTCACAGTATGGTCTATTCATGCATTATCTCTATATTCATAGACACAGGTTACACCTCTTTGTACCCCCAATACTAATTTATACATCTTCAAAATATTGCTCCCAGAAATGGTGGAAGAAATACTCATGTCACCTGATCTACATATGCATGTTATCACAGTAGTATTCTGGACACAAAATGCAAAAGTCACACGTATGACTGTAACAAAGCCTAAACGGAAACTGAACATGGATTACTAAAAACATCCATGTCCAGGTTGCCTAATGCTCTCAAATGATCATCCTGTTGGTGACTACATATTTGTTTCTTCCTAAGATTATATATTCAACCTCAATACCATTGAAAATGTCTAATTTTTTCACTCACTTTGTACTTTGCCTGATTTCCTAATGTCTCTATTGATATCTACTTTCCTACATATTTTCTCCAGTTCAACATTGTGACTGACCCTTCACATGTGCTGACATTGACATTCACTCTCTAACCGAAACCCTATTGCTTATGAACTTTGGTCCAAATCCTATACTCACTCTTCTTCCGAAACATACTGACTATGTTCCTGATCCTATCGACTATCCCTTTTTGAGTAGATGTTCTCTACTACATTCAATCATCCAAGGTACAAGATCCTATGCCATTGTATATCGATTTTTCTGAAACATGTATCTAGAACGTAATTCAAAGCTACGTATCGCAATCAGTTGCCCAATGCATTTCTGAGCTTCAAATCTTACCTAGATTTCTGTTTTCATACTTATATTTCATCTCTATATTCCTATAAATATTGCAGGTTCCCAATACCATTATTCATCCCGCATAATGATTCCTTGCCCAAATCGAACCTGTTATTAACCCTAACCATACACTGTTGCTTCAATCTAAAATTACAAAAGAGCAGGGACAGAGTTCGCCTTACAATACAGGAATGTAGGGTATCTTCCAACTGCTGAGAACCTCAAAGTTCGATGCAGAAATGATCCCTGGAGAAGATGTAGGCAGCTATGAAGGATCTGAGAGAGCAAAATCCATCTTCATGGCAAACAACCTGAACAGGACGAAGGGATGTGTATGCATCAGCCTTTCTCTTCTTAATGTAGAGAAGATGGACCTAAGCAGGCCTGCGTGGAGAGCTGTTCCCAGGTGCCTATTTTGATATACCATTGTAACAAGTCAAATTGTCACACAAAGTAGGAGCAGCCTCCATCTCATGGAACCCTTGGAAGCAACGGTTAGGACAAAGTTTTTGCCAAGGCAGTGACCTCATTCAGTTCCTGAAGGAAGTGTCCTAGCTAACTTCCTTGGTGATGGAACTCTCTGAAATTGTGATGCAAGAAGCCAGGCACCGAGAGCCAGTCCCAGTCCCAGTCCCAGTGGGCTCACTTGTTTGTATTTACCAAGTACAGATTCAGACCTTCTTGGTACCTACTGATTTGAGGATGGCCAAATGCCAATCGAGCTCTGAAGAGAGGCCTTTCCTGAGATAGCAGGTAGTGGCTAACTGCAGGCTCCTCAAAGCATCACAGAGTTGGCCAAGGAGACAAAATCTGAGAGAGGAAAGGCCATTTCGAGAGGAACATAGTATGGCCCACCAGTCAGAGGACACTCCAGATAGTCACAGATCCACTTTTGGGAATGAGGTGACTTTATGTGTGTGGGTGTGAGTTTGTGGTTTTGTCTCATATTCTGCGAATAGGTAAAAAAGGTGGTTCGTTTGCTTTGGAGTCTACTGTTGATAGTAACTCTTTTGACAAGGCGAGTGTTTCTATATCTGTGTATCCACTGTGTCCGTGGTTTTAGACATTAGAAAAGAGAATGCATCAATGGAGGTGTCCTGTCTAGTAGAAAGCTTCCCAGCATTCATCGTTCATAAGTGATGAATAGACTGTGGCTTGTCTTATGGATAGGAAACAACTACTAACTTCCTAAGTTCCGGTTTTCTTCCTGAATTCTGGCCACTCTCCAGAATGAGCTCATGATTTATTGTCCAAGATATGTACAACCTCCATGCTCTGTGACATGGCCATGTTCTTGATAGCTGAAGGGAATGGGAACATCTCAGATATTAGTGTGACCAGTAAAGTCTCATTGGAGAAACCCTGCTTTGGGCCATTTGCTTACCTATGGTTCTGTTGCCTTGAATGTCAGGAAGGTCTTTGTTTCAGGCCACCCCTTTTTGAAGCCTGAAGAAACAGTTTTCAAATGGAAATGAATGGGCATCACCTGTGGCTCATTGCTTAATTTCTTTGGAAAGGGATGTGTCTTAATCAGACACTAGGCCCTGGTTGAGGCTGTGGCTAAGATTCTCAGCTCCTGATAAATCTAAAGAAGATCCCATGTGTGCATCCAAAACCAAAATGGCAAAAGAATCAGTCATTGTGGATGAAGTCTCTTGCCTTCCTCTGTTAGGTTCCTGACGTCCATCAAGTGAGAATAGGATTCCTATTGGTCAAATGAGTTATTCAAAGTCCTGCATAAGTGCTTGGTTTCTCTCATGATGCCAAATCACATAAGCAATCTATACCTGACAGTCAGTAGGCCTCAAATTGGAGAAGCAGAGCAGTATTAACGGCACGCCTATTTGATCACTCTTGGTTCACAGAAAGGGTTTCCAGACCACCCTAAATTTAGACAAATGAGGGGCAATGGTGGATATTTTGGACACTGTCTTGGGCTGCATCCCTCATGGAAACCTCCAGCCAGAGTTTATGATGAGTGCCTATATGGATGAAGATGAGGGCCATGTGGGAATGTTTTGGTTTTAATTGTGGTCATTTGTGTGGCGGTTTGAAGAGATGACAGGGTCCACATGGGCTTGAACTCTGGTGTGATTCTCCTTGGAGACTGAGTTCTGAAACTGACCTCAGAGAAGTATTGCCATTAATTGTGTTGGCATTGTAGGAGGCCACACATGAGAGTTGCCCTTGAAACCTGAGATCTAGGCCCAGGATGGCTTTCCACAGAGAGCTGAAAATCTCAGCAAGGATATCACATGATTTTATTCTGAAAAACTTGGCAGCCATAGTTAGAGTCAAAAGACACATGGACCTCACGTTGTAGACCTCAATGGGCCTGGCTTCATGTGACCTTTTGGCCAGTGTTTGGGAAGCCTTGCCTGTTAGAGTTCCTCAGAGCTTTCATTGAAATGAGCTTCCTCCCCATGTAATGGTTCCTGGATGAATGGAAACCCCAAAGTGCCTCCAACTTCATTCTTGAAAAATGGAAAGATAAACACCATGAAATTTTTGAAATTTCCAATGACCAGATGGCACTGGAGAACCATTGGATGTCCTGTTGCTGATCATAAGTGTAACAGACAGTGCCTTGATTGACTGGGTTTCATGAAAATGGTGTAGAACAGAGATGCCAGTAAGTTGGAGCCTGCTGAGTAGTGGGCCTAGAGCAGTGGTAGGCAGGTGTGTGATAATACATCTGTGATGTGGCCATGTGGATCTGCCATTGGCGTCCAAATGGCTTGTGACTGACTTGATACAGCCAGGAGACCATTATATGAAAAGGCATCTTGTTATATGCAGAGTTTTCAGGGCAATGTTCAGAATTAGGTTGCTATGGTCAAAGCGGCAAGCAATGTGGGATAGAAGCCCAGTTGGTGCATTCTCCTGCAGAGCCTTACCCACCACACTTTACAAGACTCCCTCATGCACTGTGTCCCAGTTGAACTCCTTGTATGTCATGAATCAAATACCAAACTCCCAGTGCAGCAGCAAAAAACACCACGAAAAGTGGAGGATGACCAAATGGCTTCAAAGTCCACACGGGGAGTCACTTTGCCCGAAGAGGCCACAGTTTACCTACAAAGAGACTTCAGCACTGCTGCCTCATGTTCATCGGAAAATAAGAAACCATGTCCTCCAGGTCACATAGATACTGACCCAGGTTTGATGGTCTCACTTCAAAGGAAGCTAAAGCTCAAGACAACAACATATATTTCAAATGCCCAAACTCAGAGGCAGTTTCTCAAGAAGTCTTTAGGCCAGCATAGCTCCATGATTGTGGAGTGTTTACACTGTCCCTTACTTTTGGAAACTCCTCTACCACCTCCAAGGTTGTGAACTCCTGAGCATTTTCCATTCCACATATGTATTCACAGATTTTCTAACTCTTCTTTTCTAATTGTGTTTTACCTGGGGCGAAGATAATTTCAAGGCATTTTTCTGGATGAGAGTGGGAATATTTTTTGTGGCACATATTTGCATACACATTGGATTTATTTTCCTATTTTCCATTTGAAATACTGAATCCGTGACACTAACCCATATCCTACTTACTTGTCTCTGACTACTAATCCTAATAAGATGGAGAAAAATAACCCAAACAGAATATAAATACAAGCAGTTCAGAGGAGGCATGGTGTATAGTTGGACATGGCTTTTGCATGACAAAATGTAGGTGCTATAAATCTAGTCGATTTAAATTGAAATAGTTCTCCATGTATTTTTAAATTTAACAAATATGTGAATTCCTCTTTCCCATTTTATGTAACCTATTGAGCACATCTATTTTTATATGCACATATAGAATACTACCTGGTATCACACATACGTTCTTGTTAGGTGTCTGACTTGACAGATACAAATGATGAGAAGTGATCACTCCACCTAAACGCTATGGGATTTGAAAATTCATCCTATGTGTGAGCCTCCTAGTTGAACAATATTATACATAAATCCATGTTCAGTAAATTGAATATTTTTCTATCTGTGTAAGATATATATATCACGGTGAATTTCGATTGGCATATATATTGCTACTTTTTAATGTCTCTCTCTCTCTCTCTGTGTATATATACACACTCCAGATTTTTTTAACATATAAAAAATATATGCCTTATTATACACTCCCTAAATTTTTTCATATTCATGTATGTGGATTTATAGTCAACATTTCAAAAGGTTATTCTCTGAAATATTCATCCACCTGAAATACATATTTGCTTCCTAGTAATGAAAACTAACTTCAGTGAATGGTGCATACATATCCTAATATTTCTACAATAATTGACCCAGTTTCTCATTAATACAAGTAGATTCATATGGGACATGATGTGTATTTTCATGTTCATTCTTATTCGCCACTGGTACATTACTATTTCTTCAGGTAATGCACATAATAGAGTATATATTTCATCCACAAGTTAGCAAAATTATGGGTATGTGTTTCACTTTCAATAATTTTCTGTTTCAGAACACATGTATTCCTCCATGTTTCTTGACTGGTCTTTTCATGAGACTTCTTACCAAACCCATTATTTTCGATTTCCATAATCCCTTTTGAAGCAAAACTCACACACCGTTCATGATAAACCATAACCCTAATATTACCATTAGATGTATAACTGGATGGAATGAATGATTGTATATCAATATAAGATTTCTTATATATTTTCAGATATCAAATCAATCCATTATTTAAAGTGGAACCAGTTATATTATTTATTCACAGTATAGTCTATTCATGCATTGTCTCTATATTCATAGACACAGGGTACACCTCATTGTAAACTCAATACTAATTTATACGTATTCACATTATGGCTCCCAGAAATGGTGGAAGAAATATTTATGTCACCTGATCTACATATACAATTTAACCCAGTAATATTCTGGACACAAAAAGAAAAGGTCACACTTATGTTTCTACCAAAGCCTAAATGTAAAGTTAACATGGATTACTAAAAACATCCATGTCCAGGTTGCCTAATGCTCTCAAAAGTCAATCTTATTTGTGACAATATATTCGTTTCTTCCTAAGATAATATATCCAAAATCAACCCTGTTGAAAATGCCTAATTCTATCACACACTTTATACTTTGCCTGATTTCGTAATGTCTCTATTGATATCTGCTTTCCTACATATTTTCCCCAGTTCATCATTGTGATGGTTCATATGTGCTCACATTTACATTCACTCTCTAACCAAAACCCTATTGCTAAAAAACTTTTGTTCCAAATCCTATACTCACTCTCCTTCCTAAACATACCGACTATCTTCCTAATCCTACCGACTATCCCTTTTTGACTGGATGTTCTCTTCTACATTCAATCATCCAAGTAATGTTCAGGTGAGCGTCGGAGGAAGAGACCACCAAGAGACTGTCTCATGGAACAGCAAAGGGTTTATTGGGGGTCCAGCATGCTGGGGCTCAGAGCTCCCTTGAATCGAGCAGAGAGCCCTGAGGACATCTTAAGCAGAGATTATGTGTTTTCCTTGTAGAGGGCAGGGAGGGAAGTTTATTAATGGGTCAGGGCTAGTGGGCAGTTTGCATGCAACCGGGAGAGGGAGTACATTATATATTTTGGAAGTTGGAGACAGCACATTCTGGGAACAAGATTAGCAAACAGTTCTCAAGATTTCAACAGTGTTTTGTTAAGCATACAGAAAAAGAGGAAGTTACAAGTACCATTTTATTAACCTTTCATTCCCCACGTCTTCTTCTGGCTACTTTTAATCATAAAAGTGATCATTGGAGTGGTGTCACATTCTATGTCTGCTAGTGGGGTATTACCATAAGTTTAACTTGTCTAATTTGAGCTTGGAGAAATGAAAATACATGGTTGAGCAAACAGGGTTTTATAGTTAGCAAGAATGTGAGTATTATTATTGGACTGGCCAAGGTTGATAAACGTATAGTTAACCAGGGGGACTGTGTGAACCAAGACTCAAACCACCCTTTTTGGGCCTCTCTCTTTCGTTGACACTCTTCAAGGCATCCTTTTATTTTACTCATAAATTTTTTACAACTCCAGTATTGTTGCCATAAAAATAACATTCTTCCCTCAATGCAGCACAAAGGCACCATTCTCTCATGAAGAGGAGGTCCAACCCTCGATTGTTGTATGAAACAACATCAGAGAGAGAGGTTAAAGATTCCCACAAAGCTGTGATGGAGGTTTCTAATATCTTTAAGTTTTGGTCTATTGCTGCTTCTAATTGGGTATTTTGCTGTGTACCATGGACCAAGGCAGTGGTTCCTGTGACCTCCCCTGCAGCAACTCGTATTCCTAATAGGATGGCTGAAGTGAGGGATATATGTTCCCTGTGGAACCGGGTTGTATGCCCCCCTGTTTGATCTTCAAATGAACCTGCATCATGATAGAGCACTCTGGGTAACCTCTGCCCCATTACACATTTAATCACCACTGTTGACCATTTAATGAAAACATAAAAATGTTTAAGTATATAGAATTATACTGTTGTAGGAACAGTCAAGACAAGGCACCTAAGATAGCACCAAAGCTAGGGAAACAGTCCTATTTGGTTGCAAACGGATTCAGAGGGCATTGCTTCTGTTGTAATCAATTAATCCCATGAACCCCAAGTATAGGAAGTTTCAGAATTTTGTACCCAACATGTAAGGGAATGTGCTCAGAAGTTCACAGTCAGCAGAAATTCACAAAAAGCAGTTTTTTTATGTTTTTTTCCTCTGTTCTGAGCAAATTAACTTTTCAAGGACACCTGGGAGGGGGAGAGATATTTCATCCCTTTCTTTTTTCCGCTTGCCAGCTATTACCATGGAGCCAGTTGGTAACTTCTTTATCATAGAAATGTAGCCATCTCTTTGAAGCCCCAGCTCAAAGTCAGAGGCCTTGTTCACATATTTTGTGAAAAACTAGTAAGGGGGTGTCTAGCTTACAAGTACTGATTGTTTTAGCCAGTGGCCAAGTAGAACAGGGCCACATGAAAACAGGAAGTTTGTCTACACTGAACTCTTTTATAGGGACTCTTTTGCTGAACGTCCTAAAGTCAGCCATGGTGAAGACATCTGGAGAAGATCAGTTAAGACTTTTCTGTGGGTGTGGAACAGAGGGAAAAGAGAGGGAAGGCGGGACTTAGAGCAGTTCCGAGGATCTGAGAATGAGTACGGAGAGATGTAAAAGAATAATGGGAAAGGGGTTTGGGATTTTCTAGCAACAAAAACTTGAGCAGTAGAACAGGTAGAAAAGAGGGGAAGATGGGAGTGTGTATCCAAAAAGCCTGTGAGGGACTTTAAATTCTTAGTAACCTGTTTTCAGTGATGACAAAGCAACTTTAAAGACCATTTTTATTACATCTTGGATAGGGGTCTTCTCAGCTATTTTGAGCTTTAGGTTAGCTGGTAAAAGGACCTGGTGAAACCCCGTATGGGTGCTGACAGGAGAAGAGAGGAGTGAGTGGGTAGAGTGGGAACTAAGTACCTGCTACCTCAGCAAGGGGGCAATGGTCTGAGAACCGGCAGATGTTTGGGTTGTTGATCTAGTAACGGGATGGGAGAAATCAGGTTGTTGAGGTGGGAGTGACAGCAGAGAGACTAGAGCAGAAGGCTGAGGGTGAGGATCTATTGGAGAAGCATAGTTCAGGATGTGAACGAAGGACGGAAAAGGCCTCCACATAGGGGAATCTCTTTTCACGCCTTTGAGCCCTTCCCAAAGTTAAAAAGGTTCCACAGAATTTGAGGATCTAGAGACCCCGCTGGGTGCCATCGATTTAGGTTATCTTGTTGGTAATATGGCCAATGCTGTGTACTGAATTTGATTAGGAGTTTGGGTTCCATCGTGCAGCCCCTGTATGCTCACATCCCCTTGATTACAGAAGAAGTCGGCTTTTCCCACACACAGCCATGGCTGTTTGTGGCTTTGATAGTTCACCGGGCAAACATAGTAATCTAGGCTAGCCGACCTGCATCTGGCTCACGTGTCCCTACATCCATAATGTTTGTTTCCATTACATATGATACGGAAGGGATTTAATGGAATTTTAGTGGGATCCTCTTATTCAGGGATATCTGAATAGGAAAGACATATAGCCAGCTGACAAATGTCTGGGTGGAGAGATGGCCACCAGGTCCCTAAGGGGGCTGTATGCAAGATTGATTAAACTTCTTGTCCAGTAAGATTTGTGATCAGCCATCGCTGCTGAAAGGGGTGATGAGGGTTAGAAATACTGGTGGTCAAGGGGAGAGTCTATAGCCTTATCCACACGGCGAATGTGCAATTTGAAAGGGTTACCAGTCTTTTCCAGTTTCCAGCCAATTCCAGTTTCCAGTCAATGTCTGGACAGGGCGCAGGCTTGAGATGAGAGGCATGCATCCAGGAAATGATTCCATCTACCTTTACCACTGTAGGTGTTATAAGTAGCACCTGGAATGGTCCTTTCCAGCGGGGTTCCAGCGATGTCACCTGATGTCGTCTTACGAAGACAAAGTCTCTTACTTGATATCAATGTGGAGTCCCCTCGTCCCCAGTTTGGTAGGCAGTGGCCAGCTGTTTTCACAGGTGTCACTGAATTCTTTCAAGAGCTTTAAGTCTGTCAAGCAAGCTGGTGTGGAAGGGATTGTAAGGTCTTAGAGTTGGTGTTAGGTCCCTTACTGGAGGAGGGGCACCATAGAGAATTTCATAGGGGGTGAGGTTACACTAAAATCAGAGTGAGTATTTTCTTCATTTAACAGTGCATAAGGCAGGAGCATAGTACAATCTTTTATTCCGGTCTCTAAGCTTAATTTGTTAAGGTCTGTTTAATGGTTTGGTTCATTCTTTCTACCTGTCCTAAACTGTGGGGTCTATAAGCACAATGTAACTTCCAATTAATCCCCAGGGTCCTGGCTAACCCCTGACTTACCTGGGCCATGAACGCCGGTCCATTATCAGACCCTATTAACTTAGGCAGGCTGTATCTTAGAAAAATATCTTCTAGGATATTCTTGACCAAAATTTGCGCTATTTCTTTTCTTTTTTTTTTCTTTTTTTTTGTGAGGAAGGCTTCAATGCATCCTGAAAATGTATCTACAAAGACTAGAAGATATTTAAGTCCATACCTTGCTGGCTTTATTTCAGTAATGTCCACTTCCCAGTATTGTCCTGGTTTGGTTCCTCGTATGTGCTTTCATACAGGAAGCTTGGAAGGGTAAGCATTTACCAATTGATGAACCCGACAGGCTTTTGTTACCCATTCAGTTATTTTCTTCACTGTGAGTCTGTTAGTGGAAAACTCTGTTCTTGATCCTTCAGGAATGCCTGCAGTTTCTTTGAACCAAGGTGAGTGAGTTGATGTACATTTTCTACTGACATAGTTAGAGCCGTGGCTCTTGGAGTTTTTACTGAAAGATTTAGAAATTCCACTTAAGGGCCTTCAGGGTTAAAATTTATTTTGGCCCAGAGCTTGGTGAGCAGATCTCCGCCGATCAATGGGGCCAGGCATTCTGGGACTACTAGGAAGGAGTGATGGATTTTTCCTTTTCCCAGGTCCATGGTCCTCTTAGTTGTCCAAGCCCGATATTTACTGCCATTAGCCCCTTGAAATAGAGATTTTTTTATTTGATAGAGGGCCCAATGTGGCCTTATGGGCTCAGTATATTGCCCCTGTATCCACTTCAAAGTTTACTGGGGTCCCCTCCACTTCAAAAGTTACTCTGAGCTCGGGGAGAGGATCTGAGCCCCGACTTTCTTAGTCATCCTCCAGAGTCAGAATGGCTGGCTGGCGTGGCTGTCGCTTTCTATGTCAATTTTGGCCCAGTGTCCTTTTTGTTTGAGTAGGCACATTGATCTGAGGCCAAGGGTGGCCTCTGTCGTGGGCCAATGTATACCTTCTTGTCTCCCTGTTTCTTAATTTTTGGCCTATTTGTTGTTGTGACCTGGACCTTAGTCAACGCCTTACTCTGCCTTTTGTTTCTTTTATCCTCCATTTGCTCCCTTCTCTTCCTCAGTTTCTCTCTTATAGTATACCTTCTCAGCTTCTCTGACTAAATCTCTCAAAGTCATATCTTGTAATCAATCTAAGCTTTGTAACTTTGTTTTAATATCCAGGGCAGTTTGCCCAATAAAGGCCATCGTGACAGATGCCTTTTGTTTCTCTGCCTGACGATAAAAAGGATTATAGCTCCTATATGCCTCCATAATTCTCTCTAGAAACATAGAGGGAGATTCATCAGGCCCCTGATAATCTCTCTTACCTTGGCCAAATTAGTTGGTCACTAGCGGCTGCTCGGAGACCCACTATTAGAGCCCGGCGATAAGTGGACAGATGCTCCCTACCTTCAAAGGTGTTGGGGTCCCAGTTGGGTCCGTTCAAGGGAAAGCCGGCTTTGATTATGTTGGTAAATTGTGTCGGATGCAAACCTGGTCCAAGGATTTTTTTTTAGCTTCCTGGAGAATTCCCTTTTTTTCCTCTGTCATGAAGAAAGTCCCTAGCAGTTGTTGGCTGTCATCCGAAGTAGGCTGGTGTGAAAACATCAATCAACCACACCTGAGAGCCGGGTGGGGTCCTCGGTAAAAGGGGGATTGTTATTTTTTAAGTTACATAGGTCTGAAGAGAAGAACGGCCAATACTGGTAGGCTTGAATTTTCCCCCAATGGCCATTGTCAATCATTGCTCCATAGGGTCGAAGGGGAGGCATCCCAAGAGTTCCAGGGTTTTCAATCATTCACCGCCAGCGAGTTCCTTTAGCAGGGCCAGCTTCCTCCATGGGAGGAGGTGCTGTGTGTGCTGCAGGGGAATTACCTGGAGGGCGCTGGGCCAGCTTAGCTTCCTTCAATGGAGGAGAGGCTGAGTCAGCAGCAGGGGTATCACTTAGAGGGTGTTGGGGGTTAGAGGATGAGGGCAGGGGATAAGGAGGGGGAGGAGAGTCCAGTAGACTCAAATCTGGTGACACAGGGAAAACAGAGTGTGGAGGAGGAGGAGGAGCAGAGTGTTTGTGAGTTCCTGGGGGAAGGAGTCATTGCGGGGGCAGGGGCAAGGAAAGGCTTGACCCATTGAGGAGGAAATTTGCAGAGGTCCTGCTGAATTAAAATATATGGCTGTTGATCCAGATGACTATCTGGCCACGGCTGAAAGACAATATCTCTGAATTATAAATTAGTGGGAAGTAGAAAGATCCTTCTAGGGGCCATCCGACTCCAAAGGTGGGCCATTCTGAGGTACAGAGAGTCTGCCACATCCGGGGCTTTACTGAAATAAAGAGATTCTGAGCCCTTAAACGGACTTTGGTATAGTGATCAAGGGTCAGGGACAGAGGCACTGAAGTGCTCTGTTCCATAATGAGAGATACACAAACAGTGAAATCAAGACACATGACACAGGCAAGACAAGACAATAAAGACAGGCAATGGACGTTCAACACTGAGACCATGACTGAGTAGCCGGCAAAATCCGATGGACTGGCAATACTGAATCCGAAACAAAATATCACTGAGTCAAGGAGACTATTGTTCCTCAATTTCCCGAGTCCTCTCAGGCGTCCTCCAGGGACGTGGCCTGTGGTTCTGTAACACGACTGTCAGCCACCATCAGAGAGAGCTCACACTCTTCATTGACAGCCATTTTGCCAAACCCTAACATGAAACCTGAAACCAGAAAGAGGCGCCTTACTTATCTGAGGGGAGTCAATTGGGGTCTCTCGTCCACCGCTGCTTGATCTCTGTGGAACCTCCATATGTAAAGGTCGGGCTAGTGTCAGAGGAAGGGACAACCAAGAGACTTTAACATGCAACAGCAAAGGATTTACTGGGGGTCCAGCATGCTGGGGCTCAGAGTTCACTTGAATAGAGCAGAGAGTCCTGAGAACAGCTTCAGCAGAGCTTATATACTTTTCTTGGAGAGGGCAGGGAGGGAAGTTTATTGATGGGTAAGGGTCAGTGGGTGGTTAGCGCTTAACCGGGTGAGGGAGTACAATCTGCAGTTTGGCAGATGGGGACAGCACATTCTGGGAACAAGATTAGCAAGCAATTCTCAAGATTTCAACAGTGTTTTATTAAGCGTACAGAAACACAGGAAGTGACAAGTACCTATTTTATTAAACTTTCACTACCAACTATCCCTTTTTGACTGGATGTTCGCTTCTACATTCAATCATCCAAGGTACAAGGTCCTATGTCATTGTATATGGATTTATCTGAGACAACTTTGCAGATAGTAATTCAAAGCTAAGTAGTCCCAATCAAGGGACCAATGCCCTTCTGGGCTTCAAATCTTACTTAGATTTCTATTTTCATACATATATTTTACCTATGTATTCTACATATATTCAAATATATATATATATATATATATATATATATATATATATATATATATATATATATATATATATATATCTCATAGTATATATATTTCATCCAGAGTTTCAAAAATTTATAAGAATTTTTTTTCATGTTTAATCAATTCCTTCTTCAGAACACATTTATTCCTCCAGGTCTCTTGACTGGTCTTTTCATGAGACTTCTTGCCAAACACATTATTTTTGACTTCCACAATCACTTTTGAAGCAAAACTCACACACTCTTCATGATAAACCATAACACTCATATTACCATTAGAATGTAACAGGATGGAATGAATGATTGTATAGCAATATAAGATTTTCTGTATATTTTCAGATATCAATTCAAAAAATTATTTAAAGTTGGAACCAGTTATATTATTTATTCTCAGGATAGTCTATTCATGCATTATCTCTATATCCAAAGACTCCAGGTACACCTAATTTTACACCCAACACTTATTTATACGTCTTCAAAATATTGCTCACAGAAATGGTGGAAGAAATACTCATGTCACCTGATGTCCATATACATTTTATCACAGTAATATTCTCGACAAAAAAGCAAAGGTCACACTTTGATTGTACGAAAGCCTAAATGGAAAGTGAGCATGGATTACTAAAAACATCTATGTGCAGGTTGCCTAATGCTCTCAAATGTCAATCCTATTGTTGAGTACATATTTGTTTCTTCCTTAGATTATATATTCAACAACAACCCTGTTAAAAATGCCTAATCCTATCACTGACTTTATACTTTGCCTGATTTCATAATGTCTGTATTCATATCTGCTTTCCTATATATTTTCCCCAGTTCATCATTGTGACTGACTCTTCACATATACTAACTTTTACATTCACTCTCTATCTGAAACCCAATTGCTAAAGAACTTTTGCTGCCAATCCTATACTCACCCTTCTTCCTAAACCTACCAACTATCTTTCTAATAATACCGACTATTCCTGTTTGACTGGATGTTCTCTTCAACATTCAATCATCCAAGGTACAAGGTCCTATGCCATGGTATATCGATTTATCTGACACATCTGTGCAGAACAAAATTCAAAGCTAAGTATCCCAATCAAGGGCCTAATGCTCTTCTGGGCTTCATATCTTACCTAGATTTCTGTTTTCATACTTATATTTCACTTGTATATTCTTGTAAATATCACAGGTACCCAATACCATTATTCATCAATCAGAATGATTCCTAAGCCAAATCGAACCTGTTATTAAGCCTTACCATACACTTTTCCCTCAATCTAACTATACAGAAGAGCAGGGACAGAGTTTGTCTTACAATACAGAAATAGAGGGGATCTTCCACCGGCAGAGAAACTCAAGGTCCATGCAGAAATGATCCCTGGAGAAGATGTATGCAGCTATTTAGGACCTGAGAGAGCAAAAGTCATCTTCCATGGCAAACAACCTGCTCAGAATGAAGGGATTTGTCTGAATCAGCCACTTTCTTCTTTATGTAGAGAAGACGGACCAAACGAGGCTTGTATGGTGAGCTGTTCCCAGGTGCCTATAATTGATATACCATTTTAACTTGTGAAACTGTCACAGGAAGTAGAGGCAGCCTCCATCACATGAGACCCTTCGAAGCTACTGTTAAAACAAAGTGGTTTCCAAGGTAGTGTCATAATTCAGTTCCTGAAGGAAGTGAACTAACTAATTTATTGGTGATGGAGCTCTCTGAACTTGGGATCCAAGAAGCCTGGCATCCAGAGACAGTCCCAGTCACAGTCCCAGTGGGCTAACTTATTTGGATTTACCAAGAACAGAGTAAGTCTTTTTTGGTACCTACTGATATGAGGATGGCCAAATGCCAGGAAAGCTCTGAAGAGGGGTCTTTCATGAAAAAGCAGGTAGTGGCTCACCCCTGGCTCCTGACAACTTCACAGTGTTGGCCAAGGAGACCAGATCTGAGACAGGACAGGCCATTTTGGGGGAACAAATAATGGCCAACCAGTCAGAGGACACTCCGGATATTCACAGACCTTCTTGGGTAAAGAAGTTGCCTTTTTGGGTGTGGGTGTGTGTTTGTGGCTTTGTCACATGTTCTGAGAATTGATAGGAAAAGCAGTTTGTTTGGTTTGGAGTGGACTATTTCTAGTAAGTCATTTGATAAGGCGAGTGTTTCTAGGTCTGTGTATCCCACTGTGTCCGTGGTTGTCGACATTAGAAAAGAGAATGTATCAATGGATGTGTCCTGTCTAGTAGAAAGCTTCCCAGCATTCATTCTGCCCAATTTGTGAATGGACTGCGGTTTGACTTTTCGATTGGCAACACCTCCTATCTCCTTAAGTTTCTGTTTTCTTCCTGAATTGTGGGCACTGTCCAGAATGGGCAAATGGTTTTGTGTTCAAGATATGTACCACCACCAAACTCTGTGACATGGCCATGTACTGGATAGCTGAAGGAAATGGCGAGCATCTCAGAAAACTCAGATACCAGCGTGACCAGAAGAGTCTCAGTGGGAAACCCTGCTTTGGGCCTTTTGCTTACCTATTGTTCTGTTGCCCTGAATGTCAGGAAGGTCTTTGCCTCAGGCCACCCCTTGGTGAAGGCTGAAGCAAACTATTTTCAAATTGTAATGAATGGGCATCACCTGTGGCTCTTTGCTTAATTGCTTTGAAATGGGATGGGTCTGAATAAGCCTCTTTGCCCTCTGTGATGCTGTGGTTAGATTTTCAGCACCTGAGGTATCTAAAGAAAAATCTCTTCTGTATCCAAAACCAAAATGGCCAAAAGAGCAGTCATTGTGGATGAAGTCTCTCGCCTTCCTCTAAGGATCCTGACCTTTATCAATTGTGAATCGGGATCTTTCGGTCAAATGAGTTCTTCAAAGCCCTGCAGAGGCTAGCCCAGAGATGCGTGGGTTTTCTCATAACTCCAATTCACATAAAGAATCTAAACCCCAGAGCCAGTAGGCCTCAAATTGGAGAATTGGAACAGTATTAACAGCAGTCCTATTTGATCACTCATGGTTAACAGGAAGGGTGTCCAGGACACCCTGACTTTAGGCAAATGAGGGGCAAGGAAGTTTATTTTGGACACTGTCTTGCACAGCACCCCTCATGAAAACCCCCAGCCAATGGATATTATGTGTGTCTATTGGAAGAAGATAAGGGCCATGTGAGAGTGTTTTGGTTTTAATTGTGGTCATTTGTTTGGCGTTTGGAAGAGATGACTGGGTCCACCTAGGATTGAACTCAGGTGTGATTCCCCTTAGAGACTGTGTTCTGTAACTGACCTCAGAGAAGTATTGCCATGTATTGTGTTTGGATTTTAGGAGTCCACCCATGAGAGTCGTCCTTGGAAACTGAGATCTACGCCCAGGGGGGCTTTCCACAGAGCACTGGGAATCTCATCCAAGATATGCCATGATTTTATTCTGAAAGATTGGCAGCCGTAGTTGAGAGTAAAAACACACATGGACCTCACATTGTAGACCACAATGTGACCTTTTGCCTACTCTTTGGGAAGCCTTGTCTCTGAGAGTTCTCCAGACCTTTCATTGAAATGAGCTTCCTCATCATTTAATGGTTCCTGAATGAATTGAAACCCACAGTGCCTTCAACTTCATTTATGAAATTTCAAAAACTTCATTTTTGAAATTTCCATGACCAGGTGGCACTGGAGAACCTTAGGATGTCCTGTTGCTGATCATGAGGGTACCAGACAGTGCCTTGATTGACTGTGTTTCATGAAAATGGTGTAGAACTGAGATGTCAGTAAGTTGGAGCTTTCTGAGTAGTAGGCCTAGAGCAGTGGTGTGCAGGTGTGTGATAAAACATCTGTGGTGGGGTCATGTGTATCTTACACTGGCTCCAAATGGCTTGTGAATGACATGGTGCAGCCAGCACACCCTTGTATATAAAGGCATATTGTTACATAGAGAGTTTTCAGGGCAATGTTCACAATCTGGTTGCTATGATCAAGGGGGCAAGCAATGTTGGATAGAAGCCTGGTTGTTGCATTCTCCTGCAGACCCTGACCCCCCACATATTACAGGACACCCTCCAGGACTGTGTCTCAGTTGAACTCCTTATATGCCTTGAAGCAAATACAAAACACCCAGTGCAGGAGCAAGAAATAACACGAACACTGGAGGATGACCAAATGGCTTTCAAGTCCACATGGGGAGACACTTAGCCCTAAGTGGTCACAGTTTAGCTACAAAGAGAAAATTCAACACTGCTGCCTCATGTTCATTGAAAAATAGGAAACCATGTCCTCCAGGTCACATAGATGCAGACTCAGCTTTGATGTTCTCACTAGAAAGGAAGCTAAATCTCCTGACAACAACGTATATTTCAAGTGCCCAACCTCATTGTCAGTATCTCCAGAAGTCTTTAGGCCAGTAGAGTTCCATGTTTGTGGAGTTTTACCCTGTCCCTAAGTTTTGGAAGCTCCTCTAAAGCCTCAAAAGTTTTAAACTTCTGAGAATTTTCCATTCCATATATGTATTTACAGATTTTCTGACTCTTCTCCTCTAATTTTGTCTTTCTTTGGGCGAAGGTTATGTCAAGCCATTTTCTGAATTAGAGTGGGAAGTTATTTGTGTAACACATATTGCATACACATTGGATTCATTTTCCAATTTTCCATTTGAAATACTGAATCCCTGACATTAACTTATACCCTACTACACTCTGACTACTAATTCTAATATGATGCAGAAAAGTAACCAAATCAGAATTGAAATACAAGCAGTTCAGAAGAGGCATGGTGTATTCTTGAACTTGCCTTTTGCATGATAAAGGTTAGGTGTTATAAATCCAGTCTATTTTTAATTGAAATAGATATCCATGTGTTTTTAAAGTTAACAAATATGTGAATTCCTGTCTCCCTTTGTGTGTAGCCTATTCAGCACATGTATTTTTATATGCACATATCGAATCCCAGCTGGTATCACACCTACATTCTTGTGAGGTGGCTGACTTGGCAGATACAAATTTTGAGAAGGGATCACTCCTCGTAAACGCTGTTGGAACTGAAATTCAAACTATGGGAGAGCCTCCTAGTAGAACAACATTATACATAAATCCCTGTTAAGTAAATTGAATATGTTTGGATCTGTGAATGATGTGTATTTCATGGTGAATTTCGATTGGCATATATGTTGCTACATTTTAATATCTGTGTGTGTGTGTGTGTGTGTATACACACACACTCTACAGATTTTTCAAAATATGAAATATATATGTCTTATTTGCACTCCCTAAATTCATTCATGTTCAAGTATGTAGATTTATAATCAACTTTTCACCAGATTATTGTCAGAAATATTCATCCACCTGAAATACATATTTGTTTCCTAGTACTGAAAACTACCTTCAGTGAATGGTGCATACAACTCCTGTTCATAGCTGCAGCCTAAGGGGCCCAGCAAACTTCCAGCTGCCTGAAAACTTTCAGCTGCCGGCTGATGATTGGCTCACAGTGGCCCCAGCAACATCTAGCTGATTGGCTCCTCTGCGGTGATGCTCATTGGAGATGCTCATTGAGCTGTTTCCCCACCCTTTCAGACTGCCAGCTGATATTTGGCTCACAGCGGCCCCAGCAACATCTAGCTGATTGGCTCCTCTGCGGTGATGCTCATTGGGCTGCTTCCCTGCCTTTTCAGATCACAGAGCTGCTCATTGGGGGACTTTTTTGACTCCACACGTGACCCAGCCAATCGGCCTCAAGAGCAGGAGGATTGTGGGAAGTGGAGAGAGGCTTGTGTGGGAGGGAAAGGCTTGTGGGAAGCCGGTGGTGACAGTTGGGGCTCTGAGGGTTTTTCCTGAGAGGCTCTTTTGCTTGGCGTGTGTGGTTCTAAAAATAAAGTTGCTTTCTTTTGAAAAGTGGCTCCTGATTGTGCCCAGCCAGACTGCAGCATTTGGTGGCTCGCATGGGGAGCGACTGAGGGTAACTGATAAGGTAAACTGCTTGCCCCTGAGGGCAGGACAAGAGGATGGGTAGCCATTTTAAGATTCCTCTTTTGTTTTGCTTCACATTTGCTTTAAATTGCCTGTCCCTGGAGACGAGTGAGACGGAAGAAAAACCGCTCACATCTGAGGAAAAACTATTTGTGTCTGAGGAACAGATAGAGATAAAGGCTATAATGATATTTTGTTTTTCCATTTTTATTTCATTCTATCTCTGTTTTGTTTGGTGTTATCTTGTTGGGTTGTATTATAGTAGAAATATGGCATCAGAAATTAGAAAAAAAAACAAACTGAAAAAGTGTTAAGTAAATTGTTAGAGGAAGGAGGCATCCCAGTAAAATTAAGAGCAGTCAGGGCATACGTTGATACAATACAAAAATGTAGCCCATGGCTTTTTAAGGAGGAGTTGTTAAATATATCACAATGGAACCATCATGGTGAAGATTTAAAAAGAATAGAAAAGAAAAGCCCAGGGACTCTGCCAGTTGGCACATTGCCATTGTGGACTTTCGTATCTTGTTTGTTTAGTCAAAAGCCTTCAGTTCAGACAATGGTAGAGGAAGGAGAAGACATATTGATTCAAGTAAAAGAGAAGGTCTCTCAAGTTAGTCAGACAGAGGAAAAAATTCAAGTAAAAAAGAAGGTCTCTCGAACCAGTCAGACAGAGGAAAAAAATCATGTAAAAGAGAAGGCCTCTCAAGCTAGTCAGACAGAGAAAGAAAGTGTAAAACAGTAAAAGCCATCAGGGGGAAATTTACAACAGGAGACTACTACTAACACCTTTCTATCACCAGAGGGTGTAAGTGTCCAACCAACAGAACCACCTCTACAGGAGACTGCTACTAATACTTTTCTATCACCAGAGGACGTAAGTGTCCAACTAACAAGGCCACCTCCATATGCTGGGAAGCCCCCAACCCCCACAGTTGATAGTTCTGATCCTGAGACAAGATCTCAAATATTAACATGCCCTATATTTGAGGTAGGAGGGCAGCGAGTTTACCATGCTTTAAATTTCAAAACAGTGAAGCAGATAAAAGAGGCTGTAACAACCTATGGTCCTCAAGCACCCTTCACTCTAAGCATGGTCGAAACCATTAACAACTTGAACATGAAGCCAGCGGATTGCGCTAATATGTGTAAAGTTGTGCTAAATGGAGGACAATACCTGTTATGGAAGGTTGACAATGAGGAATTTTGCAAGGAGACGGCTATGCGAAATTCAGCAGCTGGTTATCCTCAGAGAAATCTAGATATGTTGTTAGGAAAGGGACCTTATGAGGATCAGCAGCAACAAATTGCATATGATTCTGGTGTATGTGCATAAATTGCTGTAGATGCAATTAAGTCATGGAAGACTTTACAAGGACTTGGAGGTTTACAAGGTCAATTATCTAAAGTAATACAAGGGGCTAATTAACTTTATGCTGAATTTGTCGATAGGCTTATTCAAACAGGTACCAGAGGTTCTGGGAAAACAGAACAAGCAATGCTATTACTAAAAAAAACTGGCTTATGAGCAAGCGAATAGTTGGTGCAGAGATATAATTAGACCATGGAAACATGAAGATTTAAACACATATATTAAATTATGTAGAGACATTAATGAACAAGAGCAAGTCGTGGCAACTGCAGTAAAACAGGCTTTAGATGCCAGAGACATTAATGAAGAAGGGCAAATTGTGGCAGCTGCACTAAAACAGGCATTAGATGCCAGGCCAAGAACATGCTACAATTGTGAACAAACAGGACATTTTAAAAGGAATTGCCCTTAGGAGGAGGGTTTAACAAAATTACTTATAGATATTAAAGGTTTTTTTTTTTTTCAATTCCAATTCATCCTGAGGATAGTCCACATTTTGCATTTACTATCCCTGCACTGAATCATGAAGGTTCTGATCAGAGATATGAATGGAAAGTACTGCCTCAAGGGATGGCTAACAGCCCAACAATGTGTCAAATTTATTTTAACAAAGTAATCAAGCCACTTAGAAATCAAAATCCTGAACTACAAATATTTCACTATATGGATGATGTATTATTAGCACACAAAGCTAAAAACACATTGCTAGAATGTTATGCCACACTTACAAACTTATTAAAAAATAATCTAGATATAGCAATAGATAAAGTACAATTAAATTTTCCAATTAATTATTTAGGTGTTCTATTATCCTCAACCATGTACCGCCACCAAAAATTCAAATACAAGTAGATCAACTCAAATCACATAACGACTTTCAAAAGTTATTAGGAGACATAAATTGGATAAGGCCTTATCTAGGTATACCAACAGGAGAGTTGGGATATTTATTTGATATCCTAAAAGGTCCATCATATCCCAATTCATGGTACATGTTAACGCCTGAAGCAAGAAAGGCATTAAAAATCATTGAAACATATATGGAAAATATGCAATTGGATAGAATTGATATAAGTTTGCCTTTATTATTTATTGTCTACCAACAAAAAATATTCCTACAGGAGTATTTTTGCAAGAAGGTCCATTATTATAGATACATTTATCTTATTCTCCTATCACTATTCTTACTAGGTACCCTGAGGCTATAGGACAATTAATACCCAAAGGAATAAAAGCAGCAAAGTGAGTGCTTGGGATTGCTCCCAATAAAATTATTACTCCACATACTCTGAATCAAATTGATGAGTTAGTTAATGAGTTAAATACTTGGGCAATAATCATGTGCAAATCTAATGTTTCATTTCATAATCACTTACCATCTAATCCTTTATTGTCATTTTGGTCATTGCATCCTGTAATTTTTCCAAAATTGACAAGAAAAACACCTATCATGAATTCTCCAAATATATTTACTGATGGATCAAATAATGGTACAGCAGCAGTAGTTACACCTGATCAAACTTTTACATTTCTAGTACCCAAACAATCAGCTCAAAATGTAGAGCTTAATGCAGTATTACAAGCTTTTGTGATGTTTAAAGATTCTGTATTTAATTTATTTTTGATAGTCAGCATATAGTTAATGCTATAGTATGCCTTGAAGATGCTGGTAGGATTTCCCATTCCTCTACTGTATTCTCCTTGCTTTCCACTATACAAAGTATAATCTGGGACAGAAAAGATCCATTCTTTATAGGACATATCAGGGCACATACAGGATTGCCTGGAGCCATCAGTTTGGGCAATGATTTAGCAAATAAAAGTACACATGACATACATATTTTCTCTACACTAGAAGAAGCTATAAATTTTCGTAAAAAGTTCCATGTCAAAGCTAATACCTTACAAAAGCCTTCTAAAATAACTAAGGAAAAAGCTACACAAATAATAAAACAATGTCAAAATTGTGTGACCTTTTTACCACAAGTTAATCTTGGAGTCAATCCTAGAGGATTGATACCTAATCATATTTGGCCGATGGACATCACACACTTGCCAGGATTTGGAAAATTAAAATATTTGTATGTTACAGTTGATACTTCTTCTGGATTTTTGATGGGCAACCTTAATGCCGGAGAAAAAACTAAAGATATTATCACTCATTGCTTAGAAAATTTTGCCACTGTGGGCGTTCCCAAACAGTTAAAAACAGATAATGCCCCTGGTTATACTTCTACCTCTTTTAAACAATTTTGGTCATCATTTGGCATTACTCATATAACATTAATCCCATACAATCCACAGGGACAAAGCATAGTTGAAAAAGCTCATCAAACTATTAAAAAGTACTTATTAAAGCAAAAAAGACGCAATTGGGAAAGGGTATATATTCCCCAAAGACAAACTTAAAATAACCCTTTTTATTCTAAAATTTTAAAATTTGGATTCATCAGGACTTAGTGCTGGGGAAAGGCATATGTGTCCAAAAAATGTGCATAAGCCCAAGGTTCTTTGGAAAGATATTCTAACAGGACAATGGAAAGGTCCTGACCCAGTAATTGTCTGGAGTCGGGGGGTCTGTTTGTCTGTTTCCACAGGAAAAACACTAGCCGATTTGGATTCCAGAGAGATTAACCAAGGTCCTGACCCAATGATTGTCTGGAGCCAGGGGCCTGTTTTTGTGTTTCCACAGAGAGAACAACAGCCGATTTGGATTCCAGAGAGATTAACTGAAGCGATTTCTACAGAACAAAAAGAAGATGATTTGACTCAAGTCCATATCAGCTGATATCCAAAATTCCAGTTTGGCTACCCTTACATCTAAGATAGAACCAGGATGCTTTTTTCAATATCTATTTTATTATTGCATTTTCCCACATTTTATTTTGTTTTTTTGAGCTCATACATACCTAGTTTAATGTTTTGGTGATCAGTTCTATTTTTTGACAATAGAGTTTTTAAACATTGCAATGGAGATTTCACATGTAAAAAGTTATAAGGCCTTTACTATTAGGTTATGTGTTGTATGTATTATATTATGTGTGCACACTTGTGTTTTGTGTTATATGTTTGAATGTTCATATGTCCATATATCATATATGATGAGGGCTCATGAAAAAATTGATCCAAATATTTTTTTATTCACATTATTTAAATGGTTTAATTTAAATTGGGTAAACAGCTGTTGAGGATTGTTTTAAAATGTGAACAAAAAAGGAGGTTAACAGATCTGTTTGTTTTCTTTCACATTTCCTTTTCATTATATTTAATAATTCTCTCCAAGACAATGTAAATTGTTAAGAAAATTGTTTTCTTTCAGTGTTTTCTGGAATGTTACATAATTTTTTCTTTAGCCATTATTGCCAGAATTTCTATCTTCGTCACAGTGCTGGTGAAATCAATGATAAAACCAATCTACAGCTTCTGCAATAGCCATCACTGAACTGCTTGCAGAACTTGCCTGGACACATTGTGAACTCACATGTATGCATTGTAAACTATCTGTTTGTGCATCAACTTGTGGTAGTGTTGGGTTATATTTGCTGATGATGTCATTGGTGGTACAATTTTTTCAAAAGGAGCCGTCAATTGGCTTGGTGTATCTTCCTCCCTTCTGAGATTCCAAAAGTAAGGGACAGGGTAAACACTCCACAACCATGGAGCTCTGCTGGCCTAAAGACTTCTTGAGAATCTGCCTCTGACGTTGGGCACTTGAAATATATGTTGTTGTTGGGAATTTTAGCTTTCTTTGTAGTGAGACCATCAAATCTGGGTCTGCATCTATGTGACTTGGAGGTCATGGTTTCTTATTTTCCAATGAACATGAGGCAGCAATGTTGAATTCTCTCTTTTAGGGTAAACTGTGGCCACGGGGGGCTAAGTGTATCCACATGTGGACTGTGAAGCCATTTGGGCATCCTTCACTTTTTGTGGTGTTTCTTGCTGCTGAAATGGAATTTTTGTATTTGCTTCACGAAATACAAAGAATTCAACTCTTACCCAGTGCGTGAGGGAGATCTGTCACCTGTGGTAGGTCAGGGTCTGCAGAAGAATGCATCAACCAGGCTTATATTCCACATAGCTTGCCCCCATGACCATAGCAACCCGATTCTAAACATTGCCCTGAAACCTCTCCATATAACAAGATGCCTTTACATAGAAGGGACTGCTGGCTGCACCATGTCTGTCACAAGGCATTTGGAAGCCAATGGGAGATCCACATGACCCCACCACAGATGTTTTATCACACACCTGCCCACCACTGCTCTATGCCCACTCCTCAGCAGGCTTCAACTTCTTGGCATCTCTGTTCGGCACCATCTTCATAAAAACCAGTCAATCAAGGCACTGACTGGTATACTCATGATCATCCTCAGGATATCCAAAGATTCTCCAGTGCCACCTGGTCATGGGAATTTTAAAAATTTCATGGTATTTATCTAGCCACTTTTCAAGGAGGAAGTTGGAGGCACTGTGGGTTTCAATTTATTCTGGAACCATTAAATGGTGAGGAAGCTCATTTCAATGAAATCTCTGGAGAACCCTCACAGGAAGGTTCCCAAACAGTGGCCAAAATGTCACATGAATCCAGGCCTATTGAGGTCTACAATGTGATGTCCATGTGTGTTTTGACTCTCAATTATGGCTGCCAAGTTTTTCAGAATAAAATCATGTGATATCCTGGCTGAGATTCCAAGTGCTCTGGGAAAAGCCACCCTGGGCCAAGATCTCAGTTTCCAAGGGTGAGTCTCATGCGTGGCCTCATAAAATCCCAACACAATTTATGCCAGTACTTCTCTGAGGTCTGTTCCAGAACTCATTCTCTAAGGGGAATCACACCAGAGTTCAAGTCCAGGTGGACCCAGGCATCTGTTCCAACTGCCACACAAATGACCACAATTTAAACCAAAACACTCCCACATGGCCCTCATCTTCGTCCATACAGACACTCATCATAACCTCTGGCTGGAGTTTTCCATGAGGGGTGCAGCACAAGACAGTGTCCAAAATAACCTCCCTTGCCCCTCATTTGCATAAAGACATGTTGGCCTGGACACCCATCTTGGGAACCAGGAATGATCAAATAGGCCTGCTGTTAATACTGCTCTGCTTCTCCAATATGAGGCCTACTGACTGTCAGGTATAGATTCTTTTTTTTTTTTTTTTTTTAGAAAGAGTGAGAGAGTGAAAAGACGGGGAGAGAGACAGAATTTTAATACTTTTCTTTTTTAGTATTTGGCGAACACAACATCTTTGTCTGTATGTGGTGCTGAGGATCGAACCCGGGCCGCACGCATGCCAGGCAAGCACGCTAGGGCGTGAGCCACATCCCCAGGACCAGGTATAGATTCTTCATGTGATTTGGATTCAGTTGAAACCCAAGCACCTATGGGCTAGTTTCTGCAGGGCTTTGAAGATCTTATTTGAACCAAAGGTTCGTATTCTTACTTGATGGAGGTCAGGAACCTTACAGAGAAAGGCAAGAGAATTCTTCCACAATGAATGCTCTTTTAGCCAATGTAGTTTATGATGCACACATGGGATCTTTCTTTAGATGCATCAGGTGCTGAGAATCTAAGCCACAGCCTCACAGAGGACCTATAGCCTGATTCAGACACATTCCTTTCCAAAGCAATTAAGCAAAGAGCCACATGTGATGTCCATTCATTTGCATTTGAAAACTGTTTTCTTTATGCTTCCCAATGGGTGGCCTGAGGCAAAGATCATCCTGACATTCAGGGCAACAGAAAAATAGGTAAGCAAAAGGCCCAAAGCAGTGTTTCTCCACTGAGACTTTTCCTGATTACAGATATCTTAGTTTTCTGGGACGCTCGCCATTCCCTTCAGCTATCAAGTACATGGCCATGTCACTGAGTTTAGAGGTGGTACATATCTTGGAAACAATATCATGAGCCTATTCTGGAGAGTGGCCAGGATTCAGAAAAAAAACCAGAAACTTAGTAAGATATCAGGGGTTGCTCATTGATAAGGCAAGCCGCAGTCCATTCATAAATTGGGAAGTATGAATGCTGGGAAGCTTTCTACTACACAGGACACATCAATTGAAGCTTTCTGTTTTCTAAAGTCTACAACCACGTACACGGTGGGATACACAGACCTAGAAACACTCGCCGTGTCAAACAACTTACTAGAATCAGTTCACTCCAAACTAAACAAACCGCCTTTCTTACCTATTCTCAGAACATTAGACAAAACCACAAACCCACACCCACACCCACAAAGGCACCTCCTTCCCCCAAGTAGGTCTGTGACTATCCGGAGTGTCCTCTGACTTTTGGGCCATACTATGTTCCCCCAAAATGGCCTGTCCTGTCTCAGATCTGGTCTCCTTGGCCAACTCTGTGAAGTTGTCAGGAGCCAGCGGTGAGCCACTACCTGCTTTCCCAGGAATAGCCCCGCTTCAGAGCTTTCTTGCATTTGGCCTTCCTCACATCTGTAGGTACCAAGAAAGACTGACTCATACAGGAACATGAATGAATTTAGGGAATGTATAATAAGAAACACTTATTTCATATTTTGGAAAATCTGGAGAGTATATATATATATATATATATATATATATATATATATATATATATACATACACACACACACACACACACACACATTAATATTTAGCAATATATATGCCAATTGAAATTCATCACGAAATATGATACATCCACATATCCAAAAATATTCATTTTACTGAACATGGATTTATGTATAATGTTTTTCACTAGAAAGCTCACCCATAGGTTGAATTTTCAGTTCCATCAGTATTTAGGGGAAGTAATCTCTTCTCACAATTTTTATATCCAAAGTCAGTGAGCTCACAAGAATATACGTGTGTTACCAGGTAGGATACTATATATGCTTAAAAAAATACATGTACTCAATAGGCTACAGAAAAAGAGAGACAGGAATTTACATATATGTTAACTTTAAAAGCTCAGGGAAAAATACTACAATGAAAACTTGACTAGATTTATAACACATACTCTTGATAAAGCAGAAGGCAAATCCAAGCATACACCATGCTTCCTATGAAAGGCCTGTATTTCTATTTAGTTAGGTTTCTTTTTCTCCATTATATTAAGATTAGTAGTTAGAGTCTAGTAGGGTATGGGTTAGTGTCAGGGATTCAGTATTTCAAATGGAAAATAGGAAAATGAATCTAATGTGTATGCAAACATGTGCTACACAAAAATCTTCCCACTCTCATCCAGAACGAAGCCTTGACATAACCATTGCTCCAAGTAAGACACAATTAGTTGAGAGGAGTTAGAAAATATGTGAATACATATGTGGAATGGAAAATGCTCAGGAGTTCACAACACTGGAGGTGGTAGAACAGTTTCCAAAAGTAAGGGAGAGAGTAAATACTCCACAAACATGGAGCTGTGCTGGCCTAAAGACTTCTTGAGAAACTTCCTCTGAGGTTGGGCACATGAAATATATGTAATTGTTAGGAGAATTAGCTTCATTTGTAGTGACCCCATCAAATCTGGGTCTGCATTTATGTGACCTGGATGACATGGTTACTTATTTTCTAATGAACATGAGACAGCAGTTATGAATTCTCTCTTTGTCGGTAAACTGTGGCCACTGGGAGCTAAGTGTCTCCCCGTGTTGTCTGTGAAGTCAGTTGGTCATCCTCCACTTTTAGTGGTGTTTCTTACTGCTGCACTGGGAGTTTGACATTGGCTTCAGGAAATACAAGGAGTTGAACTGGGACAAAATGCTGGAGGGAGTTCTGTCACGTGTGGTTTGTCAAGGTCTCCAAGAAAATGTACAAACCATGCTTCTATTCCAAATAGTTTTCCCCTTGACTATAGCAACCTGATTCTGAACATTGCCCTGAAACCTCTCCATATAACAAGATGCCTTTACATATAAGGATCTGCTGCCTGCACCATGCAAGTCACATGTCTTTGGAAGCCAATGGCAGATCCAGGTGGTCCTACCAAAAATATTTATTCACACACCTACAGTCCACTGCTCTACACTCACTACTCAGCAGGCTCCAAATTATTGGCATCTCTGTTCTACACCATTATCACGAAACCCAGTCAATCAAGGCCCTGTCTGGTACACTCATGATCAGCAACTGGACATCCACAGGTTCTCCAGTGCCACCTGGTCATGGGAATTTCAAAAGTTTCATGGTATTTATATCACCATTTTTCAAAGATGAAGTTTGAGGCACTGTGGGTTTCAATTCATTCAGGAACCATTAAATGGTGAGGAAGCTGATTTAAATGAAAGCTCTGGAGAACTCTCACAGGCAAGCCTTTCCAAAGAGTGGCCAAAAGGTCACATGAATCCAGGACCATTGAGGTCTAAAATGTGAGGTCCATGAGTGTTTGGAATCTCAACTATGGCTGCAAAGTCTTTAAGAATAAAATATTGGGATATCGTGGCTTAGATTTCCCAAGCTCTGTGGAAAGCCATCCTGGGAATAGATCTCATTTTCCAAGGGCGATTCTCATGCATGGCCTCCTAAAATTGCAACACTATTTATTGCAATACTTCTCTGAGGTCAGTTCTAAAACTCAGTCTCTAAGGGGAATCATACCAGAGTTCAAGCCCAGGTGGACAAAGTCATCTCTTCCAACCACCACACAAATGACCACAGTTAAAACCAAAACACTCCCATATGGCCCTCATCTTCTTTTATATAGACAATCATCATAACCACTGGCTGGAGGTTTCCATGAGGTGCGAAGACCAAAACAGTGGGCAAAATATGTTCCCTTTCCTCTCATTTGCCTAAAGTCAGGGTGGCCTGGACACTTGCTGTGAACCTGGAGTAATCAAATACTCCTGTCATTAATTCAGGTCCACTTCTCCAATTTGAGGCCAACTGACCGTGGGGTTTAGAATCTTTATTTGAATTGGAGTCATGGAAAACCCAAGCACCTATAGCCTAGCCTCTGTAAGTTGGAAAAATTCATTTCACTCAAAGAATCCCTATTCTCACTTGATGGAGGTCAGGAACCTTACAGAGGAAGGCGACAGACTTCATCCCAAAGACTGCTCTTTTGGCCATTTTGGTTTGGGATGCACACATGGGAAATTTCTTTAAATCCATCAGGTGTTGAGAATCTAAGCCACAGCCTCACACAGGGCCAAGGGACTGATTCAGACTATCCCTTTCCAAAGCAATTAAGCAAAGAGCCACAGGTATACCCATTCATTTCCATTTGAAAACTGTTTTCTTCAGGCTTCACAAAGGGATGGCCTGAGTCAAAGACCTTCCTGACATTCAGTGCAACAGAACAATAGGTAAGCAAAAGGCCCAAAGCAGGGTTTCTCCACTGAGACTTTCCTGGTCACACTGATATCTGAGTTTTCTGAGATGCTCGCCATTCACTTCAGCTATCCAGTTCATGGCCATGTTACAGAGTTTGGAGGGGGTACATATCTTTGACACAAAACCATGGGCTTATTCTGGAGAGTGGCCAGAATTCAGGAAGAAAACAGGAACTTAGAAAGATAGTAGGTGTTGCCCATCCATAAGGCAAGCTACAGTCCATTCATCAATTTGGCTGGATAAATGCTGTGAAGCTTTCTACTAGGTAGGACACATCCATTGATGCATTTTTTTTAATGTCTACAACCCCGGACACAATGTGATACACAGACGTAGAAACAATCGCCTTGTCAAACGACTTACTAGAAACAGTCCACTCCAAACTAAACAAACCTACTTTTCTACCTATTCTAAGAACATGACACAAGACCACAAACTCATAACCACAAAAAAAAGGCACCTCCTTCGCCCAGGTAGGTCTGTGACTATCCGGAGTGTCCTCTGACTTGTGGGCCAATAATGTTCCCCCGAAATGGCCTGTCCTGTCTTAGATCTGGTCTCCTTGGCCAACTCCGTGAAGTTGTCAGGAGCCAGCGGTGAGCCTCTACTTGCTTCCTCAGGAAAAGCTCTGCTTCAGAGCTTTCTTGCATTTGGCCTTCCTCACATCTGTAGGTACCAAGAAAGACTGACTCTGCCTTTGTAAATCCAAACAAGTGAGACCACTGGGACTGGGACTGGGACTGGCTATGGGTGCCTGGCATCCTGGATCCCAAGTTCAGAGAGTTCCATCACCACTGAAGTGTGATGGAACTGTTTTTAGTTCCTCCTTCAGGAACTGAATGAGGTCACTCTCTTGGCAACCACTTTGTCCAAACGTTGCTTCCAAGGTTCCCATGAGATGGAGGCTGGCCCTAATTCCTGTGACACTTTAACAAGTTTGAATTGTATATCAACCATAATCTCCCAGGAACAGATCTACACACAGGCCTGGGTTGGCTCATGTTCTCTGCTTTAAGAATAGAAGCTGATTCAGACACAACCCTTTATCCTAACCAAGCCGTTTGCCATGGAAGATGCCTTTTGCTCTCTCAGGTCCTTCATAGCTGCCTACATATTCTCCAGGGATCATTTCGCCATGGACATTTGAGGTTATCACCAGGTGGAAGATCCATTACATTCCAGTATTATAAGACCAACTCTTTCCCTGCTTTTCTGTAAAGTAAGATTGAGGGAATACTGTATGGTTAGGGTTAATAACAGGTTCCATTTGGGTTAGGAATCATTTTGCTGGGTGAATAATGGTATTGGGAACCTGCGATATTTGTAACAATATAGAGGTGAAATGTATGCATGAAAACAGAAATCTAAGTATGATTTGAAGCCCAGAAGGGCATTGGGCCCTTGCTTGGGATACTTAGCATTGAATTAACTTCTGAACAGATGTCTCAGATAAATCGATATACAATGGCATATGACCTTGTACCTTGGATGATTGAATGAAGAAACGAACATCCAGTCAAAAAGGGATAGTCAGTAGGATTAGAAAGATAGTAGTTAGGATTAGGAAGAAGAGTGCATGTAGAATTTGCAACAAAAGTTCTTTAGCAATAGGTTTTCGGTTAGAGAATAAATTTAAATGTCAGCACATGTGAAGAGTCAGTCACAATGATGAAATTGGGAAAATATGTAGGAAAGCATATATAAATAGAGACATTAGGTAATCAGGCAAAGTATATAGTGAGTGATAGGATTAGACATTTTCAACAGGGTTGAGGTTGAATATATTATCTTAGGAAGAAACAAATATGTAGTCACAAATAGGATTTACATTTGAGAGCATTAGGCAACCTGGACATGATATTTTTAGTAATCCATGTTCACTTTCCATTTAGGCTTTGGTACAATCATAAATGTGAACTTTGAATTCTGTGCCCAGAATATTTCTGTGATTAAATATATGTATATATATATATATATATATATATATATATATATATATATATATATATATATATATATAGATCATTTGACATGAGTATTTCTCCACCATTTTTAGGAGCAATATTGACTGACTACTACTGACTGATAGGTATAGATTCTTTATGTGATTTGGCGTCATGAGAAAACCCAAGCACCTCTTCATGGCTTGAAGAACTCATTTGACCCAAAGAGCCACAAGTGATGCTCATTCATTTCCGTTTGAAAACAGCTTTCTTCAGGCTTCACAAAGGGGTGACCTGAGGCTAAGAACTTCCTGATATTCTGGGCAACAGAACAATAGGTAAGCAAATGGCCCAAAGCAGGGTTTCTCCACTGAGACTTTCATGATCACAGTCTCCCAGCTCACGTGTAAAGTTAGATTGAGGGAAAAGTCTATGATTAGGGTTAATAACATATTCGATTTTGGTTAGGAATCATTCTGAAGGATGAATAATGGTATTGGGAGACTGGGATATTTACAAGAATATATAGGTGAAATACAAGTATGAAAACAGAAATCTAGGTACAATTTGAAGCCCAGAAGGGCATTGGGCCCTTGAGTGGGTTACTTAGCTTTGAGTTATGTCCTGCCCAGATGTCTCAGATAAATCGATATTCAATGGCATAGGACCTTGTACCTTGGATGATTGAATGTTGAAGAGAACATCCAATTAAAAAAAGAAAGTCCGTAGGATTAGGAAGATAGTTGCTAGGTTTAGAAACAAGAGTGAGTATAGGATTTGGACAAAAAGTTCTCTAGCAATAGGTTTTCAAGTAGAGAGTGAATGTAAATATCAGCACATGTGAAGAGTCAGTCACAATGAGAACTGGGGAAAATATGTAGGAAAGCAGATGTCAATAGACACTTTAAGAAATCAGGCAAAGTTTAACGTGAGGGATAGGATGAGATATTTTCAACAGGCTTGAGATTGAATATATAATCTTAGGAAGAAACAAATATATAGTCAACAATAGGATTTACATTTGAGAGCATTAGGCAACCTGGACATGGATGTTTTTAGTAATGCATGCTCACTTTCCTTTTAGGCTTTGGTACAATCATAAGAGTGACCTTTGTTTTCTGTGTCCAGAATGTTACTGTGATAAAATGTATATGTAGATTAGGTGACATGAGTATTTCTTCCACCATTACTGGGAGCAATATTTTGAAGACGTATAAATTCGTATTGGGGGAACAAAGAGGTGTACCATGTGTCTATGAATATAGAAATAATGCATGAATAGACCATACTGTGAACAAATAATGTAACTGGTTCCAACATTAAATAATTGATTTAATTAATATCTGAAAATGTAAAGGAAATCTTAAATTGATATACATACATTCATTATAACCAGTCATAAATCTAACGGTAATATTAGGGTTATGGTTTATCAAGAAGAATGTGTGAGTTTTGCTTCAAAAGTGATTATGGAAATAGAAAATAATGTGTTTGAAAAGAAGTCTCATGAAAAGACCAGTCAAAAAATCTGGAGGAATATATGTGTTCTGAAGCAGGAAGTGATTGAAATTGAAACAAATGCCTATAAATTTGTGAACTTGTGGATGAAAACCACTGTTGAATAAAAATGAACCGGAAAATACACATCATGTCCCATAGGAAACTACTTGCATTGATATTAAACTGGGTATTACTGTAGAAATATTAGGATTTGTATGCACCATCCACTGAAGTTATCTTTCAGTACTAGGTAACAAATATGTATTTCAGGTTGATGAATATTTCTGAGAATTATCTTGTGAAAAATTGATCATAAATCCACATACATGAATATGAATGATTTTAAGGAGTGTATAATAAGACTAATATATTTCATATTTTGAAAAATTTGTAGAGTGTGTATTCCAATCAAAATTCATCATGAAATATATATGTCATCCACAGATGCAAAAATATTTATTTCACTGAAAATGGATTTATGTATAATGTTGTTCTACTAGGAAGCTCACCCATATTTTGAATTTTCAGTTCCAACAATGTTTAGGAGGAGTGATCTCTTCTCATAATTTGTATCTGCCAAGTCAGCCACCTCACAAAAATGTACATGTGATAACAGATAGGATACTATATGTGCATATAAAAATACATGTGCTGAATAGGCTACAGAGAAATGAGACAGGAATTTGTTGAGAGCCACAGCTGAAGGGGCCCCAGCAAACTTCCAGCTGCCAGCAAATTTCCAGCTGCCGGCTGATTATTGGCTCACAGCGACCTCAGCATCATCTAGCTGATTGGCTCCTCTGTGGTGATGCTCATTGGGCTGTTTCCCTGCCCTTTCAGACCATGGAGCTGCTCCTTGGGGAACTTTTTTGGCTCCACCCAGCCAATCGGCCTCAAGAGCAGTAGGATTGTGGCAGGTGGGGAGGCTTGTGTGTGTGAGAGAGACTTTACAAGGAAGCCAGTAGTGGCAGTTGGGCTCTGAGGGTTTTTCCTGAGGAGTTGTTTTGTTTGCCGTGTGTGGTTCTAAAAATAAAGTTAGTTTTTTTTTTTTTTTTTTTTGACAAGTGGATCCTGAATCATGCCCAGCCAGACTGCAGCATTTGGTGGCTCACATGGGGAACGACTGAGGGTAAGTGATAAGGTAAACTGCTTGCCCCTGTGGGCAAGGTGAAAGGATGGGTAGCCATTTTAAGATGACTCCTTTGTTTTGCTTCACTTTTGTTTTAAGTTGCCTGTTCCTGGAGATGAGTGGGACGGAAGAAAAAACCACTCACATCTGAGAAAAAACTATTTACGTCTGAGGAACAGATAGGTATAAAGGACGGATGCACATGTCAGGAGGATAGAAAGGCTATAATGACTTTTTGTTGTTCCCTTTTTAATTCATTCTGTCTCAGTTTTGTTTGGCGTCATCTTGTTGGGTTGTATTATAATAGAAATACGGGATCAGAAATTAGTAAAAAACAAACTGAAAGAGTGTTAAATAAATTGTTAGAGAAAGGAGGCATCTCAGAAATATCAAGGACAGTCAGGGCATTTGATGATACAATACAAAAATGTAGCCCATGGCTTTTGAAGGAGGAGTCATTAAATATATCACAATGGAACCATCATGGTGAAGATTTAAAAGTATTAGAAAAGAGCAGCCGAGGGACTATGCCAGTTGGCACATTGCCATTGTGGACGTTCATATCTGGTTTGCTTAGTCCAAAGCCTTCAGTTCAGACAAAGATAGAGGAACCAAGTTTAGAGCATAAAAAGCAATCAGGGGCAAAGTTAAAAAAGGAGACTGCTACTAACATCTTTCTGTCACCAGAGGATGTAAATGTCCAACTAACAAGGCCACCTCCATGTGCTGGGAGGCCCCCAACCCCAACAGTTGATAGTTCGGATCCTGAGACAGGATCTCAAGTATTAACATGCCCTGTATTTGAGGTAGGAGGGCAGCGATTTCACCATGCTTTAAATTTCAAAATAGTGAAGCAGCTAAAAGAGGCTGTAACAACATATGGTCCTCAAGCACACTTCATTGTAAGCTTGGTCGAATCCATTAACACCTTGAACATGACGAAAGCAGATTGGGCTAATATGTGTAAAGCTGTGCTAAATGGAGGTCAATACCTATTATGGAAGGTTGCCAATGAGGAATTTTGCAAAGAGATGTCTAGGCGAAATGCAGCAGCTGGTTATCCTCAGAGAAATCTAGATTTGTTGTTAGAAAAGAGACCTTATGAGGATCAGCAACAACAAATTCCATATGATCCTGGCATATACGCACAAATTCCTGTAGAGGCAGTTAGGGCATGGAAGACTTTACAAGGACATGGAGGTTTACAAGGTCAATTATCTAAGGTAATACAAGGAGCTAATGAATATTACGCTGGATTTGTAGATAGGCTTATTGAAACAGCTACAGAGTTTTTGGAAATACAGAACAAGCAATGCCATTAATAAAACAACTGGCTTATGACCAAGCGAATCATTGCTGCAGAGGTATCATTAGACCATGAAAACATGAAGATTTAAACACATTTATTAAATTTGGTAGAGACATTAATGAACAAGAGCAAGTCGTGGCAGCTGCAATAAAACAGGCTTTAGATGCTAGAGACATTAATGAAAAAGGGCAAATTGTGGCAGCTTTAGTAAAACAGGCTTTAGAAGACAGGCCAAGAACATGCTACAATTGTGAACAAACAGGACTTTTTAAAAGGAATTGCCCCATAGGAGGAGGGTTTAACAAAACTAGGTATCAAAGGACTAGAATACCGGGTATTTGGCCACGATGACGTAGAGGGAGACATTGGGCTAATGAATACCATTCTCAAACCACCATAGAGGGTACTTCATTATCAAAAAACAAACAAGCACCAGGTGTTTATCCACGATATCATGAAGAAAGGCTTCTGGCTCCATTGCCAAAAAATGGAGAGGGGGGCCCAATGCTCTGGGGCCCGAAACCGCAAATATATGGAGCACTGGAGGAATCCAGCAACCCCATCAGTGTAGTGCCCACGGCACATTGTTCATCAGATCCCTCATCCGACAAACCAGAGGGAGCGCAGGGTTGGACATCTGTGCCTCCGCCAGATCAATACTAACTCCAGAGATGGGAGTTCAAATCATTCCCACAGGGGTGAAACGACCTCTTCCCAAAAGAACAGTAGGCTTATTATTGGGATGCAGCTCTTCTACTCTAAAAGGACTTATGATGAGTCCTGGGGTAATTGATCCCAATTATGAAGGTGAAATAAAAATTATAGCCAGTTCTCCAAAGGGTATATCAGTAATTTCTCCAGGAGATAGAATAGCACAATTACTAATAATACCCAGCCCACATGATAAATTTTACAGTTATGCTGTAGAAAGGGGTTCCAAGGGATTAGGCTCCACAGGTGTAGATTGGGCTATGCTTTCTTTAAATTTATATTCTCGCCCCATGCTAAAACTAAATATTCAAGGACATGAATTCAATGGGCTACTGGATACAGGTGCAGACCTTAGCATCATCTGTCGTCAAGAATGGCCAAAACATTGGCCATTACAACAAGCCACTCAAATGCTTCGAGGCCTAGGAGTGGCGACTAATCCCCATAAAAGTGCAACGGTATTAGATTGGAAGGATCCTGAAAGATGTGAAGGAACTATACAGCCATATGTATTGGAACATCTTCCCGTAAATTTATGGGGATGAGATGTCCTAGATCAATTAGGTTTGACATTAACAAATAACATCAATCAAAATTCACCCACTATTATGGCTAGACAAGATTTTAGGAAAGGAAAAAGATTAGAAAAGCAAGAACAAGGTATAGCAACACCAATACAAAAAGATCAAGGAACAGATAGATATGGGTTGGATTTTCAGAAAGGGCCACTGAGACAATAAATATTACTTGGAAATCAGAAAGACCAGTATGGGTTCCTCAGTGGCCCCTGACTAAAGAAAAGATACAAGTAGCCCATGACCTGGTCAAACAACAATTAGCGGAAGGACATATACAACCTTCTGTGTCTCCCCATAATACTCTCATTTTTGTCCTTAAAAAGAAATCTGGTAAATGGAGATTATTGCAAGATTTAAGAGCCATTAATAATGGGATGGTTATTATGGGACCTGCTGAATCAGAGATTCCTCAATTGTGTGCTTTGCCAAAAACTTGGTATGTTTTCGTTGTAGATATTAAAGATCGTTTTATTTTCAATTCCAATTCATCCTGAGGATATTCCAAGTTTTGCATTTACTATACCTGCACTGAATCATGAAGGTCCTGACAAGAGATATGAGTGGAAAGTACTCCCTCAAGGGATGGCTAACAGCCCAACTATGCGTCAAATTTATGTTAACAAAGTAATCCAGCCACTTAGAAATCAAATTCCTGAAATACAAATTTTTCACTATATGGATGATGTATTATTAGCACACAAAGTTGAAAACCCATTGCTAGAATGGTATGCCACACTTACAAACGTATTAAAAAATTATAACCTAGAGATAGCAATAGGTAAAATACAATTAAATTTTCCAATTAATTATTTAGTAGCTCTATTATCCTCAACCATGGTCAGTCAACCAAAAATTCAAATACGAGTAGATCAACTCAAATCAATTAATGACTTTCAAGAGTTATTAGGAGACTTAAATTGGATAAGGCCTCATCTAGGTATACCAACAGGAGAGTTGGGACCTTTATTTGATATCCTAAAAGGACCATGAGATCCAAATTCACTCAGAATGTTAACGCCTGAAGCAAGAAAAGCAATAAAAATCATTGAAACATATATGGGAAATATGCTTTTGGATAGAGTTGATATAATTTTGCATTTATTATTTATTGTACTAACAACAAAAAAAATATTTCTACAGGAGTATTTTGGGAAGAAGGTCCATTATTATGGATACATTTATCTTATTCTTCTAACACTATTATTACTTGCTATCCTGAGGCTGAGGGAGAATTAATACTCATAGGAATAAAAGCAGCAAAAAGAGTGTGTGTGGAATTTCACCCAATAAAATTATTACTCCATATACTATGAATCAAATTGATGAATTAGCTAATTAGTTAAATACTTGGGCAATAATCGTGTGTAAATCTAATGTTTCATTTGATAACCACTTACCATCTTATCTTTTATTGTCTTTTTGGTCATCGCATCCTGTAATTTTTCCAAAAATGACAAGAAAACACCTATCATGAATGCTCCAAATATATTCACCGATGGGTTAAATAATGGTACAACAGCAATAGTTACACCTGATCCAACTTTTATATTTTTAGTACCAAAACAATCAGCTCACAAGGTAGAGCTTAGTACAGTATTACAAGCTTTTGTGATTTTTAAAGATTCTGTATTTAATTTATTTTCCGATAGTCAGTATATAGTTAATGCTATAGTATCCCTTGAAGATGCTGGTAGGATTTCCCCTTTCTCTACTGTTTTCTCTTTGCTTTCCACTATACAAAGTCTAATCTGGGACAGAAAAGATCCATTCTTTATAGGACATATCAGGGCACATACAGGATTGCCTAAAGCCCTTAGTTTGGGCAATGATTTAGCAGATAAAACTACAATTGACATACATACATATTTTCTTTACACTAGAAGAAGCAATAAATTTTCTTAAAAAGTTCCATGTCAATGCTTATACTTTACAAAAGCATTTTAAAAAAAACTAAGGAAAATGTAGACAAATTATAAAACAATGTCAAAATTGTGTGACCTTTTTACCACAAGTTAATCTTGGAGTCAATTCTAGAGGATTGATACCTAACCATATTTGGCAGATGGACGTCACACACTTGCCAGAATTTGGAAAATTAAAATATTTGCATGTTACAGTTGATATTTGTTCTGGATTTTTAATGGGCTCCCTTCATGCTGGAGAAAAAAACTAAAGATGTTATAGCTCATTGCTTACAAAATTTTGCCACTGTGGGCATTCCAAAACAGTTAAAAACAGATAATGCCCCCGGTTACACTTCTAACTCTTTTAAACAATTTTGCTCATCATTTGGCATTACTCATATAACAGGAATCCCATACAATCCACAGAGACAAGGCATAGTTGAAAGAGCACATCAAACAATAAAAATGTACTTATTAAAGCACAAAGACGGAATTGAGAAGGGGTATATATTCCCCAAAGATAAACTTAAATTAATGCTTTTTACTCTAAACTTTTTAAACTTGGATTCATCAGGACTTAGTGCTGTGGAAAGGCATATGTTTCCAAAAAATGTGCATAAGCCCAAGGTACTTTGGAAGGATATTCTAATAGGACAATGGAAAAGTGTTGACCCAGTAATTGTCTGGAGTCGGGCGTCTGTTTGTGTGTTTCCACAGGAAGAACAGCAGCTGATTTGGATTTTGGAGAGATTAACTAAAGTCCTGACCCAGTGATTGTCTTTAGTCAGGGGTCTGTTTGTGTGTTTCCACAGGAAGAACAGCAGGCAATATGGATTCCAGAGAAATTCACTAAAGTGATTTCTATAGACCAAAAAGAAGATGATTTGGCTCAAATTCATAACAGCTGATATCCAAAACTCCAGTTTGGCTATCCTTACATCTGCGACAGAACCAGGATGCTTTTTTCAATATCTATTTTATTATTGCCCTTTCCCACATCATGAAGTTCTATTTTTTATTTTTAATTTTTGAGCTCATACAGACCTAGGTTAATATTTTGCTGATCAGTTCTATTTTTTGACTATAGAGTTTTTAGACATTCCAATGGTGATTTCACCTGTAAAAAGTTATAAGGCCTTTACTATTATATTATGTGTTGTATATATTATATTATTTGTGCACACTTGTGTTTTGTGTTTTATGTTTGAATGTACATATATCCATATATCATATATGATGTGCGCTCATGAAAAAATGGATCCAAATTTTTTTTATTCACGTGATTTAAATAGTTTAATTTAAATTGGGTAAACAACTGTTGAGGATTGTTTTAATATGTGAACAAAAAAAGGAGTTTAGCAGAACTGTTTGTTGACTTTCACCTTTCCTTTTCATTATATTTAATAATTCTCTTCAAGATAATGTAAATTGTTAAGATATTTGGGTTTTTTAGTGCCTTCTGGAATAGTAAGTAATTTTTTCTTTAGCCATTATTGCCAGAATTCCAATCTTCAACCCAGTGCTGGTGAAGACAAAGATAAAACCAATCTACAGCTTCTGCAATAGCCATCACTGAACTGCTTGCAGAACTTGCCTGGAATATATATCACTTGTATGCATTGTGAACTAACATGTATGCATTGTGAACTATCTGTTGGTGCAGCGACTTGTGGTAGTGTTGGGGTAATTTTGCTGATGCTCTCATTGGTGGTACAATTTTTCCAAAAGGAGACATCAATTGGCTGGTGTATCTTCCCTATTCTCACTTTATAGAGGTCAGGAACCTTACAGAGGAAGGCGAAAGACTTCATCTGCAATGACTGTACTTTCGGCCATTTTGGTTTTGGATGCACACATGGGATCTTTCTTTAGATCCATAAGGGGCTGAGAATTTAATCAACAGCCTCACACAGAGCTAAGAGGCTGATTCAGACACATCCCTTTCCAAAGCAATTAAGCAAAGAGCCACAGGTGATTTCCATTCATTTCCATTTGAAAACTGTTTTCTTCAGGTTTCACAAAGGGGTGGCCTGAGGCAAAGAACTACCTGACATTCAGGGTAACAGAACAATATGTAAGCAAAAGTCCCAAAGCAGGGTTAATCCACTGAGACTTTTCTGGTCACAGTGATCTGAGTTTTCTGAGATTCTCGCCATTCACTTCAGCTATCCAGAACATAGCCATGTCACAGACCTTGGAAGTGATTCATATCTTGGACACAAAACCATGAGCCTCTTCTGGAGAGTGGCCAGAATTCAGGAAGAAAACAGCAACTTAGGAAATTAGCAGGTGTTGCCCATCGATAAGGCAAGCCAAAATCCATACATAAATCGGGCAGGATGAATGCTGGGAAGCTTTCTACCAGACAGGACACACCCATTGAATCATTCTCTTTTCTAATGTCTACAACCACGGACACAGTGCGATACACAGACATAGAAACAGTGGCCTTGTCAAATGACTTATTAAAAACAGTTCACTACAAACCAAAAAAACCACGTTTCCTACATATTCTCAGAATATGAGACAAACCAAAAAACCACACCCACATAACAAAGGCACCTCCTTCCCTCAAATGGGTCTGTGACTATCCGGAGTGTCCTCTGACTGGTGGGCCACACTATGTTCCCCTGAGATGGCCTGTCCTGTATGAGATTAGGTCTCCTTGGTCAACTCTGTGAACTTGTCAGAAGCCAGGGGTGAGCCTCTACCTGCTTGCTCAGAAAAGGCCCCTCTTGAGAGCTTTCCTGTTATTTGGCCATTCCCACATCGGTAGGTATCAAGAAAGATTGACTCTATCCTTGGAAAATCAAAACAAGTGAGACCACTAAGACTGGGACTTGGACTGGCTCTGGGTGCCTGGCTTACTGGATCTAAGTTCAGAGAGTTTGATCACCACGGAAGTGACGTAAGTCACTTCCTTCAGGAATTGAATGAGTTCACTGCCTTGGCAACCACTTTGTCCTAAGAGTTGACTCCAAGGGTCCCATGACATGGAGGCTGCCCCTGCTTCCTGTGACACTTTCACAAGTTAGAATGGTATATCAACCATAGGCACACAGGAACAGCTCTCCACACAGGCCTGGTTTGGTCCATCTTCTCTACATTAATAAGAGAGAGGCTGATTCATACATATCCCTACATCCTGACCAGGTTGTTTTCCATGGAAAATGACTTTTGCTCTCTCAGGTCTTTCATAGCTGCCTACAACTTATCCAGGTGTCATTTATGTAGGACATTTGAGGTTCTCAACAGGTGGAAGATCGCCTACATTCCTGTATTGAAATACCAACTCCTTCCCTGCTCTTCTGTAAAGTTAGATTGAGGGAAGAGTGTATGATTAGGGTGAATAACAGGTTCGATTTGGGTGAGGAATCATTCTGAGGGTTGAATAACAGTATTGGGAACCTGCGATATTTACAAGAATATATACGTGAAATATAAGTATGAAAACAGAAATCTAGTTAAGATTTGAAGCCGAGAAGGGCATGGGAACTTGATTGGGATACTTAGCGTTGAATTACGTTCTGAACAGATGTCTCAGATAAATCAATATACAATGGCATAGGACCATGTACCTTGAATGATTAAATGTAGAAGAGAACATCAAGTCAAAAAGGAATACTCGGTAGGAACAGGAGATAGTAGTTTTAGGAAGAAGAGTGAGTATAGGATCTGGACCAAAAGTTCTTTAGCAATATGGTTTCAGTTGAGAGTGAATGTAAATGTTAGCACATGTGAAGAGTCAGTCACGATGATGAACTGGGGAAAATATGGAGGAAAGCAGATATTAATAGAGACATTAGGAAATCAGGCAAAGTATAAACTGAGTCATAGGACTAGACATTTTCAACAGGGTTGAGTTTGGATATATAATGTTAGAAAGAAACAAATATGTAGTCACCAATAGGATTGACATTTGAGAGCATTAGGCAACCTGGACATGGGTGCATTTAGTAATCCATGCTCATTTTCCATTTAGGCTTTGGTACAATCATAGGAGTGACCTTTGTTTTATGTGTCCAGAATATTACTGTGATAAAATGTATATGTAGATCAGGTGACATGGGTATTTCTTCCACCATTTCTGGGAGCACTATTTTGAAGAAATATAAATTAGTATTGGGGGTAAAAAGGGTATACCCTGTGTCATAGAATATATTGATAATGCATCAATTGACCATCATGTGAATAAATAATATAACTGGTTCCACTTTAAATAATGGATTGAATTGATATCTGAAAATATATAAGAAATCTAATATTGATATACAGTCATTCATTCCAACGAGTTATACATCTAATGGTAATATTAGGGTTATGGGTTATCATGAAAGGTGTGTGGGTTTTGCTTCAAAAGTGATTACGGAAATCGAAAATAATGTGTTTGGAAAGAAGTCTCATGAAAATATCAGTCAAGAAACATGGAGAAATACATGTGTTCTGAAGCAGGAAGTGACTGAAAGTGAAACAAATGCCTATCAATTTGCTAACTTGTGGATGAAATATGTATCCTATGATGTGCATAAACTGAAGAAATAGCAATGTACCAGTGTTGAATAAAAATGAACTTCAAAATACACATCATGTCCCATAGTAATCTACTTGAATTGATGTTAAACAGGGTCAGTTACTGTAGAAATGTTAGGATATGTATGCACCATTCAACGAAGTTAGTTTTCAGTACTAGGAAACAAGTATGTATTTTAGGTGGATGAGTATTTCTGAGAATAATCTTGTGAAAAGTTGATTATAAATCCACATACATGAATATAAATGAATTTAGGGAGTCTACAATAAGACACATGTTTCATATTTTGAAAAATCTAGACAGAGTGCATATATATATATGTGTATATATATATATATATATATATATATATATATATATATATATATATATATATATATACATATATATATATATATATATATATACACACACACAGAGAGAGACATTATAAATTGCAATATATATGCCAATCGAAATTTATCGTGAAATATATATCATCATCAGATCCAAAAATATTAATTTCACTGAACATGGATTTTTGTATAAGGTTGTTCAAATAGGAAGCTCACCCATGGGTTGTATTTTCAGTTCCAACAGCGTTTACGAGGAGTGGTCATTTCTCACAATTTATCTGCCAATCAGCCTCCTCATGAGACTGTATGTGTGATAACCAGGTAGGATTCTATATGTGCATATAAAAACACATGTTCTGAATAAGCTAGAGAGAATGGGAGACAGTAATTTACATATTTGTTAACTTTAAAAACACATGGAAAACTATTTCAATTAAAAATTGACTAGATTTATTACTCCTACCCTATATAAAGCAAAAGGCAAGTCCAACTATACACCATGCCTCCTATGAAATGCTTGTATTTCTATTTTGTTTGAGTTATTTTTCTCCATCATATTAGGATTAGTAGTCAGAGTCTATTAGGATATGGGTTAATGTCAGGGATTCAGTATTTCAAATAAATGCTGCACACAAATTTTTGCACTCTCATACAGAAAAATGCCTTGACATTACCCTCGCCTGAAGTAAGACACAATTAGAGGAGAAGAGTTAAAAATTCTGTGAATACATATCTGGAATGGAATACGCTCAGGAGTTCACAACCTTGGAGGTGGTAGAGGAGTTTCCAAAAGTAAGGGAAAGGGTAAACACTCAACAAACATGGAGCTCTGCTGGCCTAAAGACTTCTTGAGAAACTGCCTCTGAGGTTGCGCACTTGAAATATAAGTATTTGTCAGGAGCTTCCTTTGTAGTGAGACCATCAAAGCTGGGTGTGCATGTATGTGACCTGGAGGACATAGTTTCTTATTTTCCACTGAACATGAGGCAGCAGTGCTGATTTCTCTCTATGTAGGTTAACAGTGTCCACTGGGGGCTAAGTTTCTCTCTGTGTGGACTGTGAAGCCATTTGGTCATCCTCCACTTTTCGTGGTATTTCTTACTGCTGCACTGGGAGTTTGTTATTTGCTTCACGAAATACAAGTAGTTCACCTGGTACAGTGCTGGAGGGAGTTCTGTCACCTGTGGTGGGTAAGGGTCTGCAAGAGAATGCACCAACCATGCTTCTATCCCACATAGCTTTTCCTTTGACCATAGCATCCTGATTCTGAACATTGCCCTGAAACCTCTCCAAATAACAAGATGCCTTTACATATAAGGGTCTGCTGGCTGCACCATGTCAGTCACAAGCCATTTGGAAGACAATGGAAGATCCCCATGGCCCCACCACAGATGTTTTATCACACACCTGCCCTCCACTGCTCTAGGCCCACTACTCAGAAGGCTCCAACTTACTGGCATCTCTGTTCTACACCATTTGCATGAAACCCAGTGAATCAAGGCACTGTCTGTTATACTCATGATCAGAAACCGGACATCCAAACTTTCTCCGGTGGTACCTGGTCCTGGGAATTTCAAAAATTTCATGGTATTTATCTAGCCATTTTTCAAGGATGAAGTTGGAGGCACTGTGGGTTTCAATTCATTCAGGAACCTTTAAATTTTGAGAAAGCTGATTTCAATGAAATCTCTATAGAACTCTCACAGACAAGGCTTCTCAAAGAGTGGCCAAAAGGTCACATGAAACCAGGCCCATTGAGGTCTACAGTGTGAGTTTCATGTGTGTTTTGACTCTCAACTATGGCTGCCAAGTCATTCAGAATAAAATCATGTGATATCCTGGCTGAAATTTCCAATGCTCTGTGGAAAGCCACCCTGGGCCTAGATCTCAGTTTCCAAGGGCAACTCTCATGTGTGGCCTCTTATAACCCCAACACAATTCATGACACCTCTTCTCTGAGTTCAGTTCCAGAACTCAGTGTCTAAGGGGAATCACACCAGAGTTCACACCCAGGTGGACCCAGTCTGTTAGGGTAAAAGAAATTGAAGTTAAAGTGTAAAATAGCGGGTGTTGTAAAGTTTCTAAGCTGCAAAGCCTGAGTTAAAATGTAAAGGACCAGGTATTGTTAAGTTCCCATGCTAAACCTAAAACCTGAAATTCCTGTAGCTGTTAGGACAATTCCTTTCACTGCCCATTAAATATTCCCCCTGACCATCCAGTTGTTTAATAATCTAGGACCCTGTGCAGCTTGGCACCTAAGCATATCAGGGCCCAAAGCAATCAGTTTGAATGTACCCCCCTCCTTAGGATCGACCTATCACCCCCGCCCGACCTGATTCCACCAATGAATGTGCTAATCAAGTTTGAGAGTTGTTGTTCGATTTTCCGGCTGATCAAGATGATTTCCTCTGATATATATAAAGCCTCTGCCTACCCAAAAAGTGTACTGAAGCACTGCTTAACCTCTTCTCGGGGATCTGGGCCGCTGTTGCTTGTTGAGTGAGCACAGAGCCCCAGCGAACTGAATTGGATCCTCAATAAATCCCCATTGCTGTTGCATGAGCCAGTCTCTTGGTAGTCTCTTGCTCCGACGTCTGCTGGAATCTTACAAGTCATCTCTTCCAACTGCCACACAAATGACCACAATTAAAACCAAAACACTCCCACATGGCCCTCATATTCTTCCATATAGACACTCATCATATCCTCTGGCTAAAGGTTTCCATGAGGGGCGCAGCCCAAGACAGTGTCCAAAATAAGCTCCCTTGCCTCTGGTTTGCCTAAAGTCAGGGTGGCCTGTACAACCTTCCTGTGAACCAGGAGTGGTCAAATAGGCCTGCCATTAATACTACTTTGGTTCACCAATTTGAGGCCTACTGACTGTGGGGTTTAGATTCTTTATGTGAATTGGAGTAATCAGAAAACCCAAGCACCTATGGGCTAGCCTCTGCAGGGCTTTTAAGAACTCAATTGACCCAAAGGATCCCTATTCTCACTTGATGGAGGTCAGGAACCTTACAAAGGAAGGTGAGAGACTTTATCCATAATGACTGCTCTTTTGGCCAGTTTGGTTTGAATGCACACATGGGATCATTCTTTAGATCCATCAGGTGCTGATAATCTAAGCCACAGACTCACAAAGGGCCAAAAGGCTGAATCAGACACATCTCCTTCCAAAGAAATTAAGAAAAGAGCCACAGGGGATGTCCATTCATTTCCATTTGAAAACTGTTTTCTTCAGGTTTCAAAAAGAGATGGCCTGAGGCAAAGACCTTGCTGACATTCAGGTCAACAGAACAATAGGTAAGCAAAAGGCCCAAAGCAGGGTTTCTCCAATGAGACTTAAATGGTCACTCTGATATCTGAGTATTCTGAGATGCTCTCCATTCCCTTCAGCTATCCAGTACATGGCCATGTCACAGAGCTTGGAGGTGGTACATATCTTGGAGAGAAAACCATGAGCCTATTCTGGATATTGGCCAGAATTCAGGAAGAAAACAGGAACTTAGAAAGATAGCAGGTGTTGCCCATCGATAAGGAAAGCCTCAGACCATTAATAAATTTGGCAGGATACATGCTGGGATGCGTTCTACTAGACAACACAAATCCATTGATCCATTCTCTTTTCAACTGTCTACAACCACTGACACAGTGGGATTCAGAGACATAGAAACACTCGCCTTGTCAAATGACTTACTAGAAACAGTTCACTCAAAACCAAACAAACCGCCGCTACTACCTATTCTCAGAACATGAGACAAAACCACAAACACACACACACATACAAAGGCACCTCCTTCCCCCAAGTAGGACTGTGACTATGAGAGTGTCCTATGACTGGTGGGTCATACTATGTTCCACTGAAATGGCCTGTCCTTTCTCAGATCTGGTCTCCTTGTCCAAATCTGTGAAGTTGTCAGGAGCCAGTGGTGAGCCACTACCTGCTTTCTCAGAAAAGGCCCCTCTTCAGAGCTTTCCTGGCATTTGGCCAACCACACATCAGTAGTTACCAAGAAACTCTGACTCTCTCCTTGGTAAATCAAAAAAATTGAGACCCCTGGGACTGGGACTGTGACTGGCTCTGAGTGCCTGGCTTCCTGGATACCAAGTTCAGACAGTTCCATCACCAAAGAAGTGTGATGAGGTCACTTCCTTCAGGAACTGAATGAGGTCACTATCTTGGCAACCTCTTTGCCTTCACAGTTGCTTCCAAAGGTCCCATGATATGGAGGCTGCCCCTACTTCCTGTGATACTTTCACAGGTTAGAATGGTATATCAACCATAGGCACCTAGGGACAGCTCTCCACATAGGCCTGTTTTGGTCCATCTTATCTATATGAAAAAAAGAGAGGCTCATTCAGACACAACCCTATATCCTGACCAGGTTATTCACCATGGAAGATGTCTTTTGCTCTCTCAGGTCCTTCATAGCTGCCTACATCTTCTCCATGGATCATTTCTGCATGGGCCTTTTAGGTTCTCAGCAGGTGGAGAATCCCCTACATGCCTGTATTTTGAGACCAACTCTGTCCCTGCTCTTCTGAAAAGTTAGATTGAGGGATCAGTGTATGGTTAAGGTTAATAACATGTTTGATTTGGGTTAGGAATCATTCCGCTCAATTAATAATGGTATTGGGAACCTGTGACATTTTTAAGAATATATAGGTGAAATATAAGTATGAAAACAGAAATCTAGGTAAGATTTGAAGCCCAGAAGGGCATTAGGCCTTTGATTGGGATACTTAGCATTGAATTATGTTATGCACAGATGTCTCAGATAAATCGATATACAATGAAATAAGACCTTGTACCTTGGATGATTGAATGTAGAAGAGAACATCCAATCAAACAGGGATAGTCTGTAGGATCAGGAAGATAGTCGGTAGGTGTTGAAATGAGGGCGAGTATAGATTTGGACCAAAAGTTCTTTAACAATAGGGTTTCGGTTAGAGATTGAATGTCAATATCAGCACATGTGTAGGGTCACTCACAATGATGAACTGGGGAAAATATGTAGAAAAGCAGATACCAATAGAGACATTAGGAAATCAGGTATAGTACAAAGTGAGTGATAATATTAGACATTTTCAACAGGGTTGAACTTGACTGTATAATCTTAGGGAAAAATAAATATGGAGTCACAAATAGATTGACATTTGAGAGCATTAGGCAATTTAGACATAGATGTTTTAGTAATCCATGGTCAATTTCCATTTAGGCTTTGGTACAATCATAAAGGTGAACTTTGCATTTTGTGTCCAGATTATTACAGTGATAAAATGTTTATGTAGATCAGGTGGAGTATTTCTTCCACTGTTTCTGGGAGCAATATTTTGAAGATGCATAAATTAGTATTGGGGGTACAAATGGGTGTACCATGTGTTTATGAATATTGAGATAATGCATGAAGAGACAATACTGAGAATTAAAAATATAACTGGTTCCAACTTTAAATAATGGAATGAATTGATATCTGAAAATATACATGAAATCTTATATTGATACACATACATTCATTACAACCATTTATACATCTAATGGAAATATTAGGTTATGGATAATCATGAAAATTGTGTATATTTTGCTTCAAAAATCATTATGAAAATCAAAAATAATGTGTTTGGAAAGAAGTTTCATGATAAGACCAGTCAAGTAACCTGCAGGAATACGTGTGTTCTGAAGCAGGAAGTGATTGAAAGTGAAACAAATACCTGTAAATTTGATAACTTTTGGATTAAATATATATCCTATGATGTGCAAAAAAAGAAGAAATAGTAATTTACCAGTGTTGAATAGGAATAAACGTCAAAATACATAACATGTCCCATAGGAATCAACTTGCTTTGATATTAAACTGGGTCAGTTACTATAAAAATATTAGGATTTGTGTGCACCGTTCACTGAAGTTAGCTTTCAGTACTAGGTAACAAATATGAATTTCAGGTGGATGAATATTTCTGGAATAATCTTCTGAAAAGTTGATTATAAATCCAAGTACATGAACATGAATAAATTTATGGAGTGTATAAAAGACACATATATTTCATGTTTTGAAGAACCTGGAGAATATATATATATATACAAAAAACACACACAGAGACATTAAAAACTGGCAATATATATGCCAATAGAAATTCATCATGAAATATATATCATCCATTGAAGCAAAAATATTTATTTTACTAAACATGGATTTAAGTAAAATGTTGTTCAACTAGGAAGCTCACCCATAGGTTGAATTTTCAGTTCCAACAGTGTTTAGGAGGAGTGATCTCTTCTCACAATTTGTATCTGCCATATCATCCACCTCACAAAAATATAAGTGTGATACAAGGTAGGATTCAATATGTGCATTAAAAATACATGTTCTGAATAGGCTTCAGAGAAAGGGAAACAAGAATTCACATATTTGTTAACTTTAAAAACACATGGAGAACTTTTTCATTTAAAAATTGACTAGATTTGTAACACCTACCCTTTATCATGCAAAAGGCAAGTCCAACTATACAACAGGCCTCCTCTGAACTGGTTGTATTTCTATTTTGTTTGGGTTATTTTTCTCCATCATATTAGGATTAGTAGTGAGAGTCTAGTAGGGTATGGGTAAGTGTCAGGGATTCAGAATTTCGAATGGAAAATAGGAAAATTAATCTCATGTGTATTCAAATATGTGCTACACAAAAATCTCCCCACTCTGATCCAGAACAATGCCTTGACATTTCCTTCACCACAAGTAAGACACAATTAGAGGAGAAGAGTTAGAAAATTTGTGAATACATATCCGGAATGGAAAATGTTCAGGAGTTCACAACCTTGGAGTTGGGAGAGGAGTATCCAAAAGTAAGGGATAGGGTAAACACTCCACAAACATGAAGTTCTTTTGGCCTAAAGACTTCTTGACAAACTGCCTCTGAGTTTGGGCACTTAAAGTATATGTTGTTGTCAGGAGATTTAGCTTCCTTTGTAGTGAGACCATCAAATCTGGAATGGCATCTATGTGACCTGGAGGACATGGTTTCTTGTTTTCCAATGAACATTAGGCAGCAGTGATGAATTCTATCTTTGTCGGCAAACTTTGGCCACCTGGGTCTAAGTGTCTGCCCGCGTGGACTGTGAAGTCATTTGGTCATCCTCCACTTTTCGTGGTGTTTCTGGCTGCTGCACTCGTAGTTTTGTGTTGCTTCAAAAAATACAAGGAGTTCATCAGGGACACAGTGCTGGAGGGAGTTCTGTCAGGTGTGGTGGGTCAGGGTTTACAGGAGAATGCACCAACCAGGCTTCTATCCCACATAGCTTGCCCCCTTGACAAGGGCAACCTGATTCTGAACATTGCCCTGAAACCCCTCTATATAATAAGATGCCTTTACATATAAGGGTCTTCTGGCAGCAGCATGTCAGTCACAAGCCATTTGGAAGTCAAAGACATATTCACATGGCCCCACCACAGATGTTTATCACACACCTTCACACCACAGCTCTAGGCCCACTACTCAGCAGGCTCCAACTTACAGGCATCTCTGTTCTACTCCATTTTCATGAAACCCAGTCAATCAAGGCATTGTCTGGTACACTCATGATCAGGAACCAGATATCCAAAGGTTCTCCAGTGCCACCTGGTCATGGGAATTTCAAAACTTGCATGGTATTTATCTAGGCATTTTTCAAAAATGAATTTGAGACACTCTGGGTTTCAATTAATTCAGGAACCATTAAATGGTGAGGAAGCTCATTTCAATGAAAGCTCTAGAGAACTCTCATAGGCAAGGCTACAGAAACAGAGGCCAAATGGTAACATAAGCAAGGCCCATTGAGGTCTACAATGTTAGGTCCATGTGTGTTTTGACTCTCATCGATGGCTGCCAAGTCTTTCAGAATAAAATCATGTGATATCCTTGCAAAGATTCCCAGTTTTCTGTGCAAAGCCACCCTGGGCCTAGATCACAGATACCAAGAGCGAATCTCATGCGTGGCCTCCTAAAATCTCAAAACAATTCATGGCAATACTTCACTGAGGTCAGTTCCAGAAAGCAGTCTCTAAGTGGAATCACACAACAGTTCAAGCCCAGGTGAACACAGTTATCTCTTCCAACTGACACACAAATGACCACAATTAAAACCAAAACACTTCGACATGGCCCTCATTTTCTTCCATATAGACACTCATCATAACCTCTGGCTGGAGGTTTTCATGAGGAGCGCAGTCCAAGACAGTGTCCAAAATAAGCTCCCTTGCCACTCATTTGCTAAAGTCAGGGTGGCCTGGACATACTTTCTGTGAACCAGGCGTGATGAAATAGGCATGCTGTGAAGACTACACCGCTTCACTACTTTGAGGCCAACTGACTCAGAGGTTAAGACTCTTTATGTGAATTGGAGTCATGAGAAAACCCAAGCACCTCTGCAGGGCTTTGGAGAACTCCTCTGACCCAAAGGATCCCTATTGATGGAAGTCAGGAACCTCACAGAGGAAGGCGAGACGTCATCCACAAGGACTGCTCTTTTGGCCATTTTGGTTTTGGATGCACACATGGGATCTTTCTTTAGATCCATCAGGTGCTGAGAATCTAAGCCACAGCCTCACACAGGGCCAAGAGGCTAAATCACACACATTCCTTTCCAAAGCAATAAAGCAAAGGGCCACAGGTGATGCCCATTCATTTCCATTTGAAAACTGTTTTCCTCAGGCTTCACAAAGGGGTGGCCTGAGGCAAAGAACTTCTTGAAATTAAGGGCAACAGAACATTATGTAAGCAAAAGGCCCAAAGCAGGGTTTCTCCACTGATACTTTACTGGTCACACTGATATCTGAGTTTTCTGAGATGCTCGCCATTCCCTGCAGATATCCAGTACATGGCCATGTCACAGAGCTTGGAGGTGGTACATATCTTGGACAAAAAAACATGAGCCAATTCTGGAGATTGGAAAGAATTCAGGAAGAAAATTGGTAATTAGGAAGATAGTAGGTGTTGCCCATCCTTAAGGAAAGCCGCAACCCATTCATAAATTGGGCAGGTTGAATGCTGGGAAGCTTTCTACTAGACAGGACAAATACATTGATGCATTCTCGTTTCTAATGTATACAACCACGGACACAGTGGAATACACAGACATAGAAACACTCGCCTTGTCAAATGACTTACTAGAAACAGTACACTCAAAAAAAAAAAAAAAACTAACCGCCTTTCCTACCTATTCTCAGAAGATGAGACAAAATCATAAACCCACAACCACACCCACAAAGTCACCTCCTTCCCCCAAGTAGGTCTGTGACTCTACGGAGTGTCCTCTGACTGGTGGGCCATACAATGTTTCCCCGAAATGTCCTGTCCTGTCTCAGATCTGGTCTACTTGGCCAACTCTTTTAAGTTGTCAGAAGGGAATTTTGAGCCACTACCTGCTTTCTCAGGAAAGGCCCCTCTTCAGAGCTCTCCTTGCTTTTGGCATCATAATATCAGTAGGAACAAAGAAAGACTGACTCTGTCTTTGGTAAATCCAAGCAAGTGAGCCCACTGGGACTGGGACTGGGACTGGCTCTGTGTGCCTGGCTTCCAGGATCCCAAGTTCAGAGAGATCCATCACGAAGGAAGTGAGGTGAGGTCACTTCCTTCAGGAACTGAATGAATTCACTGTCTTGTAAACCATTTTATCCTAATAGTTGCTTCCAAGGGTCCCATTAGATGGAGGGTTCCCCTACTTCCTCTGAAATGTTCACAAGTTAGAATGGTATGTCAACCTTAGGAACCCGGGAATAGCTATCCACACAGGCCTGGTTTGGTCCTTCTCCTCTACATTAAGAAGAGAGAGGCTGATTCAGACACATCCCTTCATCCTGACCAGGGTGTTTGACATGGAAGATGACTTTTGCTCTCTCAGGTCCTTCATAGATGACTATATCTTCTCCAGGGTTCATTTCTACATGGATCTTTGAAGTTCTCAGCAGGTGGAAGATCCCCTACATTCCTGTATTGTAAGACCAACTCTGTCCCTGCTTTTCATTAAATTTAGATTGAGGGAACAGTGTATTCTTAGGGTTAATAAAATGTTTGAATTGGGTTAGGAATCATTCTGCGGGATGAATAATGGTATTGGGAACCTGCGATATTTATAAAAATATAGAGGTTAAATATATGAATAAAAACAGAAATCTAGGTAATTTTGAAGCCTAGAGGGCATTGGGCCCTTGATTGGGATACTTAACTTTGATTTACATTGTGCACAGATGTCTCAGAAAAATAGATATATAATGGCATAGAACCTTGTACCTTGGATGATTGAATGTCGAAGAGAACATCCAGTCAAAAACGGATAGTCGGTAGGATTAGGTAGATAGTAGGTTTAGGAAGAAGTGTCAATATAGGATTTGGAATATATGTTCTATCGCAATAGTGTTTTGGTTAGAGAGTGAAAGTAAACATAACTTCATGTGAAGGGTCAGTCACAATGATGAACTGGGGAAAATATGTAGGAAACCACATATCAATAGAGACATAATGAAATCAGGCAAAGTATAAAGTGAGTGATATGATTAGGCATTTTCAACAGGGTAGAGTTTGAATATATAATCTTTGGAAGAAACAAATATGTAGTCACCAACAGGATTGATAATTGAGAGGATTAGGCAACATGGACAGGAATGTTTTTAGTAATCCATGTTCACTTTCCATTCAGACTCCGGTACAATCATAAGTGTGACATTTACTTTTTGTGTCCCGAATATTACTGTGATAAAATGTGTATGTAGATCTGGTGACATGAGTATTTCTTACACCATTTCTGGTAGTAATATTTAGAAGACATATACCTAAGTATTGGTTGTACAAAGAGGTGTGCCCTGTGTCTATGAATATAGAGATAATGCATGAATTGACCACACTGTGAATAAATAATATAGCTGATTCCACTTTAAATAATGGATGGAATTGATATCTGAAAATATTTAAGATATCTTATATTGATATAAAATCATTCATTCCAACCTGTTATACATCTATTGTTAATATTAGTGTTATTGTTTATCATGAACGGTGTCTGAGTTTCGCTTCAAAAATGATTATGAAAATTGAAAATAATGTGTTTTGTAAAGAAGTCTCATGAAAAGACCAGTCAAGAAACATGGATGGATACATGTGTTCTGAAGAAGGAATTGATTGAAAGTGAAACAAATGCCTATAAATTTGCGAAACTGTGGATGAAAAATATATCCTATGATGTGCATAAACTGAAGAAATCATAATGTACCAGTGTTGAATAAAAATGAACGTCAAAACACACAGCATGTCCCATTGGAATCTACTCGCATTGATGTTAAACTGGGTCAGTTACTGTAGAAATATTAGGATTTGTATGCAACATTCACTGAAGTTAGTTTTCACTAGTAGGAAAAAATATGTATTTCAGGTGGATGAATATTTCTGAGAATAATCATGTGAAAATTTGATTATAAATCCACATACATGAATATGAATGAATTTAGGAAGTGTGTAATAAGACACATATATTTCATATTTTGAAAAATCTGGAGACTGTATATATATATATATATATATATATATATATATATATATATATACACACACAGACATTAAAAAGTAACAATATATATGCCAATCGAAATTCACCATGAAATATAAATCATCCACAGATGCAAAAATATTCATTTTACTGAACATGGATTTATGTATAATGTTGTTCATCTAGGAAGCTCACCCATAGGTTTAATTTTCTGTTCCAACAGTGTTTAGGAGCTGTGATGTCTTCTCGCAATTTGTATCTGCCAAGTAAGCCACCTCACAAGATTGTACGAGTGGTACCAGGTAGGATTCTGTATGTGCATATAAAAATACATGTGCTGAATATGCTACGGAGAAAGGGAGACACGAATTCATACATTTGTTTACTTTAAAAACACCTGGAGAACTCTTTCAATAAAAAAATTAACTAGTTTATACCTTCTACCCAATATAATGCAAAAGACAATTCCAACTACACACCATGCCTTCTCTGAACTGCTTGTATTTCTATTCCGTTTGGGTTATTTTACTCCACCATATTAGGATTAGTAGTCAGAGTCTAATAGGGTATATGTTAGTGTCAGGGATTTAGTATTCTGAATGGAAAATTGGAAAATGAATCCAATGTGTATGCAAATATGTGCTACACAAAATTTTTCCCACTCTCATCCAGAACAATGCCTTGACAATACTTTCACCCCAAGTAAGACACAATTAGGGAAAAAGAGTTAGGAATTCTGAGAATACAAATCTGGAATGGAATATGATCAGGAGTTCACAAACTTGGAGGTGGTAGAGGAGTTTCCAAAAGTAAGGGACAGGGTCAAAACTCTCCATATAACAAGATGCCTTTACAAATAAGGGTCTGCTGGCTGCATCCTGTCAGTCACAAGGCATTTGGAAGCCAATGGCAGATCGAAATGGCCCCAGCGCATATTTTGTGTCACACACCTGCCAAACATTGCTCTAGGCCCACTGCTCAGCAGGCTCCAACTTACTGGCATATCTGATCTACACCATTTTCATGAAACCCAGTCAATCAAGGCACCGTCTGGTATACTCATGATCAGCAACAGGACATCCAAAGTTTCTCCAGTGCCACCTGATCATGGGAATTTCAAAAATTTCATGGTATTTATCTAGCCATTTTTCAAGGATGAAGTTGGAGGCACTATGGGTTTCAATTAATTCAGGAACCATTAAATGGTGAGGAAGCTCATTTCAATGAATGCTCTGAAGAACTCTCACAGGCAAGTCTTCCCAAAGAGTGGCCAAAAGGTCACATGAAGCCAGACCCATTGAGGTCTACAATGTGAGTTCCATGTGCGTTTTGACTCTCAACTATGGCTGCCAAGTCTTTAAAAATAAAATCATGTTATATCCTGGCTGAGATTCCCAGTGCTCTGTGGAAATCCACACTGGCCTTAGATCTCAGTTTCCAAGGGTCACTCTCATGCGTGGCCTAATAAAATCCCGACAAAATTCATGGCAATACTGCTCTGAGATCAGTTCCAGAACTCAGTCTCTAATGGGAGTCACACCAGAGTTCAAGCCCAGGTGGACCCAGTCATCTCTTCCAACCACGATACAAATGTCCACAATTAAAACCAAAACACTCCCACATGGCCCTCATCTTCTTCCATATAGACACTAATCATTACCTCTGGTAGCAGGTTTCCATGAGGGGCGCAGCCCACAACAGTGTCCAAAATAAGCTCCCTTTTTCCCTCATTTTCCTAAAGTCTGTGTGGCCTAGACACCCTTCCTGTTAACCAAGAGTGATCAAATAGGCATGCCGTTAATGCTGCTTTGCTTCTCCAATTTGAGGCCTAATTACTGTGCGGTTTAGATTCTTTATGTGAATTGGAATCATGAGAAAACCCATGCACCTATAGGCTAGCCTCTACAGGGCTTTAAATATCTCATTTGACCCAAAGTATCACTATTCTCACTTAATGGAGGTCAGGAACTTTACATAGGAAGGCGAGAGACTTCATCTACAATATCTGCTCTTTTAGCCATTTTTGTATTGGATGCACACATGAGATATTTCTTTGGATCCATCTAGTGCTGAGAATCTAAGCCACAGCCTCACACAGTGCCAAGAGGCTGATTCAGACACATCCCTTTCCAAAGCAATTAAGCACAGAGCCACAGGTGATGCCCATTCATTTCAATTTGAGAACTCTTTTCTTCAGGCTTCACAAAGGGGAGGCCTGAGGCAGAGACCTTCCTGACATTCAGGGCAATAAAACCATAGGTAAGCAAAAGGCACAAAGCAGGCTTTCTCCACTGAGACTTTACTGGTCATACTGATATCTGAGTTTTCTAAGAAGCTCGTCATTCCCTTCAGGTATCCAGTACATGTCCATGTCACAGAGCTTGGAGGTGGTACATATCTTGGGCACAAAAGCATGAGCCTATTTTTTAGAGAGGCCAGAATTCAGGAAGAAAACAGGAACTTTGGAGGATAGCAGATGTTGCCCATCCATAAGTCAAGTAGCAGTCCATTCATAAATTGGCCAGTATGAAGGCTGGCAAGCTTTCTACTAGACAGGACACATCCATTGATGCATTCTCTCTTCTTATGTCTACAACCACGAACACCGTTTTATATACAGACATAAAAACACTCGCCTTGTCAAAGTACTTACCAGAAAGAGTTCACTCAATCCAAACAAACCGCCTTTGATACCTATTCTCAGAACAAGTGAAAACCACAAACCTACACCTACACCCATAAAGGCACCTCCTTTCCCTAAGTAATTCTGAGACTATTTGGAGTGTCCTCTGACTAGTGGGCCACAGTATGTTCCCTTTAAATGGCATGTTCTCTCTCAGATCTGTCCTCCTTAGCCAACTCTGTAAAGTTGTCAGGAGCCAGCATTGAGCAACTACCTTTTTCTCAGGAAAGGCCCCTCTTCAGAGCTCTCTTGGCATTTTGGCATCCTCACATCAGTAGGTACCAAGAAAGACTGACTCTGTCTTTGGTAAATCCAAACAAGTGAGACCACTGGGACTGGGACTGGGACTGGCTCTGTGTGCCTGGCTTCCTGGATCCCAAGTTCAGATAGTTCCATCAACAAGGAAGTGAGGTGAGGTCAATTCCTTCAGGAACTGAATGAGGTCACTGCCTTGGCAACCACTTTGTCCTAACATTTGCTTCCAAGGGTCCCATGAGATGCAGGCTGCCCCTACTACCTGTGACAGTTTCACAAGTTAGAATGGTATATCAACCATAGGCACCCGGGAACAACTCTCTAAACAGGCCTGGTTTGGTCCATCTTCTCTACATTAAAATTTGAGAGCCTGATTCAGACACAACCCTTCATACTGACCAGGTTGTTTTCCATGGAAGATGACTTTTGCTCTCTCAGGTCCTTCATAGCTGCCTACATCTTCTCCAGTGATCATATCTGCATGGATCTTTGAGGTTCTCAGCAGATGAACAATCCCCTACATTCCTGTATTGTAATACCAACTCTGTGCCTGCTCTTCTGTAAAGTTAGATTGAGGGAAGAGTGTATGGTTATGTTTAATAACATGTTTGATATGGGTTAGGAATTATTCTGCTGGATGAATAATGGTATTGGGAACCTGAGATATTTATAAGAATATAGAGTTGGAATATTGTAATGGTCGGGCAGGCATAGGAGGAAGAGACCACCAAGAGACTGTCTCATGCAACAACAAAGGGTTTATTGAGGGTCCAGCATGCTGGGGCTCAGAGCTCACTTGAAGAGAGCAGAGAGTCCTGAGAACAGCTTAAACAGAGCTTATATACTTTCCTTGGAGAGGGCAGGGAGGGAAATTTATTGATGCGTCAGGGAGAGTGGGCAGTTTGCTTTCAACGGGATCATGGAGTACATTCTGCAGTTTGGCAGTTGGGGACAGCACATTCTGGGAACAAGATTAGCAAACAGTTCTCAAGATTTCAACAGTGTTTTATTAAGCATACAGAAAAATAGGAAGTGACAAGTACCTATTTTATTAACTTTTTATTCCCCAATTCTTCTTCTGGTTACTTTTAATCATGAAAGTGATCATTGAAGGGTGTCACATTTTATGTCTCCTAGTGGGGTATATTGTTGTCTGATTACCATAAGTTTAAATTGTCCAATTTGAGCTTCGAGAAAGGAAACTACATGGTTGAGCCAACAGGGTCCTACAGTTAGCAATAATATGAGGATTATTAATGGACAGGCCTGGGCTGATGAAAGCATAGTTAACCAGAGGGACTGTGTGAACCAAGACTCAAACCACCCTTTTTGGGCCTCTCTCTCTCGTTGACACTCTTAAAGGCATTTTCTTAATATACTCATAGGTTCTTATACAACTCCAGTATGTTCGGCATAAAAACAACCTTCTTCCCTCAATGCAGCACAAAGTCCCCCTTCTCTCATGAAGAGAAGGTTTAACCCTCGCCTGTTCTGTAAAACAACTTCAGAGAGAGAGGTTAAACATTCCTGTAAAGCTGTGATGGAGGTTTTATTATCTTTAATTTTTGGTCTATTGCTGCTTCTAATTGGGTCATTTGTTGTGTCCCATGGACTAGGGTTCCTGTGCTCACTCCTGCAGCAACTCCTATTCCTAATAGGATGACTAAAGTGAGAGATACAGGTTCCCGGTGGAAACAGGTTGTATGCCCTCCGATTTTATCTTTAAATGAACATGCATCATCCTAGACCACTCTGGGAAACATCTGCACCATTACATAATTAATCACATCTGTTGACCATTTCATGAAAACATAAACAATGTTTAAGTATATAGAATTATACTGTTGTAGGTACGGAAAAGGAAAGGAATCTAAGATAGCACCGAAGACAGGGAAACAGCCCTATTTGGTTGCAAACGGATTTAGAGGGTATTGCTTCTGTTGTAATCAATTAATCTTCTGAACCCCAAGTTTAGGTAGTTTCAGAATTTGTACCCAACATGTAAGGGAAGGGGCTCAGAAGTTCACAGTCTGCAGAAGTTCACAAAAAGCAGTTTTTGTTTCTGTTATTTTTTCCTCTGTTCTCGGCAAGTTAACTTTTCAAGGACACTTGGGACAGGGAGAGCTTTTTTTTTTCTCTTTTTTTTTCTCCCTGCCAGCTGTTACCATGGAGCCTAGTTGGTAACTTCTTTACTTAGAATTGTAGCCATCTCTGTGAATCCCCAGCTCAAGGCCAGAGGCCTTGTTCACTTATTTTGTGAAAAACTCGTAAGGGGGTGTCTAGCTTAGGAGTGCTGATTTTTCCAGCCACTGGCCAAGTAGAACAGTGCGACATGAAAACACGGAGTTTATCTACATTGAATTCTTTTATAGGGACTCTTTTGCTGAAAGTCCTAAAGTCAGCAATGGTGAAGACTTCTGGAGAAGGTCATATAAGACTTTTCTGTGGGCCTGGTGAAGAGGGGCAAGACGTGGAAAGCAAGGCTGAGAGCAGCTCCGTTTATCTGAGAATTAGGAAGGAGAGATGTAAAAGAATATTGGGAAAGGGGTTTGTGATTTTCCTGGCAACAAAAACTTGAGCAGTAGAACAGGTAGAGCAGAGGGGATGACAGGAGTGAGTATCCCAAAAAGCCTGTGAGGGACTTTAAATTCTTAGTCACCTGTTTTCAGTGATGACAAGGCAACTTTAAAGGTCACTTTCATTACATCTTGGATAGTGGTCTGAGGGATCTCCTCAGCTGGTTTGAGCTTTGGGTTAGCTGGTAAGAGGACCTGATGGGACCTGCTCTGGGCACTTACTGGAGAAAAGAGGACTGAGTTGGTGGAGGGGTACCTCAGTACCTGATACCTCAGCAAGGGCGCAATGGTCTGAGAACCGGCTGAGGTTTGGTTTTTTGATCTAGTAAATGGAGGGGAGAAATCAGGTTGCTCAGGTGGGAGTGAAAGCAGAGAGTCTGGAGCAGAAGGCTGAGGGTTAGGATCTATTGGAGAAGCATAGTTCAGGACGTGAGTGAAGGAGGGAAAAGGTCTTCACATAGGGGAATCTCCTTCCACCCTTTTGATCACTTGTAGAAGTTAAAAATGTCATGCATAATTTGAGGATCTAGAGAGCCTTCTGGGGTCCATCGGTTTTGGTTGTCTAATTGGTAATATGGCCAATGCTGTGTACTGAATTTGATGGGGAGTTTGGGTTCCACCAGGCAGTCCCTGTATGCTAACATCCCCATGACTTACAGAAGAAGTTGGCTTTTTCCCCCTCACAGCCGTGGCTCTTTGTGGCTTTGATAGTCTGCCATGCAAACATAGTAATCTGGGCTAGCCAACCTGCATCTTGCTCGCGTGTCCCTACATCCATAATGTTTGTTTCCATTATCGATGATACAGAAGGTATTTAATAGAATTTTAGTGGGATCCACTTTATCAGATATATCCCAATTGGAAAAACCTATAGCCAGCTGACAAATGTCTGGGTGGAGAGATGGCCACCAGGTCCCTATGGGGGCTGTAAGCGAGATAGACCATACTTCTTCTCTAGTAGGATTTGTGATCAGCCATCGCTGATGAACCACCTGATGAGGTTTAGGACTACTGGTGGCCAAGGGGAGAGTCTATAGCCTTATTTATATGGTGAATACACAATTTGAAAGGGTTACTAGTCATTTCCAGTTTCCAGCAAGAGTCTGGACAGAGCGCAGGCTTGAGATGAGAGGCATGGATCCAGGAATTGATTCCGTATACATTTACTGATGTAGGTGTTATAAGTAGTACCTGGTATGTTCCTTTCCATCGGGGTTCCAGGAATGAAACCTGATGTCTCCTTATGTAGATGAAGTCTCTTACATTATATTGAAGTGGAGTCCCCTTGTCCCCAGTTTGGTAGGCCGTGGCCAGCTGTTTGAACAGATATCAATGAGTTCTTTCAAGAGCTTTAAGTCTGTGAATCTAGGGGGTGTGGAAGGGATCCTTAGGTCTTAGAGTTGGGGTTAGGTCCCTTACTGGAGGAAGGGCACCATAGAGAATTTCACAGGTGGTGAGGTTACACAAAGAAACAGAGGGAGTATTTCTTGCATGAAACAGTGCATAAGGCAGAAGCATAGTCCAATCTTTTATGCAGGTCTCTAAGATTAATTTCGTAAAGGTCTATTTAATGGTTCTATTTATTTTTTCTACCTGTCCTGAGTTCTGGGGTCTATAAGCATAATGTAACTACCAATTAATAACCAGGGTACTGGTTAACCTATTCTCAGAACATGAGACAAAAAAAGAATCCCACACCAACACCCACAAAGGCACCTGCTTCCCCCAAGTACATCTGTGACTATCTGGAGTATTCTCTGACTGGTGGGTCATACTATGTTCCTCAAAAATAGCCTGTCTTGTCTCAGATCTGGTCTTCGTGGCCAACTCTGCGAAGATTTCAGGAGCCAGCATGAGCCACTACCTGCTTTCTCAGGAAAGGCCCCTCTTCAGAGCTCTTCTGGCATTTGGCCATCCCCACATCAGTAGGTACCATGAAAGACTGACTCTGTCCTTGGTAAATCCAAAGAAGTTAGCCCACTAGGAGTAGGACTGGGACTGGCAATGGGTGCCTGGCTTCCTGGATCCCAAGTTCAGAGAGTTCCAACACCAAGGAAGTGACGTGAGGTCACTTCCTTCAGAAACTGAAAGAGGTCACTCCCTTGGCAACCACTTTGTCCTAACAGTTGCTTCCTATGGTCTCTTGAGATGGAGGATGCCCCTACTTCCTGTGACACTTTCACAAGTTAGAATGGTATATAAACCATAGGCACTCAGGAATAGCTCTCCACACAGGCCTGGTTTGATCCATCTTCTCTACATTAATAAGAGAGAGGCTGATTCAGATACAATCCTTTATCCTGACCAGGTTGTTTGCCATGGAAGATGACTTTTGCTCTCTCAAGTCCTTCATAGCTGCCTACATCTTCTCCAGGAATGATTTCTGCATGGACCTTTGAGTTTCTAAGCAGGTGGAAGATCCCCTACATTCCTCTATTGTAAGACCAACACTGTCCCCGCTCTTCTGTAAAGTTAGATTGAGGGAACAGTGTATGTTAGGGTTAATAACATGTTCAATTTGGGTTAGGAATCATTCTTCGGGATGAATAATAGTATTGGGAAACTCTCTCAGATCTGGTCTCCTTGGCCAACTCAGTGAAGTTTTCAGGAGCCAGTGGTGAGACACTGCCTGCTTTCTCATGAACTGGCCCTCTTCAGAGCTCTCCTGGCATTTGGCCATCCTCACATCAGTAGGTACCAAGAAAGTCTGACTCTGTCCTTGGTAAATACAAACATGTGAGCCCACTGGGACTGGCACTGGGACTGACTCTGGGTGCCTGGCTTCTTGGATCCCCAGTTCAGAGAGTTCCATCACCAAAGAAGTGAGGTAGGTCACTTCATTCAGAAACTCAATGAGGTCACTGCCTTGGCAAACACTTTGTCCTAAAAGTTGCTTCCTAGGTTCCCATGAGATGGAGCCTGCCCCTACTTACTGTGACACTTCAAGCTAAGAATTGTATATCAAAAATAGGCACCCGGGAACAGCTCTCCACACATGCCTGATTTGGTCCAACTACTCTACATTAAGAAGAGAGAGGCTGATTCAGACACATCCCTTCATTTTGACCTGGTTGTTTTCCATGGAAAATGAATTTTTCTCTCTCAGGTCCTCCATAGCTGTCAACATCTTCTCCAGGGATCATTTCTGTAAGGACCTTTGAGGTTCTCAGCAGGTGGAAGATCCCCTACATTCCTGTATTGTAAGACAAACTGTGTCCCTACTCTTTTGTAAAGTTAGATTGATGGAAGAGTGTATGGTTAGGATTAATAACATATTCGATTTGAGTTAGGAATCATTCTGCAGGATGAATAATGGTATTGGGAATCTGCGATATTTACAAGAATAAATAGGTGAAATGTAAGTATGAAAACAGAAATCTAGGTAAGATTTTAAGCCCAGAAGGGAATTGGGCCTTTGATTGTGACACTTAGCTTTGAATTATGTTCTGCACAGATGTCTCAGATAAATCGATGTACAATGGCATAGGACCTTGTACCTTGGATGATGGAATGTCGAAGAGAACTTCTAGTCAAAAAGGGATACTCGGTATTATTTGAAAGATAGTCAGTAGGTTTAGAAAGCAGAGAGAGTGTAGGATTTAAACCAAAAGTTCTTTAGCAATACGGTTTCGGGTAGAGAGTGAATGAAAATGTGAGCACATGTGAAGAGTCAGTCACAATGATAAACTGTGGAAAATATGTAGGAAAGCAGATATTAATAGAGACATTAGTAAATCAGGCAAATGATAAAGTGATTGATAGGATTAGACATTTTCAACAGGCTTGAGGTAAAATATATAATCTTAGGAAGAAACAAATATGTAGTGACCAATAGGATTCACATTTGAGAGCGTTAGGCAACCTGGACATGGATGTTTTTAGTAATGCATACTCACTTTCCATTAAGGCTTTGGTAAAATCATAAGTGTGAACTTTGCTTTTTGTGTCCAGAAAATTACTGTGATAAAATGTATATGTAGATCAGATGACATAAGTATTTATTCCACCGTTTCTGGGAGCAATATTTTGAAGATATATAAATTAGTACTGGGGTTACAAATGGGTGTACCCTGTGTCTAGGAATATAGAGATAATGCATGAATAGACAAAACTTTGATTAAACAATGTAACAAGTTCTAAATTTAAATAATGGATTGAATTGATATCTGAAAATATACAGGAAATCTTATATTGATATGCAATCATTCAATCCAACCAGGTATCCATCTTATTTTAATATTAGGCTTATGGATTATCATAAAGAGTGTGTGAATTTTGTTTCAAAGGTGATTATGGATTTCAGAAATAATGAGTTTGGAAAGAAGTCTCATGAAGAGACCAGACAAGAAACCTGGAGGAATACAAGAGTTTTGAATAAGGAAGTTATTGAAAGCGAAACAAATGCCTATAAATTTGTGAACTTGTTAATGAAATATATATCCTATGATGTGCATAAACTGAAGAAATAATAATGTACCAGTTTTGTTAAAAAATGAACGTCAAAACACACATCATGTCCCATAGGAATCTACAAGCATTGATGTTAAACTGGGACAGTTACTGTAAAAATATTTGCATTCGTATGCACCATTCACTGAAGTTTGTTTTTAGTACTAGGAAACAAATATGTATTTCAGGTGGATGAATATTTTTGAAAATAATCTTGTGAAAAGTTGATTATAAATCCACATACATGTACATGAATGAATTTAGGGAGTATATAATAAGACACATATGTTTCATATTTTCAAAAATCTGGAGAGTGTATATCTATCTATCTATCTATCTATACACACACACACACACTCAAACAGACATTAAAATGTAGCTATATATATATATATATATATATATATATATATATATATATATATCATGAAATATATATAATCCACAGATCCAAAAATATTAATTTTACTAAACGTGGATTTATGTATAATATTGTTCAACTAGGAAGTCACCCATAGTTTGAATTTTCACTTCCAACAGCATTCAGAGGAGTGATCTCTTCTGACAATTTGTATCTGCTAAGTCAGCAACCTCTCAAGAATGTACATGTGATACCAGGTAGGATTCTAAATGTGCATATAAAAATACATGTTCTGAATAGGCTACAGAGAAAGGGAGAGAGGAATTCACATGGTTGTGAACTTTAGAAACACATGGAGAACTGTTTCAATTAAAAATTGACTAAATTTATAACTCCTACCCTATATAATGCAAAAGGCAAGTACAACTATACAACATAAATCCTCAAAACTTCTTGTATTTCTATTCTGTTGGGGTTATTATTCTCCATCATGTTAGGATTACTAGTCAGAGTCTAGTAGGGTATGGGTTAGTGTCCAAAATAAGCTCCCTTGCCGCTCATTTGCCTAAAGTCATGGTGGCCTGGACACCCTGCATGTGAACCAGGAGTGATAAAATAAGACCGCAGTTAATACTGATCTGCTTCTCCAATTTGAGGCCTACTGACTGTCAGGTATAGATTCTTTATGTGAATTGGAGTCATAAGAAAACCCAAGCACTTCTTCAGGGCTTTCAAAAATTTATTTGAACCAAAGGATCCCTATTCTCACTTGATGTAGTTCAGGAACCTAACAAAGAAAGGCAAGAGACTTCATCCATCATAACTGATCTTTTTGAAATTTTGGTTTTGGATGCACACATCGGATCTTACTTTAGATCCATCAGGGGCTGAGAATCTAAGCCACAACCGCACACAGGGCCAAAGGGTGATTCAGACACATCCCTTTGCAAAGAAATTAAGCAAAGAGCCACAGGTGATGCCCATTTATTTACATTTGAAAACTCTTTTTTTCAGGCTTCACATGAGGGTGGCCTGAGGCAAAGAACTTCCTGACATTCAGGGAAACAGATACATAGTAAGAGAATGGCCCATAGCAGGGTTTCTCCACTGAGACTTTCCTGGTCACACTGATATCTGAGTTTTCTGAGATTCTCCCATTCCCTTCAGCTGTCCAGTACATGGCCATTTAACAGAGCTTGAGGTGGTACATATCTTAAACACAAAACTATGTGCCTATTCGGGAGAGTGGCCAGAATTCAGGAAGAAAACAGGAACTTAGGCAGATAGTAGGTGTTGCCCATCCATGAGGCAAGCCGCAGTCCATTCATCAATTGGGCAGGATGAATGCTGCGAAGCTTTCTACTAGACAGAACACATCAACTGATGCATTCTCTTTTCTAATGTCGACAACCACGGACACAGTGGGATACACAGACATAGAAAGACTCACCTTGTCAAACGACTTACGAGAAACAGTTCACTACAATCCAATCAAACCGCCTTTCTTTCGTATTCTCAGAACATGAGAATGAATACAGACGTGAAATATATGTACATAAACAGAAATCTAAGTAAGATTTGAAGCCCAGAAATCATTGGGCCCTTGATTGGGATACCTATCGTTGAATTACATTCTGCAAAAATGTCTCAGAGAAATCGATATACAATGGCATAAGACCTTGTAACTGGATGATTGAATGTAGAAGAGAACCTCCAGTCAAAAAGTGATAGTCGGTAGGATTAGGAAGATAGTAGGTAGGTTTTAAGAAGAAGAGTGAATATAGGATTTGGACCAAAAGTTCTTTAGCAATAGGATTTCGATTAGAGTTTGAATGTAAGTTTCAGAACATGTGAAGATTTAGTCACAATGATGAACTGTGGAAAAGCAGATACCAATAGAGACATTACAAAAACAGGCAAAGTATAAAGTGAGTGAGAGGATTAGACATTTTCAACAGGGTTGAGTTTGAATATATAATCTTTGGAAGAAACTAATTTGTAGTTACGAATAGGATTTTCATTTGAGAGCATTAGGCAACCTGGACATGGATGTTTTTAGTAATCCATGTTCACTTTTCATTTAGCTTTGATACAATCATAAGTGTGACCTTTGCTTTTTGTGTCCAGAATATTTCAGTGATAAAATGCATATGTAGATCAGGTGACATGGGTATTTCTTCCAACATTTCTGGAGCAATATTTTGAAGACGTATAAATTAGTGTTGGGGGTACAAAGAGGTGTACCCTGTGTCTATGAATATAGAGATAATGCATGAAAATACCACATTGTGAATAAATAATATAACTGGTTCCACTTTAAATAATGGATTGAATTGATATCTGAAACTAAGTAAGAAATCTTATATTGATATACAATCATTCATTCCAACCAGTTGTACATCTAATGGTAATATTAGGGTTATGGTTTATTATGAGGGGTGTGTGAGTTTTGCTTCAAATGTGATAATGGAAATCGAAAATAATGTGTTTGGAAAGAAGTTTCAAGAAAAGACCAGTCAGAAACGGAGGAATACATGTTTTCTGAAACAGGAAGTGATTGAAAGTGAAATAAATGCCTATAAATTTGTGAACGTGTGGATGAAATATATATCCTATAATGTGCATAAACTCAAGAAATAGAAATGTACCAGTGTTGAATAAAAATAAACTTCAAAGTACATATCATGTCCCATAGGAATCTACTTGCATTGATGTTAAACTGGGTCAGTTACTGTAGAAATATTAGGATTTTTTTTTTTTTGGTGTTATACTACAATTTATTTTAGCACTAGAATGCCACAGAATGTAGAGGAAAGAGCAATGGATTTTTAGTTATAGCACTAATAATCTAACATTTAATGACTTTTTTGGGGAGTCTAGAAATTACATAAGGCTATGTAACATATTTTATTATTTAACATTCATAAATGCTTGGGATTTTAGTAATATTTCTAGTTTTTTATTTTTTATTTTTTAAGTTGTTGATGGATCTTCATTTTGTTTATTTGTATGTGGTGCTGAGAATAGAACCCAGTTCCTCACACATACTAGGCAAACATGTTAACACTGAATCACAAACCCAGCCGCTCCACTTTTGTCTTAACATCGAACACGCCTCTCCCTCTTCTTTACTCACTTTCTTCCTCATTTTTCCCCTTCTCTCTCTTCCTTTTTCGTTTTTCCTCCATATCTATTTTTCTCTCATGGCATTACAAAGAGTTGTATGCTATAAAATTTAAATTTGAGAGTGTTTTTTATAGTCACTAATTTTTTTTAAAAAATTTAATAATTATAATCACCTGATAGATATATTACAATACATTTATTATACATATGTGTCTATATTCATGCATATGCATTACATATATTATGTATATATATATATATACATATATATTTATAAGTACTTTGATTAGCCTGTTAGAAATAATATACACCAAGACTTTCTTAATTCTGAAGTCTTCCAGAATTAACATCTTACAATGAAAATCAAATAAACATATTTAAGAAAAAAGGTATCATTCTTTATTATCAATATTGATAATTTAATGTTTTTTATCACGTTACGCTGTAATATGGCATATTATATCTTATGAATTAGAGAAATTTTTTTGAACAACCTATTATTTAAGGACCATATGCACTGACATTTTAAATGGCTTTCTTATGATTTCAATTTCTATCAATTATGTATTAATTGCCAAATACTTATTTTAGTACTTTTCATATTCATAATTGATATAAAGTGAATTGTTTAATTTTTCTGGTAATTAGTTACTTATTACAGTAGGGACATAATTAATAGTTCTAAATTTTTATAAGTAAATGGTACAAAGATATTTTCATGCAAAATTAAGAATAATTGCATGCTCTAAATGTTTGATTGTTGATACATATAATACAGAGCTTTTGATGAGTCTCTTCCCAGTAAAACATAAAATGCAAAGATATCATTGGGTATGTATGTCCAAATAAAGATAATGAAAAATACACATTATCAGCTAGAAACTATTAAATAAAAGATGAAAAGAACAATCCAACACATTGTACCAACTTATCAGATGAGGCAGTATTCTGAAAGAATAGCATAAGACTAGACCTGGTCCATGACAAAATATTTACCAAAAATTGAAATATGAAAAATATAGGAAATGCTATGAATTTTTCATGAAGGTAGGTGGATTATCCTTTAATCTCAACTAAGTGTATTTTCAAAAGCCAGTTTTCTGGTAAAATAAATTTGTGATAGATACAACTACACAAAACAAAGTTTCTGCTTAGCAAAATGAATGCATCTCAACACTTTTTTAGCTGATTTCTTGCCACTCAATTTTAAACCTTTATTTATTTATTTATTTTTATTGATTGTTCAAAACATTACAAAACTCATGATATATTATCTTTCATACATTTGACTCAATTGGGTTATGAACTCCCATTTTTCCACAAATACGAATCGTAGAAGCACATTGGTTACACATTCACATTTGTACATAATGGCATAATAGTGATGTTGTATTCTGCTACCTTTTCTATCCCCTACTATCCCCCCTCCCTCCCCTCCCATCTTTCCTCTCTACCTCATCTGCTGTTGTTCAATTCTCTCCATTGTTTTCCCCCCATTTCCCCTCACAACCTCTTATATGTAATTTTGTGTAACATTGAGGGTCTCCTACCATTTCCGTATGCTTTCCCTTCTCTCCCCCTTTCTATCCCCCCACTCGTATTTGTTTAATGTTAATCTTTTTCTCATGCTCTTCCTCCCTGTTCTGTTCTTAGGTGCTCTCTTTATATCAAAGAAGACATTTGGCATTTTTTTAAGGATTGGTTAGCTTAGCTTAGCATAATCTGCTCTAATGCCATCCATTTCCTTGCAAAGTCTATGATTTTGCAATTTTTTAGTGCTGAGTAATACTCCATTGTGTATAGATGCCACAGTTTTTTAACCATTCATCTATTGAAGGACATCTAGGTTGGTTCCACAGTCTAGCTATTGTGAATTGTGGCGCTATGATCATTGATGTGGCAGTATCCCTATAGTACACTCTGTTAAGACCCTCTAGTCCGAGAAGGGTGATAGCTGGGTCAAATGGTGCATTCATTCCCAGCTTTCCAAGAAATCTCCATACTGCTTTACAAATTGGCCTTATCAATTTTCAGTACCACCAGTAGTGTACAAGTGTACCCTTTTCTCCACATCCTCGCCAACACTTATTGTTGTTTGACTTCATAATGGCTGCTAATCTTACTGGAGTGAGATGGTATCTTAGGGTGGTTTTGATTTGCATTTCTCTGACTGATACAGATGGTGAGCATTTTTTTATGTACTTGTTGATTGATTGTATGTCCTCCTCTCTGAAGTGTCTGTTCAGGTCCTTGGCCCATTTGTTGATTGGGTTATTTGTTATCTTATTGTTTAATTTTTTGAGTTCTTTGTATATTCTGGATATTAGAGCTCTATCTGAAGTGTGAGGGGTAAAAAATTGTTCCCAGGATGTAGACTCTCTATTTACCTCTCTTATTGTTTCTCTTGCAGAGAAAAAACTTTTTAGTTTAAGTAAGTCCCATTTGTTTATTGTTGTTATTAACTCTTGGGCTATGGGTGTCCTATTAATGAATTTGGAGCCCGACCCCACAGTATGTAGATCATAGCCATCTTTTTCTTCTATCACATGCAGTGTCTCTTATTTCATCACTAGCTCCTTGATCCATTTTGAGTTAACTTTTGTGCATGGCGAGAGAAAGGGATTCAGTTTCATTTTGGTGCATATGGATTTCCAATTTTCCCAGCACCATTGGTTGAAGATGCTATCCATCTCCCAATATGCTTTTAGCCTCTTTATCATATATAAGAATGTTGTAATTTTGTGGATTGATTTCTGTGTCCTCTATTCTCTACCACTGATCCACCTGCCTGTTTTGGTACCAGTACCACGCTGCTTTTATAACTATTGCTTTGTAGTACAGTTTGAACTCTGGTATCGCTATACCTCCAGATTCAAATTCCTGCTTAGAATTGCTTTTGCTATTCTGGGTCTTTTGTTTTTCCATATGAATTTCATGATTGCTTTATCATTTCTACAAGAAATGCCGTTGGGATTTTGATTGGCATCCATTTTAACCTGTAGAGAACTTTGGGTAATATCACCATTTTGATGATGTTAGTTCTGCCTATCCATGAACAGGGTATATTTTTCCATCTTCTAAGATCTTCTTCTATCTCTCTCTTTAGGATTCTGTAGTTTTCATTATATAAATCTTTCACCTCTTTTGTTAGGTTGATTTCCAAGTATCTTATTTTCTTTGAGGATATTGTGAATGGAGTGGTTTTCCTCCTTTCCATTTCAGAAGTTTTGCTCCTGATATACATAAATGCCTTTGATTTATGCGTGTTGATTTTATATCCTGCCACTTTGCTTAATTCATTTATTATCTCTAGCAGTTTCTTTGTAGACCCTTTTGGGTCTGTTATATATATTATCATGTCATCCACAAATAGTGATAATTTAAGTTCTTGTTTTCCTATTTTTATGCCTTTAATTTCTATTGTCTAATTGCTCTGGCTAGAATTTCAAGAACTAAATTGAATAGAAGTGGTGATGGAGGGCATCCCTGTCTTGTTCCAGATTTTAGAGGCAATCCCTTCAGTTTTTCTCCATTTAGGATGATGCTAGCCTGAGGTTTAGCATATATAGCTTTTACAATGTTGAGGTAAGTTCCTGTTATCCCTAGTTTTTCTAGTGTTTTGAACATAAAGGGATGCTGTACTTTGTCAAATGTTTTTTTCTGCATCTATCGAGATGATCATATGGTTCTTGTCTTTAAGTCTATTGATGTGGTGAATAGTATTTATTGATTTCCGTATATTGAACCAGCCTTGCATCCCAGGGGTGAATCCTACTTGATCATGGTGCACAATTTTTTTTGATATGCTTTTGTATTCGATTCATCAGGATTTTATTGAGAATTTTTGTATCCAAGTTCATTAGAGATATTGGTCTGTAGTTTTGTTTCTTTGAAGTGTCTTAGTCTGATTTCAAGATCAGGGTGATTTTGGCCTCATAGAATGAATTTGAAAGAGCTCCTTCTTTTTCTATTTCTTGAAAGAGCTTGAAAAGAATCAGTATTAATTCTTCTTTGAAGGTTTTGTAGAACTCCGCTGTTTACCCATCCGGTCCAGGGCTTTTTTTCGTTGGTTATCTTTTGATGGCTTCTTCTATTTCTTCCTTTGTCATTGGTCTGTTTAAATTGTGTGTGTCTTCCTGACTCAATCTGGGCAGATCGTATGACTTAAGAAATTTATTGATATCTTCACTATCTTCTATTTTATTGGAATATAGGGTTTCAAAATACTTTCTAATTATCTTCTATATTTCTGTAGTGTCTGTTGTGGTATTGCATTTTTCACCCCCTATGTTAATAATTTGAGTTCTCTCTCTTCTTCTCTTCGTTATCATGGCTAAGGGCCTGTCAATCTTATTTATTTTTTCAAAGAACCAACTTTTAGTTTATCAATTTTTTCAATGATTTTTTGTTTCAATTTCGTTGATTTCTGCTCTTATTTTAATGTCGTCTACTACATTTGCTGTTGTTTTGCTCTTCCTTTTCTAGGTTTTTGCGGTGTAGTGTGAGTTCATTTATTTGTTGTTGTTTTTTTCTTTTTTTGAGGAAAGAACTCCAAGAAATGAATTTTCCTCTTAAAACTGCTTTCATTGTGTCCCATAGATTACAGTAGGTGTGTCTGTATGGTCATTTGTCTCTAAGAATTTTTTTGTCTCCTCCTTAATGTCTTCTGTAACCCATTGATCATTCAGTAGAATATTGTTCATTTTCCATGTGATGTAGGATTTTTCCTTCCTTCTTTTATCATTGATTTCCAGTTTCATTTCATTATTATCTGATATGGTGCATGGTATTATCTCCACGCCTTTATATTTACTAAGAGTTGCCCTATGACCTAATATATGGTCTATCTTTGAGTAGGATCCATCTGCTGCTGATAAGAAGGTGTATCCACTTGATGATGGTTGATATATTCTATATATGTCGGTTAAGTCTAGGTTATTGATTGTGCTGTTGAGTTCTATAGTTTCTTTATTCAGTTTTTGTCTAGAGGATGTGTCTAATGGTGAGAGCGGTCTGTTGACGTCACCTATAATTATTATGTTGTAGTCTATTTGACTCTTGAACTTGAGAAGAGTTTGTTTTATGAGTGTGGCAGCTCATTTGTTTGCTGCATACAAATTGGTAATTGTTATGTTATGTTGGTGGATGGTTCCTTTTAACGTTATATAGTGTCCTTCTTTATCCCTTTTGATTAACGTAGGTTTGAAGTTGATTGTATTTGATATGAGTTTGGCCACTCCTGCTTGCTTCCGTGTGCCCTGTGAGTGGTATGATTTTTCCCAACCTTTTACTTTCAGCCTGTGTATGTCTTTACCTATCATATGAGTCTCCTGAAAGCAGCATATTGTTGGATTTGTTTTTTTGATCCAGGTTACTACCCTATGTCTCTTGAATGGTGAGTTTAGGCCATTAACATTTAAGGTTACAATTGAAATATGATTTGTACATCCATTCATGTTAATTTATTTATTTATTTTAGTTTGGCTAGTTTTTACTTTTTGGTTATTTTTCTCCCCCTTTACTGAGATACCTCCCACTGTTAGTTTGGGGCACTATTTTTCAATTCTTCTTCTTGTAGTATTTTGCCCAAAATCCTTTGCAGTGCTGGTGTTATGGGTGTGAATTCTTTTAGTTTTTATTCATTGTGAAAGACTTTAATTTTATTGTCAAATCTGAAGCTTAATTTTGCTGGATACAGTATTCTTTGTTGGAATTCATTATTTTTCAGTGTTTGAAATACATTGTTCCAGGATCTTCTCACTTTCAAAGTTTGTGATGAAAAATCAGTCGTTAATCTAATTGGTTTACCCCTGAATGTAATCAGCCTCCTTTCTCTCGTAGCTTTTAATATTCTCTCCTTGTTCTGTATGTTGGCTATCTTCATTATTATATGTCTTGGAGTTGGTCTATTATGGTTTTGAATGTTTGGGGTCCTGTAGGCTTCAAGGATTTGGCAATCCATTCCATCTTTCATCTCTGGGAAGTTTTCTAGAATTATTTCATTTAATATGTTGTCCATTCTTTCGGTTTGAATCTCTATGGCTTCTTCTATCCCGATGACTGTGAAATTTGTTTTTTTTATGACATCCCATATCTTTTGAATAGACTGCTCTTGGGACTTAAGCATCTTTTCTGTGTTGACTATATTCTTTTCAAGTTGATAAACGTTGTCGTCATTATCTGATGTTCTGACTTCTATTTGATCTAGTCTATTTGTAATATTCTCGTTAGAGTTTTAATTAATAGTTTCCTGCATTTCTAGGATTACTGTTTGATTTTTTTTAAGATCTCTATCTCCTGGTAAAGCTTGTTCTTTGCCATTTGAATTTGTTTAATTCATTTTCAAAATATACTTTTATTGCTAGGACTTGCTGATTCATGTATTCTCTAATATCCCTTTCCATCTGAGTTAGGTAAGCATTGAGTTTTTTTCCCTATCCCTGTTTCTGATGATTCTAGGTCCTCCTGTAGAATTAAGTTGTCCTGCATTGTTTGTACACATTTTTTTCCTTTGTTTTTTCATGATGTTCACGTTGTTTTCCATCTCTATTTGATTGCTGTTTTTCTGCTCTATTCTATAGATTTGTTTTGGTTTAATATATCTGTTGTCTCTCCTTTGTGTTGGTAGACTATGCCTGCTAAAGTGAATTCTGCTTGGAAGGAATTGCGATGGCCGAGCTCCAGTGATGTCACCTGTCTGCTATGGCGGGCCCCAGGCTCCTTGCCAGGGTGTTCAAATGGGAGTGGGCTGGGACTGATCTGTCTCTGTTTGTTTTCAACTCCCGGTCGCCGGCGGGCGGGCGGTCTCCAGCTGTCCAGTCACACAGTCAGCGGGTGGGCTGTCACTGGTGGGCGGGAGATCTCTAGCCACCCAGTTGCACGTGCAGCCAGCGGGCGATTGGTCGCTGGTAGGCAGGCGGGCACCAGCCACCCAGTCGCACCAGCAGCGGGCTGTTTGTGACCAGTGGGCGGGCGTTCTCCAGCCGCCCAGTCACGCGGGCCTGGCCTCTAGTCCCCTGTTATCTCCTGCTAGTCCTGGTTTCTCGTGCTAGACCAGATTTCCCCTGAGTGATACCTCTCGGCAGCTCATACTGTCCTCTGGGCCTGCCGTTTCTTGGGTGTGGATGGTGTCTATGGGGAACCCCGGCACTCTATTGTTTTGATTTTTCCTCTTGCCCCTCTCCCAGCTCTGGCTAGACAGGTTTCGTTTTCGCCGCTGATGGGAGGGGAAGTTGAAGGTCAGGTGCCTCTAGTTTTCCCGACGTCTTTATGCAGGCTCTCTCTGATAATCTCTCCAATGGAAAGCCTAAGAGAGATTTTATGTGAATTCCCTGCTGTGTGGGAGATGAGCTGAGTAACACAAACCTGTTTTATTGTTGCAATCTGTTGGAGAGTGGCGGTGGTTACTTCTGCTCTCCAAGATGGTGACCGTTGGTTTCCTTGGTGGAGTTTTTATTGTGGGGGGATAGAACTGTAGCACTTCCTTCCCCGTTTGAAATCCCAAACTCAGCCCGGGGCTCAGTTGGAGGTCAGCCAGCAGGATTCCACAGAATCTGCAGCAACGTTTCTCCCTGCCGGCTGGTCGCTTCTAGGTGGTGCCCTGCTGTCTCTAGCCACGGGGCAGGCCACACAGATTTGTCAGCCCGGATCTCCGGTCGCACATTTGGCTCGTGTTTGAGACTCAATTACCGGACCTCATTGGTGGAAATCATTCTTCTAGGTTTCGGTGCACACCCATTTTTCTGTAAGATCCTAACAAGATAATTTTTTGTCGTTCTAACTCGTTATTCACCTGTGAAGTGGCGCAGTTCACAGGGTGTGAGTGGCAGATTCAGAGACATCCCTTCATCCTGACAAGGTTGTTTGCAATGGAAGATGACTTTTGCTCTCTCAGGTCCTTCATAGCTGCCTACATCTTCTCCATGGCTTATTTCTCCATGGACCTTTGAGGTTCTCAGCAGGTGAAAGATCCCCTACATTCCTGTATTATAAGACCAACTCTGTCCGTGCTCTTCTTTAAATTTAGATTGAGGGAACACTGTAGGGTTAGGGTTAATAACATGTTTGATTTGGGTTAGGAATCATTCTGTTTATGAATAATTCTATTGAGAAGCTGCGATATGTATAAGAATATATAGTTGAAATATATGTAGGAAAACAGAAATCTAAGTAAGATTTGAATCCCAGAATGGCATTGGGCCCTTAATTGGGATACTTAGCGTTGAATTACGTTCTGCACAGATGTCTCAGGTAAATTGATATACAATGTCAAAGGACCCTGTACCTTGGAAGATTGAATGTAGATGAGAACATCCATTTAAAAAGGTATAGTTGTTATTGAATGGTTAATTAAATAGGTACTTGTCACTTCCTGTTTTTCTCTATGCTTAACAAAACACTGTTGAAATCTTGAGAACTGTTTGGTAATCTTGTTCCCAGAATGTGCTGTCCCCAGTTTTCAAACTGCAGAATTTACTCTCTCACCTGGTTGCATGCAAACTGCCCACTCCCACTGACCCATCAATAAACTTCCCTCCTTGCCCTCGGCAAGGAAAGTATATAAGCTCTTCTCAAGCTCTTCTCAGGGCTCTCTGCTGTATTCAAGTGAGCTCTGAGCCCCAGCATGCTGGAACTCCAATAAACCCTTTGCTGTTTCATGAGTCAGTTTCTTGGTGGTCTCTTCCTCCAATGCACGCCCGACCTTTACACATGAAGTTTCCACTGATATCTGGCAGCGGAGGATGAGAGACCCCAACGGGCTACTCTTGGGGTAAGTAAGTCTCCTATTTCTGGTTTCAGGTTTCAGGTTAGGACTTGGAAAAATGGCTATTGATGAAGAGTGTGAGCTCTCTCCGAGAGTGGCTGACAGACGTGTCACAGAGCCACAGGCCACGTTCCTGGAGGACGCCCGAGAGGACTTGGGAAATTTAGTTATAATAGATTCCTCGACTCAGTGATATTTTGTTTTGGATTCGGTATTGCCAGCCCATTGGTTATTGCCGGCTACTCAGTCCTGATCTCAGTGTTGGACGTCCATTGCCTGTCTTTATTGTCTTGTCTTGTCTGTTTCATGTGTCGTTGCTTTCACTGTTTGTGGATCTTTCATTATGGGACAGAGCACTTCAATGCTAGATCTCAGTTTAAAGGGCGAATCTTATGCGTGGTCTCATAAAATCCCAACACAATTAATGGCAATACTTCTCTGAGCTCAGTTCCAGAACTCAGTCTCTAAGGGGAATCACACCAGAGTTCAAGCCCAGGTGGACCCAGTCATCTCTTCCAAATGCCACACAAATGACCACAATTAAAACCAAAACACTCCCCAATGGCCCTCATCTTCTTCCATATAGACACTCATCATAACCTCTGGCTGGACGTTTCCATGAGGGGCATAGCCCAAGACAGTGTCCAAAACATGCTCCCTTGCCGCTAATTTGCCTAAAGTCAGGGTGGCCTGGAAACCCTTCCAGTGAACCAGGATTGATCAAATACACCTGCCATTAATACTGATCTTCTTCTGCAATTTGAGGCCTACTGACTCTCAGGTGTAGATTCTTTATGTGAATTTCAGTCATAAGAAAACCCAACCACATCTGCAGTGCTTTGAAAAACTCATTTGACCCAAAGGATCCCAATTCTCACTTGATGGACGTCAAGAACCTAACAGAGGACGGAGAGAAACTTCACCCACAATGACTGCTCTTTTGGCCATTTTGGTTTTGGATGCACACATGGGATCTTTCTTTAGATCTATCAGTTTCAGAGAATCTAAGACACAGCCTCACACAGGGCATAGAGTTGGATTCAGACACATCCATTTCCAAAGCAATTAAGCAAAGAGCCACAGGTTATGCCCATTCATTTCCATCTGAAAACTGTTTTCTTCAGGCTTCACAAAGGGGTGGTCCGAAACAAAGAACTTCTTGACATTCAAGGCAACAGAACATTATGTAAGCAAAAGGCTCAAAGAAGGGTTTCTCCACTGAGAGTTTACTGGTCACACTGATATCTGCGTTTTCTGAGATGCTCGCCATTCCCTTCATCTATCCAGTACATGGCCATGTCACAGAGCTTGGAGGTGGTACATATCTTGGACACAAAACCATGAGCCTATTCTGGAGATTGGCCAGAATTCAGAAAGAAAATTGGAAATTACTAAGATTGTTGGTGTTGCCCATCCTTAAGGAAAGCTGCAATCCATTCATTAATTGGGCAGGATGAATGCTGGGAAGCTTTCTACAAGACAGGACAAATCCATTGATGCATTCTCTTTTCTAATGTCTACAACCACGGACATAGTGGGATACACAGACATAGAAACACTCGCCTTGTCAAACGTCTTACTAGAAACAGTTCAACCCCAAAAAACAAACGACCTTTCCTACCTATTCTCAGAACATGAGACAAAATCATAAACCCAAAACCACACCCATATTGGCACCTCCTTCCCCCAAGTAGGTCTGTGACTCTAGGGAGTGTCCTCTGACTGGTGGGCCATACAATTTTCCCCTGAAAAGTCCTGTCCTGTCTCAGGTCTGTTCTCCTTGACCAACTCTGTTAAGTTGTCAGAAGCTAGTGTTTAGCCACTACCTGCTTTCTCAGGAAAGGCCCTTCATCACAGCTCTCCTTGCTTTTGCCATCCTAACATCAGTAGGTACAAAGAAAGACTGACTCTGTCCTTGGTAAATCCAAACAAGTGAGCCCATTGGGACTGGGACTGGGACTGGCTCTATGTGCCTGGTTTCCAGTATCCCAAGTTCAGAGAGATCCATCACCAAGAAAGTGAGGTGAGGTCACTCCCTTCAGGAACTGAATTAATTCACTGCCTTGTAAACCATTTTGTCCTAATAGTTGCTTCCAAGTGTCCCATTAGATGGAGGCTTTCCCTACTTCCTTTGAAACTTTCAGAAGTTAGAATGGTATGTCAACCTTAGGAACCCGGGAATAGCTATCCACACAGGCCTGGTTTGGTCAATCTCCTCTACATTAAGAAGAGAGAGGCTGATTCAGACACATCCCTTCATCCTGACCAGGGTGATTGCCATGGAAGATGACTTTTGCTCTCGCAGATCCTTCATAGCTGACTATATCTTCTCCAGGATTCATTTCTGCATGGACTTTGGAGGTTCTCAGCAGGTGGAAGATCCCCTACATTCCTGTATTGTAAGACCAACTCTGTCCCTGCTTTTCTTTAAATTTAGGTTGATAGAACAGTGTATTCTTAGGGCTAATAAAATGTTTGATTTGAGTTAGGAATAATCCTGCGGGATGAATAATGGTATTGGGAACCTGAGATATTTATAAAAATATAGAGGTTAAATATATGAATGAAAACCGAAATCTAGGTAATTTTGAAGCCCAGAAGGGCATTGTGCCCTTGATTGGGATACTTAACTTTGATTTACATTGTGTACAGATGTCTCAGATAAATAGATATACAATGGCATCGGACCTTGTAGCTTGGATGATTGAATGTTGAAGAGAACATCCAGTCAAAAACGGATAGTAGGTAGAATTAGGTACAGAGTTGGTTTAGGAAGAAGAGTGAGTATAGGATTTGGAACAAAAGTTCTGGAGCATTAGGGTTGTGGTTAGAGAGTGAAAGTGAACATAAGTTCATGTGAAGGGTCAGTCACAATGGTGAACTGGTGAAAATATGCAGGAAACCACATATCTTTAGAGACATTATGAAATCAGGCAAAGTATAAAGTGAGTGATATGATTATGCATTTTCAACAGGGTTGAGTTTGAATATATAATCTTAGGAAGAAACAAATTTCCCCTTCCTCTCCTGTTTTCTCTTTTCTTTCCACTATACAAAGTCTAATCTGGGACAGAAAAGATCCGTCCTTTATAGGGCATATCAGGACATATACAGGATTGCCTGGAGCCCTTAGTTTGGGTAATGATTTAGCAGATAAAACTACGCATGACATACATATTTTCTCTACAGTAGAAGAAGCTACAAATTTTCATAAAAAATTCCATGTCAATGCTAATACTATACATAAGCGCTTTAAAATAACTAAGGAACAAGCTACACAAATAATAAAACAATGTCAAAATTGTGTGACCATTTTACCACAAGTTAATCTTGGAGTCAATCCTAGAGGATTGATACCTAACAATATTTGGCAGATGGACGTCACAAACTTGCCAGAATTTGGAAAATTAAAATATTTGCATGTTACAGTTGATACTTCATCTGAATTTTTGATGGACTCCCTTCATGCCGGATAAAAAAAACTAAAGATGTTATAGCTCATTGCTTACAAAATTTTGCCACTGTGGGCATTCCAAAACACTTAAAAACAGATGTTGCCCCTGGTTATACTTTTACCTCTTTTAAAGAATTTTGCTCATCATTTTGCATTACTCATATAACAGGAATCCCATACAATCCGCAGGGACAAGGCATAGTTAAATGAGCTCATCAAACTATTAAAACGTACTAATTAAACAACAAAAAAAAGGAATTGGGAAGGGGTATATATTCCCCAAAGATTTACTTAAAATAACCCTTTTTACTCTAAACTTTGGAAATTTGGATTAATCAGGGCTTAGTCCTGTGGAAAGGCATATGTGTCCAAAAAATGTACATAAGCCCAAGGTACTTTGGAAGGATATTCTAACAGGACAATGGAAATGTCCTGACCCAGTAATTGTCTGGAGTTGGAGGTCTGTTTGTGTGTTTCCACAGGGAGAACAGCAGCCGATTTGGATTCCAGAGAGACAAACTAAAGCGATTTCTACAGATTAAAAGAATATGATTTGGCTCAAATCCATAACAGCTGATATCCAGAACTCCAGTTTGGCTATTCTTACATCTGTGACAAATCCAGGATGCTTTTTTCAATATCTATTTTATTATTACCCTTTCCCATGTCATGAAGTTCTATTTTGTTTTTTGAGCTCATACAAACCTAGGTTAATATTTTGCTGATCAGTTCTATTTTTGGACTATAGAGTTTTTAGACATTGCAATGGAGATTTCACCTGTAAAATGTTATAAGGCCTTTACTCTTATGTTATGTGTTGTATGTATTATATTACGTGTGCACACTTGTGTTTTTTGTTATATGTTTGAATGTACGTATGTCCATATATCATATATGATGAGCGCTCATGAAAAAATGGATCCAAATATATTTTTATACACTTGATGTAAATGTTTTAATTTAAATTGGGTAAACACCTGTTGAGGATTGTTTTAAAATGTGTACAAAAAAGGAGGTTAACAGATCTGTTTGTTTACTTTCACCTTTTCTTTTCATTATATTTAATAATTCTCTTCAAGACAATGTAAAGTGTTAAGAAAATTGTTTTCTTTTAGTACCTTCTGGAATGTTACATAATTTTTCTTTGGCCATTATTGCCAAAATTCCTATCTTCATCCCAGTGCCTGTAAAGACAAAGATAAAACCAATCTACAGCTTCTGCAATAGCCATCACTGAACTGCTTGCAGAACTTGCCTGGACTATGTATTACCTGTATGCATTGTGAACTCACCTGCATGCATTGTGAACAATATGTTGGTAAATTGACTTGTGGTAGTGTTGGGGTATTTTTGCTGATGATGTCATCGGTGGTACAATTTTTCCAAAAGGAGCCGTCAATTGGCTTGGTGTATCTTCCTCCCTTCTGCTGTCATGGTCGTTCAGCTAAAATTTGGGGGCCAACAGAGGTGAGACAAAGAACCTCACACCCCGCTGGTACAAAGACCTCTCCACAGGTGTGACTGTATACTGGACCTGTAGCTAGTGACGGGTAAGATCCAATTGCAATGGTACCAATCTAAGACTGGAGGCTGATACCTTGAGGTCAGCTCATTCGATAATGGGTAAGCACCATATGTACTATTGGACAACCTAAGGCAGGCATGGTCCCTAAGCCACATGCTTGTTGTTTAAACAGAGAGGGGGAGGTGTTGAGAGGCACAGCCCAAGGGGCCAAACAAACTTTCAGACTGCCAGCTGATGATTGGCTAACAGCGGCCCCAGCAACATCAAGCTAATTGGCTCCTCTGCGGTGATGCTCATTGGAGATGCTCATTGAGCAGTTTCCCCACCCTTTCAGACTGCAAGCTGATGATTGGCTCACAGCAGCCCCAGCAATATCTAGCTGATTGGCTCCTCTGTGGTAATGCCATTGGGCTGTTTCCCCACCCTTTCAGACAACGGAGCTGCTCATTGTGGGACTTTTTGGGCTCTGCCCACACGACCCAGCCAATCGACCTCAAGAGAAGGAGTGTGGAGGTTGAGAGCTTGTGGGAAGCCAGTAGTGGCAGTTGGGCTCTGAGGGTTTTTCCCGAGGAGCTAATTTTTAGTCATGTGTGGTTCTAAAAGTAATTTTAGTTTCTTTTGACAAGTGGCTCCTGAATTGTGCCCAGCCAGATTGCAGCAATCCTAAAGTGATGGAGAAAAAGAACCCAAACAGAATAGAAATGCAAGCAGTTTAGAGAGGCATGGTGTATAGTTGGATTTACCTTTTGCATGATAAAGGGTAGGTGTTATAAATCTAGTCAATTTTAAATTGAAATAGTTCTCCATGTGTTTTATAGTTAACAAATATGTGAATTCCTATCTCCCTTTATCTGTAGCCTATTCAGCACATGTATTTTTGAATGTACATATAGAATCCTACCTGGTATCACATGTACATTTTTGTTAGATGGCTGACTTGGCAGATACAAATTTTTAGAAGAGGTCACTCCTCCTAAACGTTGTTGGAATTGAAAATTAAAACTATGGGTGAGCTTCCTAGTTGAACAATATAATACATAAATCCATGTTCAGTAAAATGAATAGTTTTGGATCTGTGGATGTTATATATTTCATGATGAATTTCGATTGGCATATATATTGCTACCTTTTAATGCCTCTCTCTCTCTCTCTCTCTCTCTCTCTCTCTCTCTCTCTCTCTTTCTATATATATATATATATATATATATATATATATATATATATATATACACACACACTCTCCAGATTTTTCAGAATGTAAAATATATGTGTCTTATTATACAATCCCTAAATGCATTCATATTCATGAATGTGGATATATAACCAAATGTTCACAAAGTTATTTTCAGAAATATTCATCCACCTTAAATACATATTGTATCCTAGTACTGAAATCAAAATTCAGTGAATGGTGCATAGAAGTCCTAATTTTTCTACAGTAACTGACCCACTTTAACATCAATGCAAGTAGATTCCTATGGGACATGATGTGTATTTTGACCTTCATTTTTATTCAACACTGTTACATGACTATTTCTTCAGTTTATGCACATCATAGGATATATATTTCATTCACAATTTTGCAAATTGATAGGCTTTTGTTTCACTTTTAATCACTTCTTGCTTCAGTACACAAGTATTCCTCTATGTTTTTTGACTGGTCTTTTCATGATACTTCATTTAATTTTAGATTTCAATAATCACTTTTAAATCAAAACTCACACACTCTTCATGATAAACCATAAACCTAATATTACCATTAGATGTATAAATGGTTGTAATGAATGTATGTATCTCAATATAAGATTTCCTGTAAATTTGTAAATATCAATTCAATCCAATATTTAAAGTTGGAACAAGTAATATTATTTATTCACAGTATGGTCTATTCATTCATTTTATCTATATTCCTAGACACAGGGAACACCTATTTGTACACCCTATACTAATTTATACACCTTCAAAATATTGCCCACAGAAATGGTGGAAGAAATACTCATGTCACCTGATCTACATATGCACTTTATCACAGTAATATTCTGGAAACAAAATGCAAAGTTCACACTTATGACTGTGCCAAAGCCTAAATGGAAAGTGTGCATGGATTACTAACAATATCCATGTCCAGATTGCCTAATTCTCTCAAATGTCAATCCTATTGGTGACTAAAAATTTGATTCTTTCTAAGATTTTATACTCAACCTCTACCCTGTTGAAAATGTCTAATCCTATCACTCAATTTATACTTTGCCTGATTTCTTAATATCTCCATTGATATCTGCTTCCCCATATATTTTCCCCAGTTCATCATTGTGTCTGACTCTTCACATGTGGTGACATTTACATTCACTCTCTACCGCAAACCCTATTGCTAAAGAACTTTTTGTCCAAATCCTATACTCACTTTTCTTCCTAAACCTACTGACTATCTTCCTAATCCTACCAACTATGCCTATATGAGTGGATGTTTTCTTCTACATTCAATCATCCAATTTTCAAGGTCCTATGCCATTGTATATCGATTTATCTGAGACATCTGTTTAGAAGATATTTAAAAGCTAAGTATCCCAATCAAGGGCCCAATGCTCTTCTGGGCTTCAAATCTTACCTAGATTTCTGTTTTTATACTTATATTTCACCTATATATTCTTGTAAATATCACAGGTTCCCAATACCATTATTCATCCAGCAGAATGATTCCTATCCCAAATAAAACCTGTTATTACCCTAACCATACACTGTTCCCTCAATGTAACTTTACAGAATAGCAGGGAAAACGTTGGTCTTACACTACAGGAATGTAGGGGATCTTCAACCTGCTGAGATCCTCAAAGGACCATGCAGAAATGATTTCTGGAGAAGTTGTAGGCAGCTATGAAGGACCTGAGGGAGGAAAACTCAACTTCCATGGTAAACAACCTGGTCAGAATCAAGGGATGTGTCTTTATCAGCCTCTTTCATCTTAATGTAGAGAAGATTGACCAAACCAGGCCTGTGTGGAGAGCTGTTCTCGGGTGCCTATTGTTGATATACCATTCCAACGTGTGAAAATGTCACAGGAAGTAGGGGCACCCTCCATCTCATGGGACCCTTGGAAGCAACTCTTAGGACAAAGTGGTTGCCAAGGCAGTGACTTCATTCACTTCCTGATTGAGGTTACCTCACATAACGTCCTGGGTGATGGAACTCTCTAAACGTGGGATTCAGAAAGCCAGGCAAGCACAACCAGTCCCAGTCCCAGTCCCAGTGGTCTCACTTTTTTTTGGATTTACCAAGGACAGAGTCTGTCTTTCTTGGTACCTACTGATGTGATGATGGCCAAAAGACAGGAAAGCTAAGAACAGGGGCCTTTCCTGATAAAGCAGGTAGTAGCTCACCACTGGCTTCTGACAACTTCACACAACATTCTTTCCTCAATGCAGCACAAAGGTCCCTTTCACTCATGAAGAGGAGGTCCAACCCTCAACTGTTCTGTAAAAGAACTTCAGAGAGAGAGGTTAAAGATTCCTGCAAAGCTGTTATGGAGGTTTCTAATATATTTAAGTTTTGGTCTATTTCTGCTTCTAACTTGGTCATTTGTTGTGTCCCATGGACCAGGGCAGTGGTTCCTGTGCCCACCCTTGTGGCAACTCCTATTCTTTATAGGATGGCTAAAGTGAGGGACATATGTTCCCAGTGAAACCGGGATGTATGTCCCACCTATTCGATCTTCAAAGGAACCTGCGTCATGATAGAGCATTCTGGGTAACATATGCACCATTACACAATTAATCACATCCGTTTTTCATTTCATGAAAACATCAACAATGTTTTAGTATATAGAATTATACTGTTGTAGGGACGGACAAGGCAAGGCACCTAAGATAGCACCAAAGACAGTGAAACAGTCCTATTTGGTTGCACCCAGATTCAGAGGGCATTGCTTCGGTTGTAATCAATTAATCTTCTGAATTCCAAGTTTAGGTAGTTTCAGAATTTTGTACCCAACATGTAAGAGAAGTGGCTCAGAAGATCACACTCTGCAGAAGTTCACAAAAAGCTGTTTTTGTTTCTGTATTTTTTTCTCTGTTCTGGGCAAGTTAACTTTTCAAGGACAACTGGGTGGGGGACAGCTTTTACTTCCCTTTCTTTTTTTCCCCCTGCCAGCTGTTACCATGGAGCCCAGATGGTAACTTCTTTATCTTAGAAATGTTGCCATCTCTGTGAAGCCCCAGTTCAAGGCCAGAGGAATTGTTCACATATTTTGTGAAAAACTAGTAAGGGGGTGTCTAGCTTAGGAGTGCTGATTATTTTTAGCCAGTGGCCAAGTGGAACAGGGCAACATTAAAAGAGGAAGGTTATCTACACTGAAATCGTTTATAGGGACTTTTTTGCTGAAAGTCCTAAAGTCAGCCATGGTGAAGACTCCTTGAGAAGGTCAGTGAAAACTTTTCTGTGGGCCTGGTACAGAGGGGGGAGACAGAGAAGTCGGGGCTTAGAGCAGCTTCATAGATCTGAGAATGAGAAAGGAGAGATGTAAAAGAATAATGGGAAAGGGGTTTGGGATATTCCTAGCAACAAAACTTGAGCAGTAGAACAGGTAGAGCAGAGGGGAAGAAGGGAGTGAGTATCCACAAAGCCTGTGAGGGACTTTAAATTTTTAGTAACCTGTTTTCAGTGATGAAAGAGCAACTTTAAAGGCCATTTTCATTACATTTGGATAAGGGTCTGAGCGCTCTCCTCAGCTGGTTTGAGCTATGGGTTAGCTGGAAAGAGGACCTGGTGGGACCCAGTGCGGGCAGTGACAAGAGAAGAGAGGAGTGAGTCGGTGGAGGGGTACCACAGTACCTGCTTCTCAGCCAGGGGGCAATGGTCTGAGAACCGGTGTTGGTTTGGGTTTTTGATTTAGTAATTGAAGGGAAGAAATCAGGTTGCTGAGTTTGGAGTGACAGCAGATAGTCTGGAGAAGAAGGCTGAGGGTGAGGATCTATTGGAGAAGCATAGCTCAGGATGTGAGCGAAGGAGGGAAAAGGCCTCCACATAGGGGAATCTCCTTTTACCCTTTTGAGCACTTGCAGAAGTTAAAAAGGTCACACAGTATTTGAGGATCTAGAGACCCCTCTGGGGGCCATGGGTTTTGGTTATCTAATTGGTCATATGGCCAATGCTATGTACAGAATTTGATGAGGAGTTCGGGTTCCATCAGGAAGCCCCTGTATGCTCACATCCCCATGACTTACAGAAGAAATTGGCTTTTCCTCCACACAGCTGTTGCTGTTTGTGGCTTTGATTGTCTGCCAGGCAAACATAGTAATCTAGGCTAGCCAACCTGCACCTGGCTTACCTGTCCCGACATCCATAATGTTTGTTTCCATTATTTATGGTACAAAAGGTATTTAATGGAATTTTAGTGGTATCCTCTTCATCAGGGATATCCTAATAGGAAAGACCTATAGCCAGCTAACAAATGTCTGGGTGGAGAAATGGCCAGCAGGTCCCAAAGTGGGCTATATGTGAGATAGATTATACTTCTTCTCCAGTAGGATTTGTGATCAGCCATCGCTGCTGAAAGGGCTGATGAGGGTTAGAACTACTGGTGGTCAAGGAGAGACTCAATAGCTTCATCCACCTGGCGAATACACAATTTGAAAGGGTTACCAGTCTCTTCCAGTTTCCAGGCAGAGTCTGGACAGGGTGCAGGCTTGAGATGAGAGGCCAGGATCCAGGAAGTGATTCTGTCTACCTTTACCACTGTAGGTGTTATAAGTAGAACCTGGTATGGTCTTTTCCAGTGGGGTTCCAGGGATGACACCTGATGTTGTCTTACATAGACAAAGTCTCCTACTTGATATTGATGTGGAGTCCCCTCATCTCCAGGTTGGTAGGCAGTGGCCAGCTGTATTCACAGGTATCGCTGAGTTCTTTCAACAGCTGTAAGTCTGTCAAGCATGGTGGTGTGGAAGGGATCGTTAGGTCTTAGAGTTGGGGTTAGGTCCCTTACTGGAATAGGGGCCCCATAGGGAATTTCATAGTGGGTGAGGTTACACAAAGAAACAGAGAGAGAATTTCTTGCATGAAACATTGCATAAGGCAGAAGCATTGTCCAATCTTTTATGTCGGTCTCTAAGCTTAATTTCATTAAGGTCTCTTTAATGGTTCTATTCATTCATTCTACCTGTCCTGCACTCTGTGGTCTATAAGCACAATGTAATCCCCAGGGTACTGGCTAACCCCTAACGTACCTGGGTCATGAATGCAGGTCCATTATCAGACTCTGTTACCTTAGGCAGGTCGTATCTTGGAAAAAAATCTTCCAGGATCTTCTTGACCACCATTTGTGCTGTTTCTTTCTTTCTTTCTTTCTTTCTTTCTTTCTTTCTTTCTTTCTTTCTTTCTTTTTTTTTTTTTGGTGGGGAAGGCTTTAATCCATCCTGAAAATGTATCTACAAAGACTAGGAGATATTTAAGTCCATACCTTGCATGCTTAATTTCAGTAAAGTTCACTTCCCAGAATTTTCCTGGTCTTTTTCCTCCTAGGTGCTTTCCTCCAGGAAGCTTGGAAGGGTTAGCATAAACCAATTGATGGACCCGACAGGCTTTTGTTACCCATTCAGTCCTTTTGCTGTGATTTGGTCAGTGGAAAACTATGTTCTTGATCCTTCAGGAATGCCTGCAGTTTCTTTGAACAAAGTTGAGTGAGTTGATGTACATTTTCTACTGACATAGTTAGAGCCATGACTATAGGAGTTTTTACTGAAGGATTTAGAAATCCCACTTGGTTGCCTTCAGGGTTAAAAGTTATTTTGTCCCAGAGCTTGGTGAGCAGATCTCTGCCAATCAATGGGGCCAGGCATTCTGTGATTACTAGGAAGGATTGATGGAATTTCCTTTTCCCAGGTCCATGGCCCTCTTAGTTGTCCAAGCCCGATACTTACTGCCATTTGCCCCTTGAACTAGAGACCTTTTATTTGATAGATGGCCCAATGGGGCCTTAAGGGCTGAGTATATTGCCCCTGTATCCACTTCAAAGTTTACTGGGGTCCCCTACACTTAAAAAGTTACCCTGAGCTCCGGGAGGGGATGTTAGCCCCGACTTTTGGAGTCATCCTCAAGAGTCAGAATGGCTGGCAGGAGTGGCTGTCTCATTCTAGGGAACTCTTTGGCCCAGTGTCCTTTTTTTTTTTTACAGTAGGCACAGTGATCTGAGGCAAGGAGTGGCCTCTGGCGTGGGCCCAGGTATCCCTTCCTGTCTCCCTGTTTCTTAATTTCTGGCCTATTTGTTGTTGTGACCAGGACCTTAGTCAGCGCCTTAGTCTGTCTTTTGTTTCTTTTATCCTCCCTTTGTTCCCTTCTCTTCCTCAGTTTCTCTCTTAAAGTATACCTTCTCGGCTTCTCTGACTAAATCTCTCAAAGTCATATCTTGTAATCCATCTAAGCATTTTAACTTTCTTTTAATATCCGGGGCAGCTTGCCCAATAAAGGCCATTGTGACAGATGACTTTTGATCCTCTGCCTGAGGATTGAAAGGAGTATATCTTCTATATGCCTCCATAATTCTCTCTAGAAACATAGAGAGAGGTTCTTCAGGCCCTTGAATAATCTCTCTTACCTTGGCCTAATTAGTTGGTCGCGTAGCGGCCGCACGGAAACCCACTATTAGAGCCCGGTGATAAGTGAACAGATGCTCCCTATCTTCAAAGATTTGGGGGCCACAGTTGGGTTGGTTCAAAGGAAAGCTGGCTTTGATTATCTTGGGAAGTTGTGTCAGTCACGCATCTGGTCAGAGGATATTTTTTTTCCAGCTTCCAGGAGTATTCTATTTTGATCCCCTGTCATGAAGACAGTCCCTATGAGTTGTTGGCAGTCATCTCAAGTAGGCTAGTGTGAAAACATCAATGACTCAACCAGACCTGTGTGCCAGGTGGGGTGCTCAGAAAAAGGGGGATTGTTATATTTCCAATTATGTACGTCTGAAGAGGAGAATGGCCAAAACTGGTAGGCTTGCATTTTTTCCCCCATGGCCGTCGTCAATCTTTGGCCCATAGGGATGGAGGGGGAGCATCATGAGAGTTCCAGTGTTTTCAACTATTCACTGCTGGCGAGTTCCTATAGCCGGGCCAGCTTCCTCAAGGGAAGGAAGGGCTGTGTGTGCCACTGGGGAGCTATCTGGAGGGTGCTGTGCTCCTCCAATTGCAGAGAGGCTGAGTCAGCAGCAGGGGAATCACTTAGAGGGTGTTGGGGATTGGGGGAAGAGGGCAGGGGATAAGGAGGGGGAGGAGAATTCAGTAGAGTCAAATCTTGTGACTCAGGGAGAACAGAGGGTGGAGAAGGAAGAAGAGCAGAGGGTTTGAGAGATCATGGGGGAAGGAGTAGGAGCAGGGGCAGCGGTAAGGAAAGGCTTCACCCATGGATGAGGAGATTTGCAGAGGTCCTGCAAAGTTAAGATATATGGCGGAATGATCGAGATGGCTATGTGGCCCTGGCTAAAAGACAATATCTCTAACTTTTTAAATTAGTGGGAAGTAGAAAGATCCTTCTAGAGGCCATCCGACTCGAAAGGTGGGTCATTCTGAGGCACAGAGCGTCTTCCAAGTCCAGTGTTTTACTAAATAAAAAAGATTCTGAGCCCTTATGTGGACTTTGGGCCAGTGATCAATGGTCAGGGACAGAGGCATTGAAGTGCTCTTTCCCATAATGAAAGATACACAAATAGTGAAAGCCACGACACATGGGGTCTCACATTCGCCGCTGCTGGATTTCAGTGGAACCTCCATATGAAAAGGTCGGGCAAGCCTTGGAGGAAGAGACCACAAAGAGATTGTCACATGCAACAGCAAAGGGTTTATTGGGGGTCCAGCATGCTGGGGCTCAGAGCTCAATTGAAAAGAGATGAGAGCCCTGAGAACACCTTAAGCAGAGTTTATATAATTTTCTTGGAGAGGGCAGGGAGGAAAGTTTATTGATGGGTCCGGGTGAGTGGGCAGTGTGCGTGCACACGGGTGAGGGAGTACATTCTGCAGTTTGGCAGTTGGGGAGAGCACATTCTGGGAACAAGATTAGCAAAGAGTTCTCAAGATTTCAAAAGTGTTTTGTTAAGCATACAGAGAAACAGGAAGTGACAAGTACCTATTTTATTAACCTTTCACTACCTACTATCCCTTTTTGACTGGATGTTCTCTTCTACATTCAATCATCCAAGGTACAAGGTCCTAGGCCATTGAATATTGATTAATCTGACACATCTGTGCAGAACCTAATTCAAAGCTAAGTATCCCAATCAAGGGCCCAATTCTCTTCTGGGCTTCAAAACTTACCTAGATTTCTGTTTTCATACATGTATTTCACCTATATATTCTCATACATTAAACAGGTTCCCAATACCATTATTCATCCAGCAGAATGATTCCTAACCCAAATCGAAAATGTTATTAACACTAACCGTACACTTTCCCCTCAATCTAACATTACAGAGAGGAGGGACAGAGTTAGTCTTACAATACAGGAATGTAGTGGATCTTCCACCTGCTGAGAACCTCAAAGGTCCATGCAGAAATGTCCTCTGGAGAAGACATAGGCAGCTATGAAGGACCTGGGAGAGTAAAAGTCATCTTACATGACAAACAACCTGGCCAGGATGAAGGGTTGTGTCCAAATCAGCCTCTCTCATCCTAATGTAGAGAAGATGGACCAAACCAGGCCTCTGTGGAGAGCTGTTCCCAGGTTCCTATGGTTGATATACCAATCTAACTTGTGAAAGTGTCACAGGAAGTTGGGGCAGCCACCATCTCATGTGACCCTTGGAAGCAACTGTTAGGACAAAGTGGTTGCCAAGCCAGTGAACTCATTCAGTTCCTGAAGGAAGTGACCTCACCTCACTTCCGTGGTGATGGAACTCTCTGAACATGGGATCCAGGAAGCCAGGCATCCAAGCCAGTCTCAGTCACAGTCCCTGTGGGCTCACTTGTTTGGATTTACCAAGGACAGAGTCAATCTTTCTTGGTACCTACTGATGTGAGAATGGCCAAATACCAGAAAAGCTCTGAAGAGGGGCCATTCCTGAGAAAGCAGGTAGTGGCTCACCACTAGCTCCTGACAACTTCACAGAGTTGACCAAGGAGACCAGATCTGATAAAGGACAGGCCATTTTGGGAGAACATAGTATGGTCCAGAAGTCAGAGGACACTCTGGATAGTCACAGACCTACTTGAGGGAAGCAGGTGCCTTTTTGGGTGTTGGTGTGGGTTTGTGGTTTTGTCTCATGTTCTGAGAATAGGTAGGAAAGACGGTTTTGTGGTTTGGAGTGAAATGTTTCTACTAAGTCGTTTCACAGGGCGTGTGTTTCTATGTCTGTGTATCTCACTGTGTCCGTGGTTGTAGACATTAGAAAAAAAGAATGCATCAATGGATGTGTCTTGTCTATTAGAAAGCTTCCGAGCATTCATCCTGCCCAATTAATGAATGGACCAGGGCTTGCATAATCAATGGGTAACACCTGCTATCTTCCTAAGTTCCAGTTTTCTTCCTGAATTCTGGCCACTCTCCAGAATAGGCTCATGGTTTTGTGTCCAAGATATGTACCACCACCAAGCTCTGTCACATGGCCATATACTGGATAGCTGAAGGGAATGGCGAGCATCTCAGAAAACTCAGATATCAGTGTGACTACTAACATCTCAGTGGAGAAACCGTGGTTGGGCCTTTTGCTTAACAATTGTTCTTTTCCCCTGAGTCAGGAAGGACTTTGCCTCAGGCCAACCCGTTTGTGAAGCCTGAAGAAAACCGTTTTCAAATGGAAATGAATGGGCATCACCTGTGTCTCTTTGCTTAATTGCTTTGGAAAGGGATGTGTCTGAATCAGGCTCTTGGCCCAGTGTGAGGCTGTGGCTTAGATTGTCAGCACCTGATGGATGTAAAGAAAGATCCCATGTATGCATCCAACACCAAAATGGCCAAAAGAGCAGTCATTGTGGGTGAATTCTCTTGTCTTTCTCTGTAAGTTTCCTGACCTCCATCAAGTGAGAATAAGGATCCTTTGGGTCTAATGAGTTCTTTAAAGCCCTGCAGAGGCTAGCCCATTGGTGCTTGGGTTTTATCATGACTCCAATACACATAAATAATCTAAATCCCACAGTCAGTAGGCCTCAAATTGGAGAAGTGGAGCACTATTAAATGCAGGCCTATTGGATCACTCCTGTTTCACAGGAAGGGTGTCCAGGCCACTCAAACTTTAGGAAAACGAGGGGCAAGGGAGCTTATTTTGGATACTGTCTTGTACTGTGCTCCTCATGGAAACCTCTAGCAAGAGGTTATGTTCAGTGTCTATATGAAATAAAATGAGGGCCATGTGGGATTTTTTTTTGGTTTCAATTGTTTTCATTTGTGTGGCGGTTGGAAGAGGTGACTGGGTCCACCTGGGCTTGAACAGTGGCGTGATTCCCCTTAGAGAGTGAGTTCTGAAACTGACCTCAGAGAAGTATTGCCATGACTTGTGTTGGGATTTTAGGAGGACACGCATGGAAGTCGCCCATGGAAACTGAGATATAGGCCCAGGGTACCTTTCCACAGAGCACTGGGAATCTCAGCCAGGATATCACATGATTTTATTCTTAAAGGCATGTCAGCCATAGTTGAGAATCAAAACAAACATGGACCTCACATTGTAGACCTCAATGAGCCTGGCTTCATGTGACCTTTTGGCCACTCTTTGGAAAGTCTTGCCTGTGAGAGTTCTCGATAGCGTTCATTGAAATGAGCATCCTCACCATTTAATGGTTCCCGAATGAATTAAAACCCACAGTGCCTCCAACTTCATCCTTGAAAAATGCCTAGATAAATACCATGAAATTTTTGAATTTCCCATGACCTGGTCGCACTGGGAACATTTGGATGTCCTACATCATTCATGAATCTATCAGGCAGTGCCTTGATTGACTGGGATTCATAAAAATGGTGTAGAACAGAGATACCAGTAAGTTGGAGCCTACTGAGTGGTGGGCCTAGAGCAGAGGTGAGAAGGTGTATGATAAAACATCTTTGTGAGGCCATGTCAATCTGCCATTAGCTTCCAAATTGCTTGTGACTGACATGGTGCAGCCAGCAGAATGTTCAATGAAATGGCATATTGTTATATGGAGAGGTTTCAGGGCAATGTTCAGAACCAGGTTTCTATGGACAAGGGGGCAAGCTATGAGGGATAGAAGCCTGCTTGGTGCATTCTCCTGAGAACCCTGACCCACCGCACAAGACAGAACTCCCTCCACCACTGTGTCCCATTTGAACTCCTTGTATATCGTGAAGCAAATACCAAAGTCCCAGTGCAGCAGCAAGAAACACCATGAAAATTGGAGGATGACCAAATGGCTTCACAGTCCCCCAGGGAGACACTTAGCCCACAAAGGCCACAGTTTACCTACAAAGAGAGAATTCAGCACTGCTACCTCATGTACATTGGAAAATAAGAATCCATGTCCTCCAGGTCACATAGATGCAGACCCAGCTTTGATGGTCTCACTAGAAAGAAATCAAAAGCTCCTGAAAACAATATATATTTCAAGTGCCCAACCACATAGGCAGTTTCCCAAGAAGTCTTTAGGGCACCAGAGCTCCACATTTGAGAAATGTTTACTGTGTCCCTTACTTTGGGAAACTCCTCTAACACCTCCAAGGTTGTGAACTCCTGAGCATATTCCATTCCAGATATGTATTCACAGATTTTCTAACTCTTCTTCTCTAATTCTGTATTACTTGGTTCGGAGTTAATTACAATAATTTTTTCTGGAAGAGAATAAGAAGATTTTTGTGTAGCACATATTTGCATACACATTGTGTTCATTTTCCAATTTTCCATTCGAAATACTGATTCCCTGACACTAACCCATAGCTTGCTAGACTCTGACTACTAATCCTAATGTGATGGAGAAAAATAACTCAAACAGAATAGAAATACAAGCAGTTCAGAGGAGGGGTGGTGTATAGTTGGGCTTGCCTTTTGCAATATATAGGTTTGGAGTTATAAATCTAGTCAATTTTTAATTGAAGTAGTTCTCCGTGTGTTTTTAAAGTTAACAAATATGTGAATTCCTGTCTCCCTTTCTTTGTAGCCTATTAAGCACATGTATTTGTATATGCACATATTGAATCCTACCTGGTATCACACGTACATACTTGTGAGGTGGCCAACTTGACAGATACAAATTGTGGAACAGAAAATTCAACCTATGGGGGAGCTTCCTAGTTGAACAACATTATATATAAATCCATGTTCAGTAAAATAAATATTTTTGGATATGTGGATCATATAAATTTCATGATGAATTTTGATTGGCATATATATTGCTACTTTTTAATTGCTCTGTGTGGGTTTTGTGTGTGTGTGTGTGTATATATATATATATATATATATATATATATATATATATATATATATATATATATATATATATTCTCCAGATTTTTCAAAATGTAAAATATATGTGTCTTATTATACACTCCTAAATTCATTAATGTTCATATATTTGGATTTCTAATCAACTTTTCACAAGATTATTCTCAGAAATATTCATCCACCTGAACTACATATCTGTTTCCTAGTACTGAAAACTAAATTCAGTGAATGGTATATACAAATGCTAATATTTCTACAGTAACTTACCCAGTTTAACATCGGTGCGAGTAGATTCCTATGTTCCATGATGTCTATTTTGACGTTCATTTTTATTCAACACTGGTATATTAGTTTTCTTCATTTTATGCACATCATACGATATATATTTCTTCCACAATTTAGCAAATTTATAGGCATTTGTTTCACTTTCAATCACTTCCTGCTTCAGAACACATGTATTCCTCCAGCTTTCTTGACTGGTTTTTTCATGAGACTTCTTTCTGACCACATTGTTTTCGATTTCCATAATCACTTTTGGGGCAAACTCACACACCCATCATGATAAACCATAACTCTATTATTACCATTAGATGTATAACTGTTTGGAATGAATGATTGTATATCAACATAAAATTTCTTATGTATTTTCAGATATCAATTCAATCCAATATTAAAAGTGGAACCTGTTATATTATTTATTCACAGTATGGTCTATTAAGGCATCATCTCTATATTCATAGACCCAGGGTCTATGTATTTGTATCCCCAATACTAATTTATAAGTCTTTAAAATATTGCTTTCAGAAATGGTGGAAAAATTACTCTAGTCACCTGATATACATATACATTTCATCACAGTAATATTCCTGACACAAAATGCAAGGGTCACACTTATGACTGTACCAAAGCCTAAATTGAATGTGAGCATGTATTACTAACAACATCCATGTCCTGGTTCCCTAATGCTCTCAAATATTATTCCTATTGGTGACTACATATCTGTTTCTTCCTAAGATTATATATTCAAACTCAACCCTGTTAATAATGTCTTATCCTACCACTCACTTTGTACTTTGCCTGATTTCCTAATGTCTCCATTGATATCTGCTTTCAAATACCTTTTCTCCAGTTCATCATTGGGAATGACCCTTCAAATGTGCTGACATTTACATTTACTCTCTCACCAAAACCTTATTCCTAAAGAACTTTTGGTCCAACTCCTAGACTCACTCAAATGGGTTCTTCAAAGCCCTGCAGAGGGAAGACCAGAGATTCTTGGGTTTTCTCATGACTCCAATTCACATAAAGTATCTAAACCCCACAGTCAGTAGGCCTCAAATTCGAGAAGCAGAGCAGCATTAATGGCAGGCCTATTTGATCACTCCTGGTTCACAGGAAGGGTGCCCAGGCCACCCTGACTTTAGGCAAATGAGGGGAAAGGGAGCTTATTTTGGACACTGTCTTGGACTGTGTCCCTCATGGAAACCTCTATCAAGGGATTATGATGAGTGTCTACATGGAAGAAAATGAGGGCCATGTGGGAGTGTTTTGTTTTTAATTGTGGTCACTTGTGTGGCGGTTGGAAGAGATGAATGGGTCCACCTGGGCTTGAACTCTGGTGTGATTCCCCTTAGAAACGGAGTTTTGGAAATGACCTTAGAGATGTATTGCTATGAATTGTGTTGGGATTTTCGGAGGCCAGGCATGAGAGTCACCCATGCATGACAATACGTGTCAAATTGGAGAAGCAGAACTTAATGTCCAAATCCTTTACTCACCCTTCTTTTTAATCCTACCGTCTATCTTCCTAATCTCAGATAAATACCATGATATATTTGAAATTCCTATGACCAGGTGGCACTGGAGAATCTTTGGATGTCCTGTTTCTGATCATGAGTGTACCAGACAGTGGCTTAATTGACTTGGTTTTATGAAAATGGTGTAGAACAGAGATGCCAGTAAGTTGGAGCCTGCTGAGTAGTGGGCCTAGAGCAGTGGTGTGCAGATGTGTGATAAAATATCTGTGGTGGGGTCATGTGGATCTTCCATTGGCTTCCAAATGGCTTGTGACTGAAATAGTGTAGCCAGCAGACCCTTATATGTAAAGGCATCTCGTTATATGGAGAGGTTTAACGTCAATTTTAAGAAACAGGTTGCTATGGTCAAGGGGACAAGCTATGTTGGATAGAAGACTTGTTGGTGCATTCTCCTGGAGAACCTGACCCACCACACATGACAGAACTCACTCTAGCATTTTGTCCCAGTTGAACTCATTGTATTTCGTTAAGTAAATACCATACTCCCAGTGCAGCAGCAAGAAACACCACAAAAAGTGGAGGATGACCAAATGGCTTCACAGTCCACATGGGGAGACACTTAGACCCGAGTGGCCACAGTTTACCTACAAAGAGAGAATTCAGCACTGCTCCCTTATGTTCATTAAAAAAAAAGAAACCATGTTCTCCAGGTCACATAGATGCAGACCCATCTTTGATGGTCTCACTACAAATGAAGCTAAAGCTCCTGACAACAGCATATATTTCAAGTGCCCGAACTCAGAGACAGTTTCTCAAGAAGTTTTTAGGCCAGCAGAGCTCCATGTTTGTGGAGTGTTTACCCTGACCCTAACTTTTGGAAACTCCTCTACCACCTCCAAGGTTGTGAACTCCTGATTATGTTCCATTCCATATATGTATTCACAGATTTTCTAACTCTTCTCCTCTAATTGTGTCTTATTTGGGGTGAAGGTAATGGCAATTCATTGTTCTGGATGAGAGTGGGAATATTTTTGTGTGGCACATATTTGCATACACATTGGATTCATTTTCTTATTTTCCAATCAAAATACTGAAACCATGACACTAACCCTTACCCTACTAGACTCTGACTACTAATCCTAATATGATGGAGGAAAAATAACCAAAACAAAATAGAAATACATGCAGTTCAGTGGAGGCATGGTGTATATTTGGACTTGCCTTTTACATGATAAAGGGTAGGTGTTATAAATCTAGTCAATTTTTGGTTAAAATAATTCTCCATGTGTTTGTAAAATTAACTAATATGTGAATTCCTGTCTCCCTTTCTCTATAGACTATTCAGCACATGTATATTTATATGCACATATAGAATCCTACCTGGTATCACAGGTTAATTTTTTTGTGTTGTCTGACTTGGAAGATACAAATTGTGAGAAGAGATCCCTCCTCCTAAACGCTGTTGAAACTGAAAATTCAACCTATGGGTGAGCTTCCTAATAGAAAAATATTATACAAAAATCCATGTTCAGTAAAATAATTATTTTTGCATATGTGAATTATATATATTTAATGATGAATTTCGATTAGCATATGTATTGCTACTTTTTATAGTCTGTGTGTATGTTTTGTGTATATATATATATATATATATATATATATATATATATATATACTCTCCAGATTTTTCAAAATATGAAATATATGTGTCTTATATATACTCCCTAAATTTATTCATGTTGATGTATTTAGATTTATAATCGATTTTTCACAAGATTATTCTCAGAATTATTCATCAACTTGAAATATATATTTGTTTCCTAGTATTGAAAACTGACTTCAGTGAAAGCTGCACACAAATCCTAATATTTCTAGAGTAACTGACCCAGTTTAATATCAACGCAAGTAGACTCCTATGGGACATGACATATAATTTGACGTTCATTTTTATTCAACAATGGTACATTACTATTTCTGCAGTTTATGCACATCGTAGGATATATATTTTATCCACAAGTACACAAATTTTTAGACATTTGTTTCAATGTCAATCACTTCCTGATTCAGAACACAAGTATTCCTCCATGTTTCTTGATTGGTCTTTTCATGAGACTTCTTTCCAAAAATATTATATTTGATTTCCATAATCAGTTTGAAGCAAAACTCACACACACTTCAGGATAAACCACAACCCTAATATTACCATTAGATGTATTACTGGTTGAAATGAATGTATGTATATCAATATAAGATTTCCTGAATATTTTTAGATATCAATTTAATCCATTATTTAAAGTTGGAACAAGTAATATTATTTATTCACACTACGCTCTATTCATGCATTATCTCTATATTCATAGACACAGGGTACATCTATTTTTACCCACAATACTAATTTATACATCTTCAAAATATGGCTCCAAGAAATGGTGGAAGAAATACTCATGTTACCTGATCCACATATACATTTTATCACAGTAATATTCTGGTCAGAAAATGCAAACATCACACTTATGATTGTACCAAAGTCTAAATGGAAAATGACCATGGATTACTAAAAACATCCATGTCCAGGCTGCCTAATGCTCCCACTTGTCAATCTTTTTGGGGACTACATATTTGTTTTTTCCTAAGATTATATATTGAAACTCAATCATATTGAAAATGTCTAATCCAATCACTCACTTTACACTTTGCATGATTTCCTAATGTCTCTATGGATATCTGCTTTCCTACATATTTTCCCCAGTTCATCATTGTGACTGATTCTTCACACGTTCTGACATTCATATTCACTCTCTACCCGAAACCCTATTGCTAGAGAATTTTTGGTCCAAAACTTATACTCACTCTTCTTTTTAAACTTACAAACTGTCTTCCTAATACTACCAACTATCCCTTTTATCCTGGATGTTCTCTTCGACATTCAATCATCCAAGGTACAAGGTCCTATAACATTGTATATCGATTTATCTGAGACATCTGTGCAGAACATAATTCAAAGCTAAGTATCCCAATGAAGGTCCCAATCTCCTTCTGGGCTTCAAATCATACCTAGATTTCTGTTTCCATACTTATATTTTACCTATATATTCTTGTAAATATCGCAGGTTCCCAATACCATTATTCATCCAACAGAATGACTCCTCACCAAAATCGAACCTGTTATTAACCCTAACCATACACTGTTCCCTCAATCTACCTTTACAGAAGAGCAGGGACAGAGTTTTTCTTACAATACAGGAATGTAGGGGATCTTCCACCTGCTTAGAAACTCAATGGTCCAAGCAGAAATGATCCCTGGAGAAGTATTAGGCAGCTATGTAGGACCTGAGAGAGCAAAAGTCATCTTCCATGGCAAACAACCTTGTCAGGATGAAGGGTTGTGTCTGAATCAGCCTCTCTATTCTTAATGGAGAGAATATGGACCAAACCAGGACAATGTGGAGAGCTGTTTCTGGTTCCATATGGTTGATATACCATTCTAACTAGTGAAAGTGTCAGAGGAAGTAGGGTATCCTCCATCTCATGGGACCCTTGGAAGCAACTGTTATAACAAAGTGGTTGCCAAGGCAGTGAACTCATTAAATTCTTGAAATAAGTGACCTACCTCACTTCCTTGGTGATGGAACTCTCTGAATTTGGGATCCAGGAAGCCAGGCACACAGAGCCAGTCCCAGTCTCAGTCCCAGTGGGCTCACATGTTTGGATTTACCAAGGACAGAGTCTGTCTTTTTTGGTACCTACTGATGTGAGGATGGCCAAATGCGAGGAGAGTTCTGAAGACGGGCCTTCCCTGAGAAAGCATGTAGTGGTCAGAACAGGCTCCTGACAACTTCACAGTGTTTGACAAGGAGACCAGATCTAAGACAAGACAGGCCTTTTCGGGGGAACATAAAATGGCCCACCAGTCAAAGGACACTCTGGATAGTCACAGACTTACTTGGGGGAAGGAGGTGCCTTTTTGAGTGTGTGTGTGAGTTTGTGGTTTTGTCTCATGTTCTGAGAATAGGTAGGAAAGGCGGTGTGTTTGGTTTGGAGTGGACTATTTCTAGAAAGAACTTTGACAAGGCAAGTGTTTCTGTGTCTGTGTCTCCCACTGTGTCCATGGTTGTAGACATTAGAAAAGAGAATGCATCAATGGATGTGTCCTGTCTAGTAGAAAGCTTCCCAGCATTCATCCTGTCCATTTTAGTAATGGACTGCAGGTTGCCTTATCGATGGGCAACACCTACTATCTTACTAAGTTTCTGTTTTCTTCCTGAATTTTGGCCACTCTCCAGAATAGGCTCATGGTTTTGTGTCCAAAATATGTACCACCTCCAAACTCTGTGACATGGCTATGTTCTGGATAGCTGGAGGGAATTGGAGCATCTCAGAAAACTCAGATATCAGTGTGACCAGAAAAGCCTCAGTGGAGAAACCCTGTTTTGGGCCTTTTGCTAACCTATTGATCTTTTGCCCTGAATGTCAGGAAGGTCTTTGCCTCAGGCCACCCCTTTGTGAAGCCTGAAGGAAACAGTTTTCAAATGGAAATGAATGGGCATCACCTGTGGCTCTTTGCTTAATTGCTTTGGAAAGCCATGTGTCTGAATCAGCCTCTTGGCCCTGTGAGAGGCTATGGCTTAGATTTTCAGCGCCTGATGGATCTAAAGAAACATCCAATGTGTGCATCCAAAACCAAAATGGCAAAAACATAAGTCATTGTTGATGAGGTCTCTTGCCTTCCTCTGTTAGGTTCCTGACCTTCTTCAAGGGAGTATAGGGATTTTTTGGGTCAAATGAGTTCTTCCAAGCTCTTCAGAGGTGCTTGGGTTTAATCATGAATCCAAATCACATAAGGAATTTATACCTGACAGTCAGTAGGCCTCTAATTGGAGAAGTAGAGCAGTATTAGCTCAGACCTATGTGATCAATCCTAGTTCACAGGAAGGGTGTCCAGGCCACACTGAGTTTAGGCAAATGAGGGGCAAGGAAGCTTATTTTGGACACTCTCTTGAGCTGCGCCATTCAAGGAATCCTCCAGCCAGAGGTTATGATGAGTGACTCTATGGAAGAAGATGAGGGCCATGTGGGATTGTTTTGGTTTTAATTGTGGTCATTTATGTGGTGGTTGGAAAAGATGACTGGGTGCACCTAGCCTTGAACACTGGTGTGATTCTCCTCAGAGACTGAGTTCTGTAACTGACCTCAGAGTAGTAATTGCTTTGAAAATGGTTGTGTCTTAATTAGCCTCTTGGCCCTGTGTGAGGCTGTGACTTAGATTATCAGCACCAGATGGATCGAAAGAAAGATCCCATGTGTGCATCCAAAACCAAAATGGCCAAAAGAGCAGTCATTGTGGATTAAGTCTCTTGCCTTTCTCTGTAAGGTTCTGAAAGAATAAAAGAAATTGAAATTGAAATTGAAATGTAAAGAACCAGGTTTGTAAACTTTCCAAGCTGCACTTTCCTGTGGCAGTTTAGACAATTCCCGGATCTGCCCATTAGATGTGTGTTGAAATCTTCCCTGACTACCTAGTTACTTAACAACCCTTTCCCAGAATCCCTGCAGCTCAGCAAGTATACATCTCAGGTATTCAACCAATCAGTTTAAATGTATACCCCTTCTTAGGGCTGACCAATCACCCCCTGCCCGAATTGTTCCCGCAAATGAAAGTGCTAATCATGCTTTAGAGTTGTTATTTGATTTTCCCATGGTATATGATGAATTGCTAAAGGAGGCTATGATGTATGTAAAGTCCCTGCCCTCTCTAAGGAATGTATATAAACTCTGCTCAAGTTGTTCTCAGGGCTCTTTGTTCTTTGCTCCTCTAAAGTGAGCTCTGAGCCCCAGCATGCTGGACCCCCAATAAAACCTTTGCTGTTGCATGAGAAAGCCTCTTGGTGGTCTTTTTCTCTGACGTTCGCCCCACCTATTCATCTGGAGGCCCCAGGTGAGATATCCGGCAGCGGCGGACAAAAGACCCCAATGGACTCCTCTCGGGGTAAGTAAGGCACCTCTTTCTGGTTTTGGGTTTCAGGTTATGGATTGGCAAAGTGGCTGTCAGTGAAGAGCATTAGCTCTCTCTGATGGTGGCTGACAGATGTGTCACAGAGCTACAGGCCACGTTCCTGGGGGACACTCCAGAGGACTAGAGAAATCAAGGAATACTAATTTCCTCAACTCGTTTATATTTTGCTTCAGGATTCGGTTCGCCAGCCCATCAGGTTTTGCCGGGTACTCAGTTTTGGTCATTGTTCTGAACTCATGTTGAGTTTACCGGCTGTCTTTATTGTCTAACCCATCAGGTTTTGGCAGTTACTCAGTTCTAATCTTTGTCTTGGACTCATGTTAAACGTTTACTGTTTGTCTTTGTCTGTGTTGCATTTGTGTCTTCACTGTCCCTGTTTGAGTAACTCTCATTATGGGACAAAGCACTTCCACTTCTCTGTCCCTGACACTTGATCATTGGACTGATGTCCGCTCAAGGGCCCAGAATCTTTCTTTTTCAGTAAAATGCCGTACCTGGCAGATTCTCTGTGCTTCAGAATGGCCCATTCTCAGAGTCAGGTGGCCCCCCAGAAGGATCCTTCTACTTCCCTCTAATCCGAAAAGTCAGAGATATTGTCTTTCAGCCGGGGCCACGTGGCCACCCAGATCAACAGCCATATACCCCTTCCCCCAGCATCCTATCATTCAAACCTTCCACTCCTCCCCCTCTTCCTTCCATTCTCCCTGAGTCACAAGACTGGACACTCCTCCCCCTCCTTATCCTCTACCCTCGCTCACCAACCCCCAACACGTTCCAGATGATATTCTCGCCGCTGACTCAGCCTCTCCGCCGCTAGAGGCAATTGGGCCAGACCCAAGCACTCCAGGGGACTTCTCTGCAGCAGCAGCAACCCCTCCTCCCCTGGAGGAAGCTGGGCCACCTAAAGGAACCCGCTGGTGACGGATAATAGAAAACTCGGAAGCCCCTATGATGCTTCCTCTCAGTCCCTACGGGCCAATGAACCGATCCAACTGGCACCCAAACACCTTTAAATGTAGGTAGCATCTGTCCACTTATCGCCAGACTCTAATAGCGGGTCTCCGAGTGGCCGCCAGAGGGCCGACTAATTTGGCCAAGGTAAGAGAGATTATCCAAGGGCCTAATGAGTCTCCCTCTATGTTTCTGGAGAGAATTATGGAAGCATATAGGAAATATACTCCTTTTGATCCTCAGGCAGAGGATGAACAAGCATCTGTTGCAATGGCCTTTATCGAGCAGGCTGCCCTAGATATTAAGAGAAAGTTACAACGTCTAGATGTATTACAAGATAAGACCTTGAGAGATTTAGTAAGAGATGCTGAGAAAGTATATTATAAGAGAGAAACTGAGGAGGAAAGGGAACAGAGGAGAGAGACGGAAAGGGAACAAAAGGAGGATGAAAGGAGCAAAAGGCAGACTAAAGCATTGACTAAGGTTCTGGTCAGAGCACCAAATATGCCAGAAGTTAAAAAGCAGGGAGACAGAAAGGGATACCTGGGCCCCCGCCAATGGCTGCCCCTGGCCTCAGATCAGTGTGCCTACTGTAAAGAAAACAGGACACTAGGCCAAAGAGTGCCCCCGAAAGAAGCAGAGATGCCAGTCCGCCGTGCTGACTCTAGAAGAGGACTAGGAAAGTCGGGGCCCGGATCCCCTCTCCGAGCTCAGGGTAACATTTAAAGTGGAGGGGACCCCAGTGAACTTTGAAGTGGATACAGGAGCAGTATAATCAACCTTTAAGACCCCACTGGGCCCCCTATCAAATAAATGGTCCCCTGTTAAAGGTACTAATGGCAGTAGATATTGGGCTGGGACAACTAAGAGGACTATGGACCTAGGAAATGGAAAAGTCCACCACGCTTTCCAAGTAATCCAAGAATGCCCAGCCCCATTGATGGGCTGGGATCTGCTTACCAAACTCTGGGCTAGAATAACCTTTAACCCTGATGGTCCCCAAGTGGAGTTTCTAAAGCCTTCAGTAAAAACTCCCATAGTCATGGCTTTGACAACATCCGTAGAAGATGAACATCAACACTTCGCACCTCCTAGGACTGATCAAACAGGCAAACTACCCCAGAAATGGATAAAAGATTATCCTAATGCCTGGGCAGAAACTGCTGGGTTAGGTCTAGCCATATAACAACCTCCAATAGTAGTAGAATTAAAAGCCTCTATCTCTCCAATCAGTGTTAAACAATATCCTCTAATCAAAGAAGCTAAGGATGGGATAAGGGCCCATATTCAGAAATACCTGGCTCTTGGGGTCTTAAGGCCCTGTCATTTGTCCTAGAATATCCCCCTGCTACCAGTAAGAAAGCCAGGAACTGGGGACTACCGGACGCTTCAATACCTAAGAGAGATCAACAACAGAGTGCAGGACATTCACCCCACTGTACCAAATCCATATAATTTGCTTAGCGCTCTGAATCTGGAGCAGGAATGGTACACTGTGCTAGACTTAAAAGATGCTCACTTTTGCTTGCCCGTACATAAGGACAGTCAGTTGCTGTTTGCTTTTGAGTGGATAGACCCCGAAAAAGGAACATCTGTCCAACTAACCTGGACTAGACTCCCACAGGGGTTCAAAAACTCTCCCACTCTCTTTGATGAACCCCTCCACAAGGACTTCAATGACTTCAAAACTGCACACCCCGATGTCACCATACTCCAATATGTGGATGGTCTGCTACTGGCAGCCGACACCAAAGAGAACTATGAGTCTGGGACCCAAGCATTATTTTCCAAGCTTGCTCGGCTTGGATATAGGGCTTCTGCCAAAAAGGCCCAAATTTGTCAGCAAGAAGTAATCTTCCTGGGTTATTCTCTTAGGGGTGGCAAAGGATGGCTCACTGAGCCCACAAAACGAACCTTTGTGCAGATACTGCCCCCATCTAATAAGAGACAACTCAGGGAGTTTCTTGGGACTGCCGGCTTTTGCAGGTTATGGATTCCTGGGTTCGCGTCTCTGGCTGCCCCTTTATACCCGCTGATAAAGGGGGATGCCCACTTCCAATGGACCCCTGAGCACCAACAAGCTTTTGATAATGTCAGAAAAAAGGTGCTGCTATCTGCTCCGGCCTTAGCACTCCCAGATATAGAAAAACCCTTCAGTCTCTACATCGAGGAAAAGAAAGGAATAGCACGGGTTGTGCTCACTGAGACTTTGGGACCTTGGAAAAGGCCGGTAGAATACTTATCAAATAAACTGGACCCAGTGGCTAGTGGGTCGCCCCATTGCTTAAGAGCTATAGCAGCGGCAGCCCTTCTAATAAAAGATGCTGATAAATTAACGTTGGGACAGAAGCTAACGATTATAGTCCCCCATGCCCTGGAGTGCATCATCTGTCAGCCTCCAGAGATGTGGCTATCAAACTCTAGAATAACCCACTACCAGAACCTCTTGCTTGACAAAGACAGAATCACGCTGGGACCCGCTGCTCCACTCAACCCGGCTACACTGCTGCCAGAAGAATCATCAAGACCCGTCGCTCATGAGTGTCAACACATACTGGCAGAGGAAACCAGTATACGACGAGACTTGAAGGATCAGCCACTGCCTTGCCCTGAAGTTGTATGGTTTATGGATGGCAGCAGCTTCCTCCAAGATGGTAAGCGGTGGGCTGGAGAAGCAGTAGTTAGCAAAATTAATGTCATCTGTTCCTCTGGTCTCCCAGAACTGACATCAGCCCAAAAAGCAGAACTGATTGCCCTTACGAAAGTATTGGAACTAGCAACAGGCAAAAGGGCCACCATATACACTGATAGCCGCTATGCATTTGCCACTGCAAATGTGCACGGGGCTATTTACCAGCAAAGGGGGTTATTATCCTCCACCTGGAAAGAAATAAAGAACAAAGATGAGATCCTCCAACTTCTCTCAGCAGTGCAGGGCCCTAAGGAACTAGCTATAGTGCACTGCCCAGGGCACCAGAAGGGAAACGAACCCGTGGCGTTTGGAAAAAGAAGGGCAGATGAGGAAGCTTAATTGGCAGCCCTAAATGGAGTGACTGTGTTAACTTTTTCCACACCAGGGGGAACAACAATCAGGAGACTTGGCCGCACCGGAACATTAAGGCAACTTATCATCTGAGGAGACAGATACAGAACTCTGGGATCCTACAGAGCCAAGTTTACAATTTCAAAAAGCCCACCTTTATGTCAAAGACGTACACCAGCTCACCCACTTAGACTCAGAGAAGATATAGGCACTCTTAAAGGACCGGAGAAAGGACTTATTATTGACTGACTCACAGAGGAAAGAAATAGCTGAGCAGGTGACTAGAGCTTGTCAAGTCTGCCAAGTAGTTAATGCTTACCCATCCAAGCTTCCTGCAGGGAAGCGCTTACAAGGAACCAGACAAGGACAATTCTGGGAATTCAACTTTACTGAAACTAAGCCAGCAAGGTATGAACTTAAATATCTCCTAGTCTTTGTAGATACTTTTTCAGGATGGGTCGAAGCCTTCCCCATGAAGAAAGAAACAGCTCAGATGGTAGTCAAAAAGATCGTAGAAGACATTTTTCCAAGGTTCGGCCTGCCTAAGGTAATAGGGTGTGCTAACGGACCGGCATTCATGCCCCAGGAAAGTAAGGGATTTGCCAGGACCCTGGGGATTAATTGGAAGTTACATTGTGCTTATAGACCCTATAGCTCAGGACAGGTAGAAAGGATGAATAGAACCATCAAAGAGTACTTAACAAAATTAAGATTGGATACTGGCATAAAAAATTGGACTATGCTCCAACCTTATGCACTGTTTTGTGAAAGAAATACCCCCTCCGCCTCTTTGTGTAACCTCACCTCTTATGAAATTCTCAATGGTGCCCTTCCTCCAGTAGGGGACCTAATCCCAACTATGAGACTTAATGATTCCTTTCACACCCCCTTGCTTGACAGATTTAAAGCCCTTTAACAAACCCAGCACCCAGCGATACCTGTGGAAACATTTGGCCTCTGCTTATCAGACTGGAGACGAGGGAACCCCACATTGATATCAAGTGGGAGGCTTCGTCTACGTGAGATGGCGTCAGGTGTCATCCCTGGAACTCTACTGGAAAGGACCATACCAGGTGCTGCTTATAACACCCACAGTGGTGAAAGTGGATGGGATCACTTCCTGGATCAATGCCTCCCATCTCATGCCTGAGCCCTGTACAGACTCTGGCTGGAAACTTCTACAGACTGGTATCCATCTCAAGTTGCGTGTCCGTCATGTGGGTAGGGCTATGGATTCTTCCCATGACCACCAGCAGCCCTAATCCCCATCAGCGTGCTCAGCAACATGGCAAGTAATGAATCCTAATGGGCAAGTAGTGTGATCTATTTCACAAACAGCCACCTTATGGACTTGGTGGCCATCTCTCCACCCGGACATTTGTCAGCTTGCCATAGGCTTCCCTGACTGGGATCTCCCTGACATAGAGGACCCCACACAGATCCCACTCAAACCCTAACCAGGGCAACATAGACCACCTTAACCCATGAATTATGGATGTCATCTCCCCCAGCTCAGGTGTAAACTAGCCAGTCTTGACTATTATGTGTGCCCACCTGATTTCCAAAGTCATAAAACAGGCCCAAACCTGTGGAGGACCCAGTGACTTTTATTGTAGATCTTGGGGTTGTGAACAAACGAAAGCTGCATGGTGGAACCCAAACTCCCCAGAAAGGTATGATTCCGGTAGGATGAAATGACACCTGGATTGATCCCAAGAAATGTGCTGCTAGCCCAGTGGTGTCAAAAACTCGCTGTGGAAAGAATACTCTGTTACCCCCTCAATATAACTTTCACTTCCAGAGGAAGGGGCTACCTCAGAAAAACCTGGCCTATGGGAAATACGTGGGGAATGCGATTCTATATTTATGGCCCAGGTGATGAATTTGGTCTCTGGTTCACCGTCTGGCTTAAAAAGAAAGAAAATCCCACAGCAATAGGACCCAATCCCCTCAAGCCAGGAATTAAGCCTCCTAAACCTTCCATGCCTAGATCTACCAGAACCCCTCTACCATCTAATACTTCCTGGATTCCGTCTTTGCCTACTTCCCCAGTCCAGAGTACATCTGACTCCTCCCCCTGGGAACTAATTAAAGGAACCTTTATGGTACTGAACTCCACACAGTCAGAACTCCTTGTATTTCAGCCCAGGTTTTTGACAGCCCTGTAAATTATTGTGTAATGGTGCAGATACTCTCCAGGGTACTCTATCATAATGCCTAATCATTTGAAGGTCTACTAGGGGGACAAACAACCCGATATCAAGGGGAACCATTGTCCCTTACTCTAGCCATCCTATTGGGGATAGGAGCTGCTGCAGGAGTGGGTATTGGAACAGCTTCTATGATGCGTGGTTAACAACAAATGGCCCAATTAGAAACAGCAATAAATCAAGACTTGAAGACGTTAGAGACCTCCATCACAGCTTTGCAGGAATCCTTAACCTCTCTCTCTGAAGTTGTTTTACAGAACAGGTGAGGATTAGACCTCCTCTTGATGAGGGAGAGGGCCTCTGTGTTGCACTGAGAGAAGAATGTTGTTTTTATGCTGACCATATTGGAGTTGCAAAATAATTCATGAGTAAATTAAGAAAATACCTTGAAGAGCGCCAGAGAGAATGGGAGATTCAACAAGGGTGCTTTGAGTCATGGTTAACCGAGTACCCCTGGTAACTACACTAATATCAGACTTAGCTGGACCCCTGATCATCCTTATGGTGTTGCTAACTGTGGGACCTTGTTTGCTTAACCACATAGTTTCCTTTCTCCAGGCTCAGATTAGGCAGGTGAAACTCATGATAATCAGACAGAAATATGCTGCACTGGTAGGAATAGAATGTGAAACCCCACAATAATTTTGATTCATTACTTTTAAGATTAAAAGTAGTCAGAAAAAGGGGTGGGAAATGAAAGAATAAAAGAAATTGAAATTGAAACGTAAAGAACCAGGTTTTGTACATTTTCCAAGCTGCACTCAGAACCTGAAATTCCTGTGGCACTTAAGACAATTCCCGGATCTTCCCATTAGATGTGTGTTGAAATCTTCCCTGACCACCTCGTTACTTAACCACCACTTCCCAGAAACCATGCAGATTTGCACGTATACATCTCAGTGCTTCAACCAATCAGTTTAAATGTATACTCCTTCTCACGGCTGACCAATCACCCGCTGCCCAAACTGTTCCCGCCAATGAATGTGCTAATCATGTTTTAGAGTTATTATTTGATTTTCCCGCGGTATATGATGATTTTCTAAAGGAGGCTATGATGTATGTAAAGTCCCTGCCCTCTCTAAAGAATGTATATAAACTCTGCTCAAGTTGTTCTCGGGGCTCTTTGTTCTTTGCTCCTCTGAAGTGAGCTCTGAGCCTCAGCATGCTGGACCCCCAATAAACCCTTTGCTGTGGCATGAGACAGTCTCTTGGTGGTCTTTTCCTCCGAAGTTCGCCCGACCTTTTCAGTTCCTGACTTCCGTCAAGTGAGAATAGGGATCATTTGGGTCAAATGAGTTCTTCAAAGCCCAACAGTGGATAGCCCATAGGTGCTTGGGTTTTCTCATGACTCCAAATCACATAGAAAATCTACACCTGACAGTCATTAGGCCTCAAATTGGAGAAGCAGAGCAGTATTAAAGGCAGGCTTAATTGATCACTCCTGGTTCAAAGGAAGGGTGTTTAGGCCACCCTGACTTTTGGCAAATGAGGGGCAATGGAGCTTATTTTGGACACTGTCTTGGGCTGCACCCCTCATGGAAACTTCCAGCCAGAGGTTATGATGCGTGTCTGTGTAGAAGAAGATGAGGCCCATGTGGGAGTGTTTTGATTTAAATTGTGGTCATATGTGTGGTAGCTGGAAGAGATTACTGGGTCCTCCTGGGCCTGAACTCTGGTGTGACTCCTTTTAGACACTGTGTCCTGGAACTGAGCTTAGTGAAGTATTGCCATGAGTTGTGTTGGGATTTGAGGAGGCCATGCATGAGAGTCGCCCTTGGAACCTGAGATGTAGGCCCAGGGTAGCTTTCCACAGAGCACTGGGAATCTCAGTCAGGATACCACAAGATTTTATTCTGAAAGACTTGGCAGCCATAGTTGAGATCAAAACACTCATGGATCTCAATTGTAGACCTCAATGAGCCTGGCTTCAGGTGACCTTTTGGACACTCTTTGGGAAGCCTTGCCTGTGAGAGTTCTCCAGAGTTTTCATTGAAATGATCATACTCACCATTTAATGGTTCCTGCATGAATTGAAATCCACTGTGCCTCCAACTTCATCCTTGATAAATGGCTAGATAAATAGTTTAAATTTTTGAAATTCCCATGAAAAGGTGGCATACAGAACCTTTGGATGTCCTATTTCTGATCATGAGTGTACCAGACAGTGCCTTGATTGATTGGGTTTAATGAAAATGGTGTAGAACCGAGATGCCAGTAATTTGGAGTCTGATGAGTAGAGGGCCTAGAGCAGCGGTAGGCAGGTGTGTGATAAAACATCTGTGATGGGGCCATGTGGATCTGCCTTTGGATTCCAAATGTCATGAGACAGACATGGTGCAGCCAGGAGACCATTATAAGTAAACACATCTTGTTATATGGAGAGGTTTTAGGGTAATTTACAGAATCAGGTTGCTATGGTCAAGGGAGCAAGCTATGTGGTATAGAGGCCGGTTTCATGAATGCTCATGTGTGAGCCACCACATGTGATAGAACTCCCTCCAGCACTGTGTCCCAGGTGAACTCCTTGTATTTCATGAAGCAAATACAAAACTCGCAGTGCAGCAGCAAGAAACACCAGGAAAAGTGGAGGATTACTAAATGGCTTCACAGTCCACACGGGCAGACACTTAGACCACTGTGTCCCAGTTGAACTCCATGTATTTCGTGAAGCAAATACCAAAGTCGCAGTGCAGCAGCAAGAAACACAATGAAGAGTGGAAGAGGAACCAATGAATATACAATCCACGCGGGGACACACTTAGCCCCAAGTGGCCATAGTATACCTACAAAGAGAGAATTCAGCACTGCTCCCTCATGTTCATTGGAATATTACAATTTATGTCCTCCAGGTCACATAGATGCTGACCCAGCTTTGATCGTCTCACTAGAAGGAAGCAAAAGCTCCTGAAAACAACATATATTTCAAGTGCCCAAACTCAGAGGCAGTTTCTCAAGAAGTCTTTAGTCCAGCAGAGCTCTGTGATTGTGGAGTGCTTACCCTGTCCCTTACTTTTGAAAACTCCTCTACCACCTCCATGGTTGTGAACTCCTGATCAAATTCCATTTCAGATATGTATTCACATATTTTCTATCTCTTTTCCTCTAATTGTGTCTTACTTGGGGCGAAGGTAATGTCAAGGGATTGTTCTGGATGAGAGTGGGAAGATTTTTCTGAAGCACATATTTGCATACACATTGGATTCATTTTCCTATTTTCCATTCAAAATACTGAATCACTGACATTAACACATACCCTACTAGACTCTGACTACTAATCCTAATATGTTGGAGAAAAATACCCCCAAAAGAATAGAACTACAAGCAGTTCAGAGGAGGCATGGTGGATAGTTGGGCTTGCCTTTTGAATTATATAGTGTAGGAGTTTTAAATCTTGTCAATTTTTTTTTGAAATAGTTCTCCATGTATTTTAAAAGTTAAGAAATATGTGAATTCCTGTCTCCCTTACTCTGAAGCCTATTCAGCACCTGTATTTTTATATGCACATTTAGAATCCTACCTGTTACCACACGTACGTTCTTGTGTGGTGGCTGAATTGGCAGATACAAATTGTGAAAAGGGATCACTCCTCCTAAACGCTGTTGGAACTGAAAATTCAACCTGTGGGTGAGCTTCCTAGTTGAACAACATTATACATAAATCGATGTTCAGTAAAATGAATTTATTTGGATCTGTGGATGATATATATTTCATGGTGATTTTAAATTGGCATATAGTGCTACTTTTTAATGTCTGTGAATGTTTGTGTGTGTGTGTGTATATATATATATATATATATATATATATATATATATATATATATACACACTCTCCAGATTTTTCAAAATATGAAATATACGTGTATTATTTTACACATCCTAAATTTTTCATATTCATGAATGTGGATTTATAATCATCTTTTCACAAGATTATTCTCAGAAATATTCACATACCCTACTAGACTCTGACTACTAATCCTAATATGATGGAGAAAAGTAACGCAAACAGAATAGAAATACAAGCATTTCAGAGGAGGCGTGTTGTATATTTGGACTTGCCTTTTGCATGATAAATGGTAGGTGTTATAAATCTGGTCAATTTTCAATTGAAATAGTTCTCCATGTGTTTTTAAAATTAACAAATATATGAATTCCTGTCCCTTTCTCTGTAGCCTATTCATCACATGTATTTTTATATGCATTTATAGTATCCTACCTGGTATCACATGTACATTTTTGTGAGTTGGCTGACTTGGTAGATACAAATTGTGAGAAGAGATCACTCCTCCAAATCGTTGTTGGAACTGAAAATTCCACCTATAGGGGAGCTTCCTAGTAGAAAAACATTATACATAAACTCATGTTCAGTAAAATAAATATTTTTGCATCTTTGGATGATATATATTTATAGATGAATTTTGAGTGCCATATATATTGCTACTTTTTAATGTCTGTGTGTGTGTTTTGTGTAAATATATATATATATATATATATATATATATATATATATATATATATATATATATATATACACTCTCCAGATTTTTGAAAATATGAAATATATGTGTCTTATTTACACTCGCTAAATTTATTCATGTTCATGGACTTGGATTTATAATCAACTTTTCACAAGATTATTCTCAGAAATATTCATCCACCTGAAAAACAGATTTAACTAATATTTCTACAGTAACTGACCAAGTTTAACATCAATGCACCTTGATTCCGATATGACAAGCTGTGCATTTTGACGTTCATTTTTATTAAACCCTGGTACATTAATATTTATTCGTATTATGGACATCATAGGATATATATTTCATCCACAAATTCACAAATTTATGGGCATTTGTTTCACTTTCAATCAATTCCTGCTTCAGAACACATGTATTCCTCCAGGTGTCTTGACTGGTCTTTTCATGTGACTTCTACCCAAACACATTATTTTCGATTTCCATAATCAATTTTGAAGCAAAACTCACACCCTTTATGATAAACCATAACCCTAATATTACAAATAGATGTATAATTGGTTTGAATGAATGTATGTTTATCAATATAAAATTTTCTTTATATTTTCAGATATCACTTCAATCCATTTTTTAAAGTTGAAACCAATTATATTCTTTATTCACACTATTGTCTATTCATACATTTTCTCTATATTCAGAGACACAGGGTGCACGTATTTGTACCCCCAATACTAATTTATATGTCTTCAACATATTGCTTCCAGAAATGGTGGAAGAAATACTCATGTCACCTGATATAAATATACATTTTTTCAGTGTAATATTCTGGACACAAAACGCAAATGTCACACTTATGATTGTACCAAATCCTAAATAGGAAGTGAGCATGGATTACTAAAACCATCCATGTCCAGGTTGCCTAATGCTCTCAAATGTCTATCCTGTCGGTGACTACATATTTGTTTCTTCCTAAGATTATATATTAAATCTCAACCTGTTGAAAATGTCTAATCCAATCACTCACTTTATACTTTGCCTGATTTCCTAATGTTTCTATTGATAAATGCTTTCCTACATATTTTTTCCAGTTCATCACTGTGACCAACTCTTCACATGTGCTGACATTTACATTCACTCTCTAACCAAAACTCTATTGCTAAAGTACTTTTGGTCCAAATCCTATTCTCACTCTTCTATCTAAACCTACACTATCTTCCTAATCCTACCGACTATCCCTTTTTGACTGGATGTTTTCTTACACATTCAATCAACCAAGGTACATGGTCCTTTGCCATTATATATCGATTTATCTGAGATATCTGTGCAGAACATTGTTCAAAGCTAAGTTTCCCACTCCAGTGCCCAGTGCACTTCTGGGCTTCAAATCTTATGTAGAATTCCATTGTCATACTTATATTTCACCTCTATATTCTTATAAATACCACAGGATCCCAATATTCTTATTCATCCAGCAGAATGATTCCTAACACAAATCGAACCTGTTATTAACCCTAACCATATACTGTTCCCTCAATCTATCTTTACAAAAGAGCAGGACTGAGTTGGTCTTACAATACAAAAATGTAGGGAGACTTTCACCTGCTGAGAAGCTCAAAGGTCTATGCAGATATAATCCCTGGAGAAGATATAGGGAACTATGAAGTGCCTGAGAGAGAAAAAGTCATCTTCAATTGCAAACAACCTGGTCATGACGAAGGGATGTGTCTGAATCAGCCTCTATCTTCTTAATGTAGAGAAGATGGACCAAACCAGGCCTATGTAGAGAGCTGTTCCCAGGTGCCTATGGTTGATATAACTTTCTATCTTGTGAAATTGTAACAGGAAATAGGGGCAGCCTCCATCTCATGAGACCCTTGGAAGCAACTGTTAGGACAAAGTGGTTGCAAAGGCAGCAAATTCAATCAGTTCCAGAAAGAAGTGACCTCATCTAATTTTCTTGGTGAAGGAACACTCTAAACTTGGAATCCAGGCACCCAGAGGCAGTCCCAGTTCCAGTCCCAGTGGGCTCACTTGTTTAGATTTACAGAGGACAGAGTCCGTCTTTCTTGGTAAATACTGATGTGAGTATGGCCAAATGCCAGGTGAGCTCTGAAGAGGGGCCTTTCCTGAGAAAGCAGGTAGTGTCTCACTGCTGGTCCCGGACAATTTCACAGAGTTAGCCAAAGAGACCTGATCTGAGACAGGACAGGCCGTTTCGGGGGAACATAAAATGGTCCACCAGTCAGAGGGCTCTCCAGATAGTCACATACCTACTTGGAGGAAGGAGGTGCCTTTGTGGTTGTGGGTGTGAGTTTGTGGTTTTGTCTCATGTTCTGAGAATAGGTAGGAAAGGCAGTTTGTTTGGTTTGGAATGGACTGTGTCTACTGAGTGCTTTGACAAGGCAAGTGTTTCTATGTCTGTGTATCCCACCGTGTCTGTGGTTGTAGACATTAGAAAAGAGAATGCATCAATGGATTTGTCATGTCTAGTAGAAAGCTTCTCAGCATTCATCCTGCCTAATTTATGAATGGACTGTGGATTGCCTTATGGATGTGCAACACCTACTATCTTCCAAAGTTCCTGTTTTCTTCGTAGAATTATGGCCACTCTTCAGAATAGGCTTATGATTTTATGTCCACCATATGAACCACCTCCAAGATCTGTGACATGGCTATGTACTGGATAGCTGAAGGGAATGAGAGCATGTCAGAAAACACAGATATCATTGGGACCAGGAGAGTCTCAATGGAGAAACCCTGCTTTGGGTCTTTTGCTTACCTATTTGTCTGTTGCCCTGAATGTCAGGAAGTACTTTGACTCAGGCCACCCCTTTTTGAAGCCTGAAGAAAACAGTTTTCAAATGAAAATGAATGGGCATCACCTTGGGCTCTTTGCTTAATTGCTTTAGAATGGGATGTGTCTGAATCAGCCTCTTGGCCCTGTGTGAGGCTGTGGCTTTGATTCTCAGCACCTGATGGGTCTAAAGAAGGATCCCATGTGTGCATCCAAAACCAAAATAGGCAAAAGAGCGGTCATTGTGGATGGAGTCTCTCGTCTTCCTCTGTAATGTTCCTGCCTCCATCAAGTGAGAATAGGGATCCTTTGGGTCAAATGAGTTCTTCAAAGCCCTGCAGAGTCTAGCCCATAGGTGCTTGGGTTTTCTCATGACTCCCATTTACAAAAAGAATCTAAACCCCACAGTCACTAGGCCACAAATAGCAGAAGTGGAGCAGTATTAACGGCAGGCCTATTTGATCACTCCTGGTTCACAGGAAGGGAGTCCGAGCCTTTAGGCATATGAGGGGTAAGGAAGCTTCTTTTGGACATTGTCTTGGGCTGTGCCCCTCATAGAATCCTCCAGCCAGAGGTAATGATGAGTGTCTATATGGAAGAAGATGAGGTCCATGTGGGAGTGTTTTGGTTTTAATTGTGGTCACTTGTGTGGCGGTTGGAAGAGATGAATTGGTCCACGTGGGCTGGAACTCTGGCGTAATTACCCTTAGAGACTGCATTCTGGAACTGATCTTAGAGAAGTATTGCAATGAGTTGTGTTGGGATTTTAGGAGGCAACGCATGGAGTCCTTGGAAAATGAGTCTTGACCCAGGGTTGCTTTCCACAGAGCACTGGGAATCTCAGCCAGGATATCACATGATTTTATTCTGAAAGACTTGGCAGCAATAGTTGAGAGTCAAAACAAACATGGACCTCATATTGTAGACCTCAATGGGCCTGGCTTCATGTGAACTTTTGGCCACTCTTTTGGAAGCCTTGCCTGTGAGAGTTCTCGAGAGCTTTCATTAAAATGAGTTTCCTCAACATTTAATGGTTCCTGAATGAATTGAAACCCACAGTGCCTCCAACTTCATCCTTTAAAAATGGTTAGATAAATACCATGAAATGTTTAAAATTCCCATGAGCAGGTGGCACTGGAAAACCTTTGGATGTCCTGTTTCTGATTATGAATATACCAGAAGGTGCCTTGATTGACTGGTTTTCATGAAAATGGTATAGAAAAGAGATGCAAGTAAGTTCGAGCCTGCTGAGTAGTGGACCTAGAGAAGTTGTGGGCAGGTGTGTGATAAAAAATCTGTGGTTTGGCCATGTGGATCTGCCTTTGGCTTCCAAATGGATTATGACTGATATGGTGCAGCCAGCAGACCCTTCTCTGAAAAGGCATCTTGTTATATGTAGGAGTTTCAGGGCAATGTTCAGAATCAGGTTGCTATGCTCAAGGAGGCAAGCTGGTGGGATAGAAGCATGGTTGGTGCATTTTCCTGCAGACCCTGACCCACCACACGTGACAGAACTCGCTCCAGCACTGTGTCCCAGTTGAACTCCTTGTTTCATGAAGCAAATGCCAAATTGCGAGTGCAGCAGCAAGAAACAGCACGAAAAGTGGAGGATGACCAAATGGGTTCACAGTGCACACGGGGAGACACTTAGCCCCCATTGGTCACAGTTTACCTACAAAGAGAGAATTTAGCAATGCTGCCTCATGTTCATTGGAAAACAAGAAACCATGTGCTCACAAAGGTCACAAAAATGCAGACCCAGCTTGGATGGTCTCACTACAATGGAAGCTAAAGCTCCTGACAACAACATATATTTCATGTGCCCAACCTCAGAGCCAGTTTCTTAAGAACTCTTTAGGCCAGCAGAGCTCCATGTTTGTGGAGAGTTTACATTGTCCCTTAATTTTGGAAACTCCTCTACCTTCTCCAAATTTGTGAAAATTGAGCAGTTTCCATTGCAGATATGTATTCACAGATTTTCTAACTCTTCTCCTCTAATTGTGTCATACATGGGGCGAAGGTAATGTCAAGGCATTGCTCTGGATGAGAGTGGGAAGATATTTGTGTAGCACATATTTGCATACACATTGCATTCATTTTCAATTTTCTATTCGAAATACTGAATCCCTGACACTATCCCATACCCTACTATCCTCTGACTACTAATCCTAATATGATGGAGAAAAATACCCAAACAGAATAGAAATACAAGCAGTTCAGAGGAGGCATGCTGCATACTTGGACTTACCTTTTGCATGATAAATGGTAGGTGTTATAAATCTAGTCAATTTTTAATTGAAATAGTTCACCATGTGTTTTTAAATTAAACAAATATATGAATTCCTGTCTCCCTTTCTCTGTAGCCTATTCATCACATGTATTTTCATATGCACTTATAGAATCCTACCTGGTATCACATGTACATTTTTGTGAGGTGGCTGACTTGGCAGATACAAATTGTGAGAAGAGATCACTCCTCCAAATTGCTGTTGGAACTGAAAATTCCACCTATAGGGGAACTTCCTAGTAGAACATCATTATACATAAACTCATGTTCAGTAAAATAAATATTTTTGCATCTGTGGATGATATATATTTAAAGATGAATTTCGATTGGCATATATATTGCTACTTTTAAATGTCTGTGTGTGTTTTTTTTGTGTGTGTGTGGGTATGTGTGTGTATATATATATATATATATATATATATATATATATATATATATATATATACACTCTCCAGATTTTTCAAAATATGAAATATATGTGTCTTATATACACTCTCTAAATTCATTCATGTTCATGCATGTGGATTTATAATAAACTTTCCAAAATATTAGTCTCAGAAATATTCATCCACCTTAAATACATATTTGTTTCCTAGTACTGAAAACTAACTTCAGTGAATGGTGCATACAAATGTTAATAATTCTACAGGAACTGATCCAGTCTATCACCAATGCAAGTAGATCCCAATGAGACATGATATATAATATGATGTTCATTTATATTCAACACTGGTACATTATTATTTCTTCAGTTTTTGCTCATCATAAGATATGTATTTCATCCACAAGTTCACAAATTTGTAGGCATTTCTTTAAACTTTAATCACTTCCTACTTCACAACACATGTATTGTCAGGGTTTCTTGACTGGTCTTTTCATGAGACTTCTTTCCAAACACATTATTTTCGATTTCCATAATCACTTTTGAAGTAAAAATCACACACTCTTCATGATAAACCAAAACACTAATATTGACATTAGACGAATAACTGGTTGGAATGAATGATTGTATATGCATATAAGATTTCCAGTAATTTTTCAGATATCAGTTCATCCCATTATATTAAGTTGGAACAAGTTATATTACTTATTCACAGTATGGTCTATTCATGCTTTATCTCTATATTCATAGACATAGGGTACACCTCTTTGTACGCCCAATACTAATTTTATGTCTTCAGTATATTGCTACCAAAAATGGTGGAAGAAATACTTATGTCACCTGATCTACATATACATATTATCACAATAATATTCTGGACAAAAATGTAAATGTTACACTTATGATTGAACCAAGCAAAGCCTAAATGAAATGTGAACATAGATTACTAAAAACATCCATGTCCAGGGTGCCTAATGCTCTCAAATGTCAATATTATTGGTGACTTCATATTTGTTTCTTTCTAAGATTCAACCTCAAGCCTGTTGAAAATGTCTAATCCTCTCACTCACTTTATACTTTCCCTGATTTCGTAATATCTTTATTGATATCTTCTTTTCTACATGTTTTCCCCACTTCATCATCGTGACTGGCTCTTCATATGTGCTGACATATACATTCACTCTCTAACTGAAATCCTATTGCTAAAGAACTTTTGTTCCAAATCATATACTCACTCTTCTTCCTAAAACGACCGACTATCTTCCTAATCCTACCGACTATCCCTTTTTGAAGGGATGTTCTCTTATACATTCAATCTTCCAAGGTACAAGGTCCTATGCCATTGTATATCAAATTATCTGAGACATCTGTGCAGATCATAATTCAAAGCTAAGTATCCCAATCAAGGGCCCAATGCCCTTATGGGTTTAAAATCATACCTGGATTTCTGTTTTCATACTTATGTTTCACCTCTACATTCTTGTAAATATACCAGGTTCCCAATACCATTATTCATCCAGAAGAATGATTCCTAACACAAATCGAAATCAAACCTGTTATTAACCCTAAACATACACTGTTCCCTCAATCTCATTTTACAGAAGAGCAGGGACAAAGTTGTTCTTACAATACAGAAAAGTAGGGGACCTTCCACCTGCTGAGATCCTCAAAGGTCCATGCAGAAATGATACCTGGAGAAGTTGTAGACAGGTATGAAGGACCTGAAAGAGCAAAAGTCATCTTCGATGACAAACCACCTGGTCAGGATGAAGGGATGTGTCTGAATCAGCCTCTCTCTTCTTATTGTGGAGAAAATGGACCAAACCAGGCCTGTGTGTGTGCCTATGGTTGATATACCATTCTAAATTGTGAAAGTGTCAGAGGAAGAAGGGGCAGCCTCCATCTCATGGGGCCCTTGGAAGCAACTGTTAGGACCAAGTGGTTGCCAAGGCAGTGACCTCATTCAGTTCCAAAGAAAGTGTCATACCTCATTTCCTTGGTAATGGAACTCTCTGAACTTGGTATCCAAGAAGCCAGGCACCCAGATGCAGTTCCAGTCCCAGTCCCAGTGGGCTCACTTGTTTGGATTTAGCAAGGACAGAGTCAGTCTTTCTTGGTACCTACTGATGTGAGGATGGCCAAATGCCAGGAGAGCTCTGAAGAGGGACCTTTCCTGAGAAAGCAGGTAGTGGCTCACCACTTTTTCCTGACAACTTCATATAGTTGGCCAAGGAAACCAGATCTGAGAGAATACAGGCCATTTCGGGGGAACATAGTATTGCCCACCAGTCAGAGAACACTCCGGATAGTCACAGACCTACTTAGGGGAAGGAGGTGCCATTGTGAGTGTGGGTGTGTGGTTTTGTCTCTTGTTCTGAGAATAGGTAGGAAAGGCGGTTTGTTTGGTTTTCAGTGAACTATTTATAGTAAGTCATTTGACAAGGTGAGTGTTTCTATGTATGTGTATCCCACTGTGTCCGTGGTTGTAGACATGAGAAAAGACAATGCAACAATGGATGTGTCCTGTGTAGTAAAAAGATTCCCAGCTTTCATCCTGCCCAATTTATGAATGGACTGCAGCTTGCCTTATGGATTGGCAAAACCTACTACCTTCCTAAGTCCCTGTTTTCTTCCTGAATTCTGGCAACTCTCCAGAATAGTCTCATTGTTTTGTGTCCAAGATATGTACCAACTCCAAGGTCTTTGACATGTCCATGTACTGGATACCTGAAGGGAATGGCCAGTATCTCAGAAAACTCAGATATGAGTGTGACCAGAAAAATCTCAGTGGAGATACCATGCTTTGGGCCTTTTGCTTACCTATTGTTCTGTTGCCCTGAATGTCAGGAAGATGTTGGGCTCAGGCTACCCCTTTGTGAAGCCTGAAGAAAACAGTTTTCAAATGGAAATGAATGGGCATCACCTGTGGCTCTTGCTAAATTGCTTCGGAAAGGGATGTGTCTGAATCAGGCTCTTGGCCCTGTGTGAGGCTGTGGCTTAGATTCTCAGCACCTGATGGATCTAAAGAAAGATCCCATGTGTGAAACCAAAACCAAATTCGCAAAAAAATTTCAGTCATTGTGAATGAATTCTATTGCCTTTCTCTGTTAGGTTCCTGAAATCAATCAAGTGAGAATAGCGATCCTTTTGGTCAAATGAGTTCTTCAAATCTCTGCAAAGGTGCTTGTCTTTTCTCATGACTCCAGTTCACATAAAGAATCTAAACCCCACAGTCAGAAGGCCTCAAATTGGAAAAGCGGAGCAGTATTAATGACAGGCCTATTTGATCACTCCTGGTTCACAGGAAGGGTGTCCTTCCCACCCTGACTTGAGCCAAATGAGGGGCAAGGGAGCTTATTTTGGACACTCTTTTGGAATGTGCCCCTCATGGAAAGCTCCAACCAGAGGTTATGATGAGTGTCTATAAGGAAGAAGATGGGGCCATGTGATAGTGTTTTGTTTTTAATTGTGTTCATTTGATTGGCGGTGTGAAGAGATGACTGGGTCAACCTGGGCTTGAACTCTGGTTTGATTCCCCTTAGAGACTGCGTTCTGGAATTGACCTCAGAGAAGTATTGCCATGAAAAGTGTTGGGATTTTAGGAGGCCACGCATGAAAGTCACCCTTGGAAACTGAGATCTAGGCCCAGGGTGGTTTTCCAAAGAGTACTGGGAATCTCAGCCAGTATATCACATGATTTTATTCTGAAAGACTTGGCAGGGATAGTTTTGAGTCAAAACACACATGGACCTCACATTGGAGACCTCAATGCGCCTGGCTTCATGTGACCTTTTGGCCACTCTTTTGGAAGCCTTGCCTGTGAGAGTTCTCCAGAGCTTTCTTTGAAATGAACTTCCTCAACATTTAATGGTTCCTGAATGAATTGAAACCCACAGTGCCTCCAACTTCATCCTTGAAAAATGGCCAGATAAATACCATGAAATTTTTAAAATTCCCATGACCAGGTGGCACTGGAGAACCTTTGGATGTCCTGTTGCTGATCTTGAGTGTACCAGACCCTGCCTTAATTCACTGGGTTTCATGAAAATGGTGTAGAACAGAGATGCCATTGAGTTATAGCCTGCAGAGTTGTGGGCCTAGAGAAATGGTGTGCAGTTTTGTGATAATACATCTGTGTTGTGACCATGTGGTTCTGCCATTGGCTTCCAAATTCATTGTGACTGCCATGGTGCAGCCAGGAGACCCGTATATGTAAAAGCATGTTTTTATATTGAAAGATTTCAGAGCCATGTTCAGAATCAAGTTGCTATGGACATGGGGGCAAGCAAGTTAGAGCCTGCAGAGTATTGGGCCTAGAGAAGTGGTCTGCAGTTGTGTGATAATACATCTGTGTTATGGCCATGTGGATTTCTCATTGGCTTCCAAATTTTTTGTGACTAACATGGTGCAGCCAGGAGACCCGAATATGTAAAAGCATGTTTTTATATGGAGAGGATTCAGGGCCATGTTCAGAATCAAGTTGCTATGGACAAGGGGGCAAGGTATGTGGGAAAGAAGCCTGGTTGTTGCATTCTCCTACAGACCCTGACCCACAACACGTGACAGAACTCCCTCCAGCACTGTGTCCCTGTTGAACTTCTTGTATTTTGTGAAGCAAATACCAAACTCCCAGTGCAACAGCAGGAAACACCACGAAAAGTGGAGGATGACCAAATGGCTCCACAGTCCACATGGGGAGACAATTAGACGCCAGTGGCCACTGTTTACCTACAAAGAGTAAATTCAGCACTGCTGCCTCATGTTCACTGGAAAATAAGAAACCATATCCTCCAGGTCACATAGATGCAGACCCAGATTTTATTGTCTCACTACAAAGGAAGCTAAAGCTCCTGAAAATAACGTATGTTTCAAGTGCCCAACCTCAGAGGCAGTTTCTCAAGATGTCTTTACGCCAGCAGACCTCCATGTTAGAGGAGTGTTTACCATGTCCCTTACTTTTGGAAACTCCTCTACCACCTCCAAGGTTCTGAACTCTGAGCATTTTCCACTCAAGATATGTATTCACAGATTTTCTAACTCTTCTATTCTAATTGTGACTTACTTCAGGCGAAGGTAATGTCATGGATTTGTTCTGGATGAGAGTGGGAAGATTTTTGTGTAGCATATATTTGCATACACATTTGATTCATTATTCTATTTTCCATTTGAAATACTGATCCCTGACACTAACTCATAACCTACTGGACTCTGACTACTACTCCTAATATGATGGAGAAAAATAACCCAAACAGAATAGAAATCCAAGCAGTTCAGAGGAGGCATGGTGTATAGTTGGACTTTCCTTTTGCATAAAAAAGGGTATGTGTTATAAATCTAGTCAATTTTCTGTTGAAATAGTTATCCATGTGTTTTTAAAGTTAACAAATATGTGAATTCCTGTCTCCCTCTCTCTGTAGCCTATTCAGCACATGTATTTTTATATGCACATATAGAATCCTACCTGGTATCACACGTAAATTCTTGTGAGGTGGCTGACTTGGCAGATACAAAATGTGAGAAGAGATTACTCCTCCTAAATGCTGTTGGAACTGAAAATTCAATGTATGGGTAAACTTCCTAGTTAAACAACATTATACATAAATCTATCTTCAGTAACACGAATATTTTTGAATCTGTGGATGATGTATATTTCATGGTGAATTTCAATTGGCATATATATTGCTGTTTTTATAGTCTCAGTTTGTGTGTGTGTGTGTGTGTGTGTGTATATATATATATATATATATATATATATATACTCTCCAGATTTTTCAAAATATGAAATGTATGAGTCTTATTATACACTCCCTGAATTCATTCATGTTCATGTATGTGGATTTATAATCAACTTTTCACAAGATTATTCTCAGAAATACTCATCTACCTGAAATACATATTTGTTTCCTAGTACTGAAAACTAACTTCAGTGAATGGTGCATACAAATTCTAATATTTCTACATTAACGGACGCAGTTTAACATCAATTCAAGTAGATTCCTATGGCACATGATGTGTATTTTAACGTTCATTTTTATTCAACACTGGTACATTACTATTTCTTCAATTTCTGCACATCATCGTATATATTTATCATCCACAAGTTAGCAAATATATAGGCGTTTGTTTCACTTTAAATCACTTTCTGCTTCAGAACACATGCATACCTCCAGGTTTCTGGACTGGTCTTTTCATGAGACTTCTTTCCAAACACATTATTTTCAATTTCCATAATCACTTTTGAAGCAAAACTCAAACACTCTTCATGAAAATCCATAACCCTAATATTTCATTCAGATGTATAACGGGTAGGATTAAATGTAGTATATCAATATAAGGTTTCCTGTATATTTTCAGATATCAATTCAATCCATTATTTAAATTTGGAACCAGTAATATTATTAATTCACAGTATTGTCCATTCATGCATTATCTCTATATTCATAGAAAAATGGTACACCTATTTCTACCCAAAATACTAATTCATATATATTCAAAATATTGCTCCCAGAAATGGTGGAAGAAAAACTCCTATTACCTGATCTACATATATTATTTATTATAGTAATATTCTGGACACACATAGGAATGTTCACACTTATGATTGTACCAATGTAAAGGTCGGGCGAGCGTCGGAAAAGAGACCACAAAGAGACTGTCTCATGCAACAGCAAAGGGTTTATTGGGGGTCCAGCATGCTGGGGCTCAGAGCTCACTTGAATAGAGAAGAGAGCCCTAAGAACAGCTTAAGCAGAGCTTATGCAATTTACGTGGTGAGAGCAGGGAGGGAAATTTATCGATGGGTCAGGTCGAGTGAGTGGTTTGCATGCCAATGGGAGAGGGAGTACATTCAACAGTTTGGCAATTGGGGACAGCACATTCTGGGAACAAGATTAGCAAACAGTTTTCAAGATTTCATCAGTATTTTGTTAAGCATACAGAAAAACAAGAAGTTAAAAGTACATATTTTATTAACCTTTCATTCTCCACTTCTTATTCTGGTTAATTTTAATCATAAAAATGAGCATTGCGGGGTCTCACATTTTATGTCTTCTAGTGAGGTATATTGTTGTCTGATTACCATAAGTTTAACTTATCCAATTTAAGCTTGTAGAAAGGAAACTAGATGGTTGAGCAAACAGGGTCCTACAATTAGCAATGAAATGAGGATTATTAATGGACTGGCCAGGGCTGATAAAAGCGTAGTTAACCAGGGGGACTGTGTGAACAAAGACTCAAACCACCCTTTTTGTGCATCTCTCTCTTGTTGATGCTCTTCTAGGCGTCTTCTTAATTTACTCATAGATTTTTTTACAACTCCAGTATGGTCGGCATAAAATCAACTTTTTCCCTCAATGCAGCACAAAAGCCCCCTTCTCTCACGAAGAGGAGGTCCAACCCTCGCATGTTCTGTAAAACAATTTCAGAGAGAGAGGTTAAAGATTCCTATAAAACTGTGATGGAGGTTTTTAATATCTTTAAATTTTGGTCTATTGCTGCTTCTCATCGGGTCATTTGTTGTGTCACATGGACTAGGACAGTGATTCCTGTGCCCACACCTGCAGCAGCTCCTTTTCCTAATAGGATGGCTAAAGTGAGGGATACAGGTTCCCAGAGGAACTGGGTTGTATGCCCCCCTATTTGATATTTAAATTAACCTGCCTCATGATAGAGCACTCTGGGAAACATCTGAACATTACATAATTAATCACATCTGTTGACCATTTTATGAAAACATAAACAATGTTTAAGTATATAGAATTATACTGTTGTAAGGACGGACAATTCAAGGCACCTAAGATAGCACCGAAGACAGCGAAACATACCTATTTGGTTGCAACGGATTTAGAGGGCATTGCTTCTGTTGTAATCAATTAGTCACCTGATCTCCAAATTTAGGTAGTTTCCGAATTTTGTACCCAACATGTAAGGGAAGGGGCTCAGAAGTTCACAGTCTGCATAAGTTCACAAAAAGAAGTTTTCGTTTCTATTGTTTTTTTCATCTGTTCTGGGCAAGTTAACATTTTAAGGACACCTGGAGTGGGAGAGCTTTTTTCTTCTCTTTTTTTTTTTCTCACTGCCAGCTGTAACAATGGAGCTCATTTGGTAACTTATTTATCTTAGAAATGTAACCATGTCTGTGAAGCCCCAGCTCAAGGCCAGAGGCCTTGTTCACATGTTTTGTGAAAAACTAGTAAGGGGGAGTCTAGCTTAGGAGTGCTGATTTTTCCAGCCAGTGGCCAAATAGAACAGGGAAACACGAAAAGGGGAAGTTTATCTACATTGAACTCTTTTATAGGGACTCTTTGGCTGAAAGTCCTAAAGTCAGCCATGGTGAAGACTGCTGGAGAAGGTCATTTAAGACTTTTCTGTGGGCCTGGTATAGACGGGGAAGACAGGGAAGGCGGGTCTGAGAGCAGCACCTTGGGTCTGAGCATGAGGAAGGAGAGATGTAAAAGAATAATGGGAAAGGGGTTTGGAATTTTCCAGGCAACAAAACTTGAGCAGTAGAACAGATAGAGCAGAGGGGAAGATGGGAGTTTGTATCCCAAAAAGCCTGTGAGGGACTTTAAATTCTTAGTAACCTGTTTTCAGTGATGACAGAGCAACTTTAAAGGCCATTTTCATTACATCTTGGATAGGGGTCTGAGGGCTCTCCTTAGCTGGTTTGAGCTTTGGGTTAGCTGGTAAGAGGACCTGGTGGGACCTGGTGCGGGCACTGACAGGAGAAGAGAGTAGTGAGTGGGTGGATGGGTACCTCAGTACCTGCTACCTCAGCAAGGGGGCAATAATCTGAGAACCGGCGGTTTGGGTTTTTGATCTAGTAATTGGAGGGAAGAAATCAGGTTGCTGAGGTGGGAGTGGCAGCAGAGAGTCTGGAGCAGAAAGCTGAGGGTGAGGATCTATTGGATAAGCATAGTTCAGGATGTGAGCGAAGGAGGGAAAATGCCTCCACTTAGGGGAATTTCCTTCCACCCTTTGAGCACTTGCCGAAGTTAAAAAGGTCACGGAGAATTTTAGGATCTAGAGACCCCTCTGGGGGCCATCGGTATTGGTTGTGTAATTGGTAATATGGCCAATGCTGTGTATTGAATTTGATGAGGAGTTTGGGTTCCACCAGGCACCCCTGTATGCTCACATTCCCATGACTTACAGAAGAAGTCTGCATTTCCCCGACACAGCCATGTCTGTTTGTGGCTTTGATAGTCCGCTGGGCAAACATAGTAATCTAGGCTAGCCAACCTGCATCTGGCTCTCGTGTCCCTACATCCATAATGTTTGTTTCTATTACCTATGATACGGAAAGGATTTATTGGAATTTTAGTTGGATCCCCTTCATCAGGGATATCCCAATAGGAAAGACCTATAGCCAGCTGACAAATGTCTGGGTGGAGAGATGGCCACCATGTCCCTAAAGGGGCTGTATGCAAGATAGACCATACTTCTTGTACAGTAGGATTTGTGATCAGCCATTACTGCTGAACAGGCTGATGAGGGTTAGGACTACTCTTGGCCAAGGGGAGAGTCTGTAGCCTTATCCACATGGCGAATACGCAATTTGAAAGTGTTACCAGTCTTTTCCAGTTTCCAGTCAGATTTTGGACAGGGCGCAGGCCAGAGATGAGAGACATGGATCCATGAAGTGATTCCGTCTACATTTACCACTGTAGGTGTTATATGTAGCACCTTATATGGTCCTTTCCAGTGGGGTTCCAGGGATGACACCTGATGTCGTCTAATGTAGACGAAGTCTCCTACTTGGTATCGATATGGAGTCCCCTCGTCCCCAGGTTGGTCGGCAGTGGCCAGATGTTTCCACAGATATTGCTGATTTCTTTCAAGAGCTTTAAGTCTGTCAAGCAAGGGGGTGTGGAAGGGATCGTTAGGTCTTAGAGTTTGGGTTAGGTCCCTTACTGGAGGAGGGACCATAGAGAATTTCATAGGGGGTGAGGTTACACAAGGAAACAGAGGAGTATGAGTATTTCTTGCATGAAACAGTGCATAAAGCAGGAGAATAGATCGATCTTTTATGCCGATCTCTAAGCTTGATTTTGTTAAGTCTCTTTAATGGTTCTATTATTTTTTTTTTTACCTGTACTGAGCTCTGGGGTCTATAAGCACAATGTATTTTCCAATTAATCCCCAGGGTCCTGGCTAATCCCTGACTTACCAGGGCAATTAACGCCAGTCCATTATCAGACCCTATTGCATTAGCCAGTCCGTATCTTAGAAAAATATCTTTCAGGATCTTCTTGACCACCATTTGTGCCATTTATTTTGTTGTTTTTTTTTTTTTTTTTTTTTTGTGTGTGTGTGTGTGGGGGGGAAGGCTTCTATCAATTCATCCTGAAAATGTATCTACAAAGACTAGGAGATATTTAAGTCCATAACTTCCTGGCTTAATTTCAGTAATGTCCACTTCCAAGAATTGTCCTGGTCTGGTTTCTTGTAGGTGCTTTCCTGCAGGAAAGTTGGAAGGGTAAGCATTAACCAATTGACAGACCCGGCAGGCTTTTGTTACCCGTTCAGTTATTTCTTTCGCTCTGAGTCGGTTAGTGGAAAACTCTGTTCTTGATCCTTCAGGAATGCCTGCAGTTTCTTTGAACCAAGGTGAGTGAGTTGATGTACATTTTTAACTTAGTTTAGGGCTTTCTGAAAATGCAAGCTGGGCTCAGTGAAGTTGAGGGTTTCAGTGTCAGTGTCCTTAGATGTTATCAAAAGCTTGCTGGTGCTCAGGGGTCCATTAGAATTGAGCATCTCTCTTTAACAGCGGGTATAAAGGAGCAGCTAAGGACGCAAACCCAGGTATCCATAAGCTGCATAAGCCAGCAGTCCCAAGAAACTCTCTGAGTTGTCTGCTGTTAGATGGGGGTGGTATCTGCTCAATGGATTGTTTTCTGGTCTCAGTGAGCCATCGCTTACTGCCCCTAAGGGAATAGTCCAGGAAGATTACTTCTTGCTGGCAAATTTGGGCTTTTTTGGCAGAAGCACTATACCAGAGTTGAGCAAGCTCATATAATAATAATTGGGTTCCAGACTCATAGTTTTTCTTGGTGTTGGCTGCCAGTTGCAGGTCATCGACATATTGAAGCAGGGTGACGTCAGGGTGCATAGTTCTGAAGTTGTTGGGGTCTCTGTGGAGGGCATCATCAAAGAGAGTGGGGGAGTTTTTGAACCCCTGTGGGAGTCTAGTCCATGTTAGTTGACCAGACGTCCCGGTTTCTGGGTCTACCCACTCGAAATCAAATAGCAACTGACTATCTTTATGCAGAGGCAAGCAAAAGAAAGCATCTTTTAAGTCCAGAACAGTATACCATTTCCGCTCATGGTTCAGAGTGCTAAGCAGATTGTACAGATTATGTACTGTGGGGTGAATGTCCTGCACTCTGTTGTAGATCTCTCTTTGGTCTTGAACGGTGCGATAGTCCCCGGTTCCTGGATTTTTATACTGGTAACAGGGCAGTGTTCCAGTTCAAATGACAGGGCCTTAGGACCCTTAAGGCCAGATATTTCTGAATATGGGGCCTTATCCCATCTTTAGCTTTTTTGCTCAGAGGATATTTTTTGACATTGATGGGGGGGCTGAAGTTTTTAACTCCACTGTTATTGGAGGATGTTTCACGGCTACGTGTAACCCAGCAGTTTTTTTCCTAGGCATCTGCGTAATCTGTTATCCATTTCCGGGGTAGCTTGCCTGTTTGATCAGTCTTGGGGGGTTTGACAAGTTGATGTTCATCTTCTACTGACATAGTAAAAGCCGTGACTATAGGAGTTTTTACTGAAAAATTTAGAAATTTCACTTGGGGGCCTTCAGGGTTAAAAGTTATTCTGGCCTGGAGCTTTTTGAGCAGATGTGTGCCCATCAATGGGGTCGGGCATTCTGGGATTACTAGGAACGAGTGATGGATTTTTTCTTTCCCCAGGTCCATGGTCCTCTTAGTTGTCTAAGCCCCATATTTACTGCCATTAGCCCCTTGAACTAGAGTCCTTTTTGTTTGATAGATGGCCCAATGGGGCCTTAAGGGCTGAGTATACTTACCCTGTATCCACTTCAAAGTTTAACCCCCCCCGGCGAGTACTTTGTGTTCTTTTGGCCGGGCCAGCTACTTCCAAGGAAGGAGGGGCTGTGTGTGCCGTGGGGTAGTCACCTGGAGGGCGCTGGGCTGGCCTATATTCCTCCAATGGTGGAGAGTCTGAGTCAGCAGCAGGGGAATCACTTAGAGGGTTTTTGGGGTTGGAAGACAAGGGCAGGGCATAAGGAGGGGGAAGAGAGTCCAGTAGAGTCTTGAGACTCAGGGACAACAGAGGGTGGAGGAGGGGGAGCAGAGGGTTTGAGAGATAGAAAAGTGGGAGAACCAGTAGGAGCGGGGACAGGGACAAGGAAAGGCTTCAACCATGGAAGAGGAGATTTGCAGAGGTCCTGCAAACTAAAGATATATTGCTGTTGATCTGGATGGCTATGTGGCCCCGGCTGAAAGACAATATCTCTGAGTTTTTGAATTAGTGTGAAGTAGAAAGATCCTTCTGGGGGCCATCCGACTCCAAAGGTGGGTCATTCTGAGACACATAGAGTCTTCCAGATCTGACGTTTTACTGAAAAAAAGAAGATTCTGAGCCTTTAAGCAGACTTTGGTCCAGTGATCAAGGTTCAGGGACAGAGGCATTGAAGTGCTCTGTCCCATATGAAAGATACACAAATAGTGAAAGCAATGACACACGACACAGACAAGACAAGACAATAAAGACAGGCAATGGACGTCCAATACTGAGAACAGGA